>NC_134172.1:6466668-6785418 GCF_964188355.1 Buteo buteo | reverse complement strand
GCGGCAGCCCCTGCGCTCACATGGATGGGAATTACACACGCGCATCGAGGGAGATTAGACCTCTCGACGTGAAACACTGTTGAAACGAGATAAAAGGGGAAAAAAAAAAAAAAATTCTTAAGATACTTGCAGTGCTTTCCAGACCCTCTTGCCGCAGACACCGCTGGCAACGCCTCCGGCCCCTCCAGCGGGACGGGAACCGCGCGTAGCTCGATGTGGGAGGCTGGAAATGGGGCTGGGGAGGCAGCGGAGACGATGTGCTCGGCCCTGGGGAGGGAGAGGGGGGGTGGCTGCGTCACGCCGCCGCGTTGGCTGTACTAATATGGGGAGCAGCGGCTGCCAGAAATCCTCGTCCGGAAGGAAAGGACAACCCCTGTAACGTGAGAGCCGGCGCGGGCCGGCAAAGCGGGGGGCAGACACGCGACCGTGGGGGGCTTCGGAGGGTTTAGGGCTTCCCCGGGACAAGAGGACGGCACCGTCGGCCGCATCCGATATGGCAGGAGGAGGAACAGGTTTCGGGTGCTGGGGGGTCCCTTCCCCGCAGCACCCAGCTCTATTAAACGTGGCATAATTACCCTGTTATAATCAGGCAGGTATTTTAAAGAGGCTTTAGTGTGATTTTATAATTGTGCGTTATGTAACAGCTACTAACGTGTCAGGCCTCAGACAACGCTAAATGCCTGTCTACAGGTCAGGCTGTAATACTTTAATGATGTGTTTGAGCGGTTCAGTCTGGGCTTAAACCTCTCGTTATCGTGCCCTCCCTTTCCACCCCCATCCCTGTCCGGAGGCTTCGGCTGCAACTCCAGCAAGGCAGCCGTGCGCGGAGATTCCTCCCATCACCGAAAGCCTCCCTCTAACATCTCTCTCCGTAGCCCCCTGCCCACTTTTGGCGGCTATATCACGGGGAAAAACGAAAACTTCATCACGGAGTTGCTCCTCTTTACGAGCTTTACATGATGGTGAGCCATTTTTAGTTTATTTAATCATCACCTTTTTCTAAAGTTCATGTTTTTCAGGATTTCCCAGGGGCAGCGTCTGCCCTTGTACAGCCCGGCAGCAGAGATGCTCCTCAGAGGACTGAAATGGGCTGACAGCAGGGCATAAAACCTGAGCTGGCTCCTACAGGGGTGAATGTTTGCTCACTGAAAACCACTAGAAATGATCCCTCTGTGCTGTCCTGGTTTGGTTACCCAGGACCAAGCGGGAATCTGGTTCTGTAAAGCCGGAGCCGTGATGCACACACAGCTTGTTAGACCCAGCGCGCTGCAAGCCAGACGTATTCAGCCACCAAGACACTAACAAAACTGCCCATTTCTTTGGATAAAGTGACCGTTTCATTATGACACGAGAAAGAATCTTGGAAAAATCACTTTATAAATAATACAGTCTTTGAGAATGGATTTTGGCCTAAAAAGTTAATATCTAATCTATCTCCAGCTAACGGGTCTTGAAGGAATTTGTTCACGGGCAAGTTTTTCCATAAGTTCTTATTACACAGATTTTCCAATTTTCTCTAAAGCCTTTAGAAACAGCAAAAAAAAGTCCCACAACTCCTCCCTTCCAAGACCCCTCCAAAGCCCCAAAATCTGGCTTATTGGTCAGAATCAGCCTGCAAATGCCATGAATATTGAGAGGGACTCCTTGCTTCTAACACAGACACCTTACTGGTGCTTACGGTCTGCGTTCAGTTACCTAGCTTTTCCACACTTAAAAATGAACTTGACACCAATAAGGCCTTTTAAATATCCCATACTAATACTGGAGTTGGATTAAAATTAATAAAGCACAGCTTGCAGATATCTTTCAAATTATAACTTGGAAGCAGAGCAGTTTTAGTACCTTAGGAATCCAGCAAGCTTTAAAAAGCATTTATAACCTGTTGGTAGGGCTCTCGGCATTGCAGCAGAAAGCCTCTTTGGCAGAAGTTTAGTGAACCAGGAAAGTTCAATTCAAGCTGAAAGATGAACTAAATAATCTGGTAAAGAATGGGCTTATTTTTTCCAAGATAGAAAAGAAAATCTTCTCATTTTAAAAGTAAATAAAAAAAAGGCAAAGGGAAAACTCAGAGCTTAACAGAATTTTTAATTTTTCTGTATGCTTTGGTAAAACATTATTTGATGTGTGGTATCTCTACATTTAAAAAGTTCTTGCAATATTATGATAAAAATAAAAAGAAGCCATTCTTGTAATGAAGAATTGTGATTAAAAAAGGCTTTGTTCATTAAAAAGAGCAGGGAGGCATGTTTTTTGCCAGAAAAGATAAGAGATCTTTTGACATCAATGAAAATTTTGCACACACAAGATTCACAAGGTGACCTCCTCACAGGAGGCCAAACCGCACCTCCTCAGAGGTGGGTGTGTTAGAAGAGAGCGAATTTTTGTGGTTCATTTGCCATCTTTCCTGGGAATATGCCTCCGTGAACTGGGACTGATAAGAAACCTAAAAAGAAGGGGTACAAATGGCGATCACAACAGCTGATACTACATGCATTTAACAAAACCAGCATGCCCACTCTGTCCCCAGCCTTCTTCAGGACTGGGATGGGGATAACTTTGGTAAATGTCTCCTTGTTCTTCTCCCAGATTAAAATCTGAACAGCTCCACAGTGGGATCTCACCTACTGCAACCAGGCAGCCCACAGCTGGTCCAGTAACACCATCCCGGAACAAGTGGGAAATAAATAAGGAAACGCTATTAATCCAAGGGAAAGAAAGTAAGGGCAACCACATCACTGCAGCTACAATTAAAGGAAGTCACTGTCTGTATAATGCAGCAAAAGGATCCTCCACAACAAACTTTCTAAACTACCTGGGTCTCTTCGGTGACACAAAAACCGCAAGAAGGAGAGAAGGGTTAGGGACATTCCAGTTCTGGAAAAGTTTTCTTTTCCTCATTATTAGTAACTCTAATTACTTTGAAAGAAGAGCAATGAGATAAATCCTGCAGAGCCAGAAATGTGACCTGATTTCCTTCCTGATTTAGAAACTGTCACTTTGCAAGAGAAACCCAAAGAGACAGAGCCAGGTCAAAGAGGGCCCATCAGTTTGGTTTGCAGAGTAAATAATAAACCAAGATCAATAGAAATATAACCGGGGTTTTCTTTTGGTAGATGTTTATAAGGACGATGTTATTTAAAAGATAAATAAACACTTGTTTATCTGAACTGTTTGCAGTCATACATGACACCATGGAAGAGATATTCACTATAAGCAAACAGGAATATACCCGACTGACTTTGTGTATTTTCCTCTAGGTTAGATGGTAAAAGTGAGAAGCAATGACAGAATTTAAAATATAAATTGCTTCACACTATGATTAAGGCCCTATCTCAAGACAGCACGTAAACACAAAGCAGAAAAGTCAAGCATGTACTTAAAAGTGATGCTGCTTCTGTGATACCTGAGTTTTATTTAACAGAACTGAGAAATTACTTGTTGTCACCTTTTAACTATCAGAGCTATAATTTTCCAAAGTAATTCTTGAGGACGATTGGAGACAACTTACAAGGTAGTAATTTTCAGGAAGAACTGAGCACCCACCCTCTGAAAACAACAGGTCTCTTCTCTGTTTTTCAAATTGAGCTTCCAAAAACTAAGATATCCGAGGTGACAACAGATAATAAAAACCTGTTCCTTCTGAAAAGCATGACCAGGATTTCCAAGCAACCATCAACATGCTTTAATATGCAACCCGAAATGTTCTTTACTCACATACATACACAGAGCATTCCTTCAAGATACTGGATAGAAAATGGTAATGAGAGAGAAGAGAGAAGAGAGAAGAGAGAAGAGAGAAGACAGAAGACAGAAGAGAGAAGACAGAAGAGAGAAGAGGTCAATCCCTGTCTAATATCATAAGTAGGATCTTTTAAAGAAATTAAAACTAACTGTATTTCATAAATCTCCCATGCCCGTCAGGATGTCATTTCCTATCAGGACATTTTTAAATATAATTTTGACAAGACATTTAAATCAAGAGTACAGCAACTACTCAACGTTTTCCTGTAGCCTGTAAAAGTCCTAGGAGGTGTCAGCTGGTGCCACAGGTGTTACTCCTTCATAGCGAGAACTGAGGCCAGTTTCTGATTCAAGCCAGGAATATAATGTTTTCAACTCGGTTGCAGTTTTAAAGTCTGTACCCATAAGCTGTCACTCAGAGTCAGGAAGCCTCATGGTCTACATACACCCTTCATGGTCAAGGTATTTAGGCTACATACCCAATGATGCAACCGAATACCTTTGTGAGCTCTGACGAATGATTGAGGGTATGAAACGATATCAGTTCTCTACCATACTGTACAGAGTTTTTGCATGCTTTAGATCTGCAGGACTCCTCACAGCATAAACTACTTCTCCGTGCAAACACAGGCATTAGACTCTGACCCTTTGTGTTTGTAAAACCCTTTGAGAGTCTCAGACAGAAGTACAAAGCTGTATTATGAATGGATTCAGAGCAAGTGTCGAGAACTGAGAAAAAAACCATGTTACAACATTGAACTCCAGTCACATATAAGTTAAGTAACATATTCATCTATGATTATTTCTGGCAATACTGTGATCTGCCTCATACCAAATCTTACATAAACTCCACTACTTAAGGCTGAGACCTTTTGGCACATTAATCTAAAAATATCACAACTTGCAGGACAGGCTTCCATTGCTTAAATGTTGAGACACTTGCCCCCAAAAGACATGTTTGGTTTTTTTTAAGGACCCTCTGTTTCTGAAGCTGTCTGTCAACCGTGTTTGCCATTTGAAAAGGCTACACCAGAAAAAAAAGAAATGTTACCAAAATCAGTGGACATCACTCCAATCCCATTTGCATCATTCCCATCCCATCCTGACACTGGGCTCCCCTCAACTTTTTCGGAACCAGATGTCTCATCGGAGGCAATCCACTCAAACCAACAGCAGCGACACTCTCAGAAATACCACTTTCTTGGTCCATTAGAATAAGGGGGTTTCACTCCTCGCTGCCTCACAGCTCTGACCTTTCCAATTCTCTGCCACCAAAAGCTTATAGGATCTGCCGGATCCATCTGCGGCTCCACCTGGCCCGCTTTCCCACGCCAAAACGACGGATCAAATATACGTGTCTGAAAACACATCCCTGCTTTCTCTTCCTACCACCCGGGCTGGAACCTCCTCTCCCCCCCCCGCTCCCGGTTTCAGCCGAGAGGAAGCCTCCAAGACCACTTCTGCAAAGCCCCGAAATCCTGGGAAATCGCAAGAAAATGAACTTCAGCACCTTGGACAGGACACACGGACGGAAAATCGCCGAAATCGGCTCATCGGCCCTGAAAACGCTGCGCCTGGACGTGACCCTCTAGGACACATCTGCGGGCCTGTTTATTTTTAGTATTGACAAATCCTCTTTGAATCGCCGCGTTTATTCCACTATCCACCCTGTATTTTGGGAAGAGCTGCTCGCCAACCCGGCGGTGGGAGAAATCGGGGCCAGCAGCTCCGGATCCGACGCCCGTCTGCGGGATCAGCGGCTGCCCCAGTTGCAACTGGAAAGGCTCGGCTCAAGCACTCACAAAGCTCAGCTTATCCTTTCCAGGCAAAACAAGACCTGTTGCTGTAGGTGTGCGTGGCTCGTGCGTTTCTCCGCTTCCTAGAAGCTCATCTCCACCTCCTCACCCAAACCTCCAGGAAAAATGAAATAAAAAGCTCTGATTTATTCCCATTGCAGCCCCACTTCGGTTGCATAAGTTTTGCTTTAATTCAGCTTTCGTTCTGTCTTACAGTGCTCCCAGTATGTCACTGCTCCCCTCAGGGCTGCCTCAATAAAAACACGATCACCTTGCCGGAGCGCAGCACAGCTTTCCCTGTTTATTCTGTTATTTGCACAAGCCAAGTCGAGTTTTTAATTTGTGCTGCTAAAAACTCCAGACGTTTTAAGCAGAGGTATTCTACAAGCAGCTCTGAGGCGAGCGGTGCCCGTTAAGATATACGCTTAAAATATGTCAGTTCTTACAGTAAGTAATACCAGTAATACTCTCATGATACAGGAGAACGGCACATTTTCCCTGCCACCACAGAAATCCCCGCTCCAGTTCATTTCTTCCCTTCCAAACGTGCCACTAAATTACCACTCCAACACATCTGACGCCACATGACATTACCGAACGATTCGCCGAGTCTTTTTCCCCGTCGTTCTTTCTTTCCGGCACTTCTGCGAGAAGCGAGACGGAAACTAGACCGTTTCCCTGCCGGAGTTCCCCCTTCAACGGCAAAACAGATCCATCTCTCTCTATCCTCCTGTCTTACACCCCGGCGCAAGCTTTGCTGAGCCAACTTCTCCCTCCTCCAGCCCCTGGCAGCCCCTCCGCCACCCTGCCCGGACAGGGCGGTCGCGGTCCCCCCTCCTCCAGGGGAAAGTTTGGGGAAGGGAAAAACCCCGGCACTACCCATTCCTCCTCCACGACACGCTCGGAACCGGACGTTTTTTTGGTTTCTTTTGCCTCTTTTTTTTTTCTTTTTTATTATTATTATTTTATTAACAAGCAAACAAAAAAAAAACAAAAAAAAAGGAGAAACTTACATCGGTTTATTTAATTTTTCCTGCTAAACCATGAGTCCCAGAGCCACTTCATTGTATCCACAGAGTTTTAGTCCCCGAGCGGTACCGTCCCGCGGGAAGGGCCCGGTTGCCGGGCGCGGAGGGCGCATGGCTCGGAGCCGCCGCGCCGTCTGTGCGGCTGCCGCGGGAGCGCAGCCCCGGCCGGGCGGCTGGGGGGGAGAGGGGAGGGGGAGAGCGGAGGGAGGAGGAGGAGGAGGAGGAGGAGGAGGAGGAGGAGGAGGAGGAGGAGGAGGAGGAGGAGGCACCGCCCGCCCCTCCCCGCCCCGCCCGGCCGGGTCCGCAGTGCCCCCTGCCGGCAGTGAGGGGGGGGGGAGGAAGAGGAGGAGGAGGAGGAGGAGAATGGGGAGGGGAAAGGCTAGGGGGGAAGAGGAGGGGGGAAGCGGGATGGGGAAGAAGGAGGGGGGAAGCGGGATGGGGAAGAAGGGAAGCGGGATGGGAAAGGGGGGGGGAAGCGGGATGGGGAAGAATTGGGGGGAAGCGGGATGGGGAAGAATTGGGGGGAAGCGGGATGGGGAAGAAGGGGGGGGAAGCGGGATGGGGAAGGAGGGGGGGGAAGCGGGATGGGGAAGGAGGGGGGGGAAGCGGGATGGGGAAGGAGGGGGGGGAAGCGGGATGGGGAAGGAGGGGGGGGAAGCGGGATGGGGAAGGAGGGGGGGGAAGCGGGATGGGGAAGAAGGGGGGGAAGCGGGATGGGGAAGGGTGGGGAAGCGGGATGGGGAAGAGGGGGGGGAAGCGGGATGGGGAGGGGGGGGGAAGCGGGATGGGGAAGGAGGGGGGGAAGCGGGATGGGGAAGGAGGGGGGGAAGCGGGATGGGGAAGGAGGGGGGGAAGCGGGATGGGGAAGGAGGGGGGGAAGCGGGATGGGGAAGGAGGGGGGGAAGCGGGATGGGGAAGGAGGGGGGGAAGCGGGATGGGGAAGGGGGGGAAGCAGGATGGGGAAGAGGGGGGGAAGCGGGATGGGGAAGGAGGGGGGGAAGCAGGATGGGGAAGGAGGGGGGAAGCAGGATGGGGAAGGGGGGGAAGGAGAAAATGTGTGAAAGGAAGGGGAGTGGGTAGGGAGGAAGGAGAGCTGGGGAGGAGAAGGATGGAAAAGAAGGCAGGAGAGGGGATGAGGGAGGGTGTGGGAACAAGGTGGGAGGAAGAAGACAGGGAAGAAGGGGGGAAGGAGTCACGGTGGTGGCTGGGGGTTGCCACAGGTGCTTGGAAAGAGGGTTCGACCAGGGCCGAGGTGGGGCACAGCGGGGGGAAGGGGGTAGGTGAGAAGTGACCCTTTGATCCCCCCCCCCCGCCCCCGGCCGACCAAACCCACCCAAGACCTCCTGCAGCCGCCTCTCCCTGGTGCCTCGCACCTCGCCGGGGTCACCCTTACAGCGCAGCAACTCCGCTGAGCGGGAACAGCAGCTTGGAGTGAAAAAAAGCTGCCCAGCATTGACTGGGAAGGGCTCAGGCAGATGCTCACAGGTGGAGAGAGGGGTGGCGGGAGTTCGCTGGCAATATTGATGTATTCAGGGTGGTAAAAGTGGAAGAAACTTCTGAAGAACTGCAAGAAGACCTCAAAATACTGAGCAAGGTAAAGGAGGGCGTACAGGGGAGACTGGTGTTGCTTTACTGGCTCAGTGATGGGCTGTGAAGTGGCTGTTACCGCTCCCGAAAGAGAGTCCAGAGCTGTAATAAACACCCCTGTGAAAAAAGAAAGTGCTGGGAAAGGAGCAGATCACGTAGGGAAAAACCAAGGGGGCTACAAAACAGCCCCAGAAATGCAGCAGTGGCCCCAGGAAGATGGATGGAGAGCAGGTCCTCATTCAAGAGCAAGTTCATGCTCAAGGAAATTATTAAGGGATTCAAAATATACAAAGACTCAGAACTGGAAAAGAAGATAATGAGGAAGCATATCATAGGGAAGAACAGGGTGAGGAAGAGGAGGAGAGAGGGAGCGGAGAAGAGGGGGTAGAGGTCAGAGACTGGAAAACAAAGACTCCAGATGAAGGGAGATGGAGGAGAAGGAAGGGTAGGAAAAGCAGAGGAGGAGGACCATGAGTTCCCGGTGGGATAACAGCCCGCGAAAGCCCAGAGCAGCGCAGAGGCGCAGAATGATGTGCAGGGTAGGAGATAAAGGAAGACAAATCCTCAGGGATTTAATCACTCAACGTGAAGCTGAACGGTAGCTTTGCAAAGGGAAGGAGGTTCTCACGAGGACCCAGAGAGGACGGGCACGTCTTCAACACCAGAAAGGCAAACTCTGAGTCCTTGGCAGCTCAAGCCCTGCTGTTGAACCCCTACCTCTGTGCCAGTACATCTCTGTAGGACATCCCTACCTTCCAAGAGGAACAGCTTTTTTTCCACAGAGTTTAATGGATTTCCAGCACCATTTTATGCTCAACCAGAACGAGGAATTCAAACCAGAGCAAAAATGCTGTGTAGGGATTGTTGCCGGCCTGAGCACCAGCGAGCTGGGCTCACGCTGCTCATCGTAGCAGCACAGCCCCAGTGGAAATCCTCCACGCTGGGATGGTCATGGTATGGTCCCACCATGCAGATGCTCTCAGCACCCAGAAACACCCCCAGCTCTGGGACAGCAGGTTCAGCATCACTGGGGGGTGCTCAGACCTGCAGAGCCTCCTACCATGGAGCCATGTCCTACATCACTTCTGAAAATGGTGCTTCTTCCCTCAAATCCCCCAAACAGCTAAAAAGTAGTATCACGGGGGAGCTTGGCTTGTGCAGAGACAGGACAGGTGAACCTAATCCTTCTTCCTATGGAGGAGGAGTTAATTAATAGACTGCCTTAGCTGTGGCATAGTGCTCTCTGGGCTGATGACAGGTGAAGACGTATGTTTTGGGGTTGATTTGCATGTGTATGCATTTGAGGGAATTTGGGGGTTGGTGTATCCTCACTTGTGCTCTCACAGGCCAGAGTTTGCCTCTGCAGGTTGATGTTACACAGACATTGCTGGAGCTTTAACTTAAATTCAGGAATTTCATGTGGAAGGGGCATCAGCTGCTAAAAGTAAATATTTTAGTCTCTCCCATCCAGTTCTTGCTCCACTCACAACCCTTGAATGAAGGTCCTCATGTCTGTCCTCTCTCTTTCCTCAGTAATCTCAGCAGAGACTATCTCAGGGTTGATGACAGAAATGAAGTGGGAGTGGACAGGGGCACGGGGGGCAGCAGGGTCTCAGTGGCACAGATTTAGTGTCACAGCCAGGGAAAGGAGGGGAAAGGCACAAGCTTTCACTTGATGTCCCATCTACTGTCCACTGTCCCATCTCTTGTCTCTCTTTTGCAGTCTGTAATACGTAATGCTACTCTAAATTTTCAACTCTACCACTTGTTTATGGAGGGAGGAAATACTGTTAAACCCTGGTGAAGCACCAGAAAGACCCAACTCTGTTTCATCTGTCTTTAGAAATTGAGAAATTATTCCTAATACTAGCAAATCCTCATTCCCATGATAATGAAATCAGCTCAGTCTGAACTCAGCTTACAGAAAACACAGAGCAACATTCACAAAGGAAATAAATAAGATGAATAAAAGGTAGGAAGAAGTACAGGAGGGGAAAGCTACCCGTCAAATTTATTCCATGCCAGGAGCAGGACTGAGAGAGTCCCCCATTTCCTACTCCCTAGATCAACTCACAGCCCAGAAAACTGTCCCTTCCCCCAGTTTTCAGTTCCGATATGTACACATTATTTGGGTTCTTGTTTCTAAATTGCCTCCCTTTGAGCATCACTTCAAAAGATACAGAAATGTGACCCAGGAACATATGCTGAAGGCAGCATTTTGGGAGTGGGTTCTGGATCTGTGCAGCATCGAACTCGTGCAGCATGCAGGGAGCATCCTTGGCACAGGAGCAACTTGTAATGCAAACACTAATCATAAAGCAACCACATTAATTGGAACCCTATAGACAGACTGCTCCGAGAGAGGAAAATTGATTAAACCTGTGCTGCCTTGCCAAAAATCTTCCTTTCTGCAAGAAACATTCAGGTAATGCTGGCTTACTGAATGTCTGAAAAAGTTCAGACGAGTCAGCTGAAACCAAATAAATGTACATGTCAGATAGAAGTAAGTACCAGCAGGAAAATAAATACTATGCGGGAGATCGGTTGATGTCATCTTTCTATTCTCTTCTCTCCAGAAAGATACCTTTTTCCCCACAAAGCAATCACTGTTTGCTTAAAGGGATTGTAGACAGCAGTGCTGGTTGTAAAGACCCATTTATTCTCCCAAGATTTTTTATAAAGCCTTTCTTTCATCCCATATCCCTACACATTTGTTGCTGCCTATTTTAAGGAAACAAAGAAATTGAAAAATGTGCAGTTCTTGAACCCTGTGAGAGTTTGGAGAACAGTTTTAGTTTAAAACACATTCTTTGTTTTTTCTTTAAAAAACCTTGCTTCTTTAGAAATACTTTTCTCACAAACTTCATTTGGCAAAAAGGAAAAAAAAAAAAAAAAGTATTTTTCTTCAAAATTTGAAAGGTTTTTCCCTGCCTTCCCACCCTGCTGGTGCTCAATGGACTGCTTTTGACTTCCACAGACCTCGGCTTTCTATAAAGCCTTTTACGACCTGGGATAAGTGCTGTGAGAAGCTCCTTTAGCACGAGGTTCCATGGGGTTGTCACACGCAAAACTCATTTTAGCCAATACTTCCCTCTACCGGGAAAGAAAAATACTGCGGTTCGTTATAATTGCCTTTGAAATAAAGGGAGATACCAGGACAAGAAGGGTTTTCCAATCTAAAGATAAGAGGAAATTCAGGGTGGTTGGGATGAAGAAAGGGCTTCAGATTCGGGATATCACCAACACGTGGCTCATTTATTAACCAGTCAAAAGGGGTTTGGCCATCCCGTATTGACCCCAATTCAATGAGGATCCCCACAAGCTCCCTTCCCTGTTGCCTTCCCAGCCCCACTGCGGTTGAATGGAGCATCCCCACCTCTGTGCTATGGAAAACGTAAGGTCAGCCCGCTATTTGCACCAGGACTGAGCCCACCGCTGGGTCACATCGGGGATGGTGCTAAAGCTTCATCGGATAACATTGGTTGGGATCTGGGTTTGGTCCTTCTTCTCTAATAAAAGCCCTGATTTCTTCTCATCCCCCACTTCAATTTCAATAAGCAAAGAGACCCTGACATAAACCCAGCTGCTGTGTCAGGATACATCTGTATCAGTCTTCAGCTTCCGTCTTTTAATTAAGCGTATCATCCTCGTGGAGCATCTCTCATCAAGCATCCATGGGGAAATCCTGTAACGCCTGGCTAAATTGCTACATTTGTTCAATCAGACTCAAAGATATAATCCTAAAGTGAGCTAATCTAATTTAATGGGGAAAGAAAAAAAATTTACAGGCAGGCAGTGCCTCTGTCAACGAACGTGTCCAAGTGTGAAGAAAACATTCAGTGCTCTAATAGGCACATAACAGCTCACATCATTAAAGTAAAATTTATTTTATCTCCCTGAAATGGCTCACCTCTCCCCTCCCACCTCCCCTCACCCCGAATTAGGCCACTTTATGTCACACCAGAATACAGCTGCATTTTAATTTCAAAGGGGATGAAGGTTATACTGTGCTGGGCTGAATTATGTCCCATTACCATGCTCTTGCCACCTGTGGACAGGACAAATATTTGGTGATTAGGCAGTTCAGAGAGCAGAGAAACACTGCTTTGCCAAGTGGGGAAAGCATTACATGGGGTTTAGCGATGAGCAGTGTCACAAAGGCAGAGCCTGGGTTTCCAGCAAAGTTTTCTGTTCCTCCTGTGTTCCCTGCTCCTCCTGTGTTCCCTGCATCCTAACAAATCACAGGCTAAATGAATTTTTGACACCCAGAAAGTTGAAAAAATATTCACACAAATTTTTCTTCCCTAACTCCCTCCAAAGAGTTATCCAACCCCCAGCTTTCCCAGGCTAGGTAAACCCTCCTACAAGCGAATGATCACACATTGAGCCTTTGCAAAGTGACTGAGAAATATAAATATATTCCCTCCTTTTGGGGTCAAAAACACCAACTCATGACACCAAAGATGCTTTACCCCTGTGACCTGTCTTGTGGAGGACACTGCCACCAGTCCAGTGGCTTTGAGAGGCAGCAAGGCTTAGTCCATGGAGGGAACCAAGAGAGCTCCTAGGCACAGCTGGACTTTGGATGCCCTGGGGAGATGTTTTAGGGGGCTGAAATCTAAACTTTGCCAGGCTCCGTGGGATTTTTGGCTATGATCTCCATACGCGAAGGGCTTCAAAGCAGACCAGAGAGAAGTTAACCGTTTCTAGAAATATTTCCACATAGAATCTAAAACATCTAGAAATATTGGTGCCTTATAGACCCTGCAAGATTGACCATACATGATGTAAAAATCACGTTTGATTTGTGGCAAATCACATTTACTGTATGCTTTCCTTTCCTTGCGCAGGCACTTTGAGCAAATCCTTGCCTTACTTCTGCCTCCAGAACCACCCCTTGCACCTTATAAAGAGGATCTCCAAGGTATTTCACCGCTGTTTCCAGGCTGAAATTAATACTGGCCTGTCTGTTACATTTCATTGTGTTAAAGACACCAAAAAAAAAAAAAGAAAAAAAAAGAAATCTCTAACAGAGTCAGAGAAAGTTGGTTGATTGATTGGGTTTGGTCAAACACTACCTGCAAGCCTGCAGTTAGAAACATGCCTTTGGGTGCGTCACGGAGGCATAGCTAATGAGAAGACCCCCACAAGGACTGGAGGGAAATTCAAAGTGATAAAGTAATTTTCTGCATTTAGTACCCCGATCCCTTTTCTTTCTTTCGTTGCAGTCCATCAAGCCCTCCCTCCTGCATTTTAACACTAATTAAAGTCAAACTTCCTTCCAGTACATTTACTTAATATTTGACATGAATCATGAACTATTTCCCATTTTTTTCTAAATTTGAATCTTCTAATTAATTGTAATGCCTATTAGTTTCTATTCAGACACTGCTGTTTCAGTTTCTGGGAAGTGCTTGGGATAGAAAGACCCATGTAACTAAGCAATAGACCACAATGTCTTCCAGCACAGAAATAGTCCCACAGACTTCTTTAAGGACTCCTCTAGGCCTATC
Source organism: Buteo buteo (assembly GCF_964188355.1). NCBI lineage: Eukaryota > Metazoa > Chordata > Aves > Accipitriformes > Accipitridae > Buteo > Buteo buteo. The sequence goes on along the minus strand of NC_134172.1, from coordinate 6,771,753 downwards.
GATGGTTGCATCAGCAGATCTCAGGCAAATTGTGGTTACAAGTGGTTAAGTGACTCAGAATTTCTGATAAAAGCTTGACAAATTGGAGGGAAATTAAACTGAGCTATCCTCCTGTTCCTTTTCTTGTAGGGTTTCCTGTAAGGTTTCTACATCATCTTTACCCTTCAGTGCCCTTCCTCTGGTGCTCCTCACTGATGTTTTCATCCCTATACTTGCTAAGTTGCATGGCCAGGGGTTGTAGGCTGCAGGGCTTTGACTGCCCATGTTATTTTGCTTGCAAAAGTCTCCAGTCCACCAGATGAGTTCTTTCTGTTCGCTATTCCCTAGCACGCCTGCTTCTCCATCCATCTCCAACCCAAGTCTACTGCAACAGCACAGAGATGTGGCAACAGTCTTTCCTTCTAAAAAGAGGGAGACATGACTGAATTCAGGAACTCTCATTACTATGTTTTTTAGCATCTTCAAGCTGAGCAGCTTAAGGAGTCCCAGGTGGACATGGGGCTCAGGCTGTTTCAGTCTAAAACTCTTATCCTGATACTGCATGTGGGCAACTTGTCTGAGCCCCGTTGCTTTTGGGGATTTGTGGCACGAGTGCTGGTACTCATCCTCCTGGGGGGATGCAGGCCCAAGGAAGATGGGTGCTCAGCAAAAGCCTGGGTGGAAGGTTGTAAGTAGAAAAGGATTCAATAACAAACAAGCACTCACAAACTGGGGGTTCTGTTGGGCTGACCCATTCTCTACGTGGGGAATACAAAAGGCACCAACAAGACCAAAGACCAGGAGACGCTTTGATGTGCACATCTCCACCCTCCACCTTTGAGGGAATGCTGCGCAACCAGAAATAATTACCAAATATATCCACCAGCTGCCTCTTTTGCACATGTGAAAAGCCAAGCACTAGCCTTCACACATACCTTTGGGCTTTCACCTTCTCTCCTTTGTCTGCCTGTTTGCAAGCACAACCTGCAAACTTCTCACCCTCCTCCTGCTTGCTCCCGTTTCCAGCTTGAAACTGCTATCAGGTCCCACCACCGATTTCCCCCTCATCTTCCTTTCCCCAGCAAGCAATTTTTAGACCAAACTAGATCTGAGACAAAGCTAAATCCTCTACCAGAGGATCCTTCAGCATAAATCACCTGTAACCCTAATGCAATAAACCAGCGTGCCACTCACAATAACAAGAAAGGGCTGGAGGAGGACAGCATTCAATCAGAACCTGGCTGTTAACGCAACAGGCCCAATTACCTGCTGAGATAAACTATAGTGAAGTCATCGGGTCCTCTAAGCATCTGAAAATTTGGCCTGTTAAAAAATCAAGGAATCCTTTGATTCCTTCTGGTTTGCCTCTTTGGAGAAGATTTGAAACAAAGCCGTAACTGCTCAAGGCTTCCAGCTTTTTATACTTCATCCTTAATGCAATATCCTATCTCTGACAAACGGAGCCTTTAAGAACCGTACTGTCCTTGACTGGAAATCTAGCATTAAAGCACATCAATGTGCACACTGAACAACCACATTTTGCTTTCCAAGCTGACCCCCTTTGAGTGCAGGGTCAGACCCTCGCTGGATATTGAATGCTTTCCTCAGCATCAAGCAAAGTCCAGCTTTTTTTCCCTCTGCAGAGTTTGAGTACTCTCTCAGGGAGGTGTTTTTTTTTTTTATTTATTCTTTCATCTATTTTCAAGCATTGATTTGGGGGTGACTTTAAATGGGATAGGACTGGGGCTTCTGCCAGGTATTTTGAAGGGAATTGCTGTACTCAATACAAACACAGCCACCCACAGACAAGAATACAAAATCCTAACAATTGACTTTGGTTTCCAGAAGAGTTGGATGGGTTCAAGAGCGGCTTCTCTTCGTGGGCATTTTGGTGTCCAACAGAAAGGATGGATGCTGGAGAAGTGCTTCCTGCTGCCTGCCACTTTTCATATTTTGCTGTTTCTAACAGATTTTCACTTCTTAGCTTTTTCTGTACTCATGTTCATATCAAAAGAGAAGGGAAAAACAGCACAAAAGCTGTTTTAAATGGATGGTTTGAAGTAAAGGAAAAGTTGAAGTGTAAATATATGTAAAAGACAGGTACCCACTTCTGAATTGATTGACAGTTTACCCCATTTTTCTTACAAATGGGGTCATCATTTTACTATTTTTGTACAACACACTGACACCAGTAAAACACTTATGTTGGTCCCTCCCCAAGAGCATCTCACCACTCCACAATCTCACTTCACACACTAAGTTTTGTGCCCAACACAAAGACAAGTGCAAGTATGAAACCCAGCCTGTACAATGGATAAGGAAGCAAAAGTAGTCATTTCTTAAAAAAAAAAAACAACAAACAAACAAAACAAAAAAAAAAACCCAGGATGAATTCTCCACAGGCTTTGAAAACCTGGCTGCAACAATTTCCCCAGCAAGGACTTCTCTGAGAAACACAGCACAAATACCTCTCAGCCCTATTATCTCATTAGAAACAGAGGCCGTGATGGGTTTAGGGTCATAACGTAGCACAAGAAACTCTGAGACTGAAATGAGGGAGGGTACTCACAAGACTGAGCAGACCTGCGCTCACTGCAAAGTCCAAGAATTTCTCCTAAAATTGTGACTGTCCAGTAAACCTGTCAGAGGTTGGTGCTTTACAACTATGAGGTTTGCACATCTTTTCCAATCTTGCGTGAGTTATAGTGGGATTCATGTGCTCCCATTAAGGTGCCTAAAAGTGAGACCAAAGTCCAAGTCTGAGTAAGTCATACCATGTCTCCCCCTCAAAGGGAGAGTGGAGAGATATAAGTGATTACCCATCCCTAGATGGATAAGATCAATCAACCTCTTGAGATGCATTTCTCCCCTGCACTCACTGTGTCATGAGCCTAGAACTGAGGTTGTTCTGTATTATTAATAAATTGTATTGAGTTTACCTTGCCACATAAACCCAATACATAGATTTGCAGCTCCTCTATGGGGTTCTTCCTGCCTGAACTGACTTGTAAGCAGTAAGATGTAAAGGCACCCAGTCCCAGTCCTCCCACTTGCTTTCTGTACCTTGAAGACAGTAAGTCAGGCAGGAATCTCAGCATTATTTTTATTGAATTGGGTTTTATTTTAGATAAGTATACATATATACACATATATAGGGGGGGGGGTGGTTGGTTTGGATTTTTGGGGTTTTTTTCTTCACTTCAACAAACCTATAACACCAAGTCCTTCAACAGAGATGCTAAGGAGACTGGTTCTCCTAAACTGGTAAGTTCTTGCCACAAGCATAACCAGAAGACCCCACTTATAAAACAGCTACTGTCTGAACAGTGCCTCCTTCCTAAAGATTTTTCTGTCATTTTGCTGACTGTAAGAGCCACCATACTTCAGATTTTTCTTAGCTTCAGAGAAAGATGGAGACGGTGTCCTCCTGAGCAGAGAGCAGTGCCAGAAGGTGCACTCTAGAAAGAGACCCCAGAAGCACCAGTAAACTGCTCTGTAATCAGATTATTTGTTTAAAGAGGTGTTGTTTGAAGAAGATGTTGGGATTGATGTCAGCTAATGGGCCGCTAAGGCTTGCTCAAAAAAATGAAAAATGGATTTTTAAGGAAGTTTGCAGAATTTAAGTAATAGAGGATACAATAGTATTTTCTAAAAGACTTGGTAATGCACATAAGACTGGCTCGGAAAGTAGTTTAATCAAAACAGGGAAAAAATTCTGGATTTTTTTCTAATGTATAAATTTCATATTAGCTTGTCTCATAACCAACCAAAAAAACCCCCAAACTAACAAACCCCCAAATCCTAAACCCTCATAACTTTGGTTTAGTTCTTGATTATTTTAGCAGACAAGGTCCTCAGCTGGTATAAATGGGCTCAACACTATCAATCAAATAATACCAGGTGAGGGCCTAATTTGGGAATTGCTTGAAGAAATGAAAAGTGAGTAAAAGTTTCCCAGACAAATTAAAAATGAATTAAGAGCTGAAATTAACTTAATTCTGGGTGATGGTGGGTATCACTACAATTTTTCTTGCTGTAGCCTCAATGGAAGAGGGAACTAATTACCATATGAACCTGAACATTCACCAGCTGCCTTTTTCCTGAAAAAACTCACTGAAATACAAGTCTCCAAAAACTTTAGGGAAGAATGGGGGAAAAAAAATAATTCTGGAAAGAAAGTATTCAAATTGAGCAAGATCTTTGTCCTTGGATAAATGAGGTAGGATAAATTAAAGTTGTATTTTGCACCTGCTACACATAACATAGATGGGAATGGGTGATGAGCAGCCGGGAGGGGCTATTTGCAGTGTCCCTCCATCCCACCAGCATCAGTGGAGCAGCCTACACGTTTAGGTCTACACGGTTGACATCAAGCATCCTGCTCCCTGCCTAGAGAATCTGACAAATGCACTTGCAGAGTTTTGCCTGCACAGAAACCCAAGTGCGTGATACAGTATGGTCAAAGCCAGTGGGAAGAGCAGTGTGAAGGAAACGGGGACATCCTCACCCCCACCAGCCTCCTCTGGCTGCTCACCATCAGTGGGGTCAGCAGTGATTAGTGATGTATTTTGCAGCAGGGTCCAAAAATAGCTCTTTTTGGTGGTCGTAGTTTCAGTCATCTTCCCAATTTGTAGCATGGCTACATCCCATCCTGCACAGGGCTTTTTCATGGGATTCGGTTTTACCTGTGAAGGCATCTTAAGCTCAGGAGTGAGCCACATGTTTTTCAAGGGCGTAAAAGCCAACACTCTTTCCTGTGGTTGGCAAATGTGGTTGTGTGAAAGGGAGAGTTTTGGCATCCTCCACTTAAATTAAACATTTTGATCCTGCAATCAAAGTCAACAAACACAGCGTGCAATATACAATACCTGATCCAGAGAAATATTAAAACCATTAATGGCTTATAACATATACAGGGGATAACAGAGCCCCATGTCGTTGTGCTGTGCTTTATTAATACCACAGCAGGAGCACATCTGGGGTTGAACAAGCACACACTGATGAGGTTGTCCTACAGCTGGGTATCGATGGAAATGCTTTCATTGCATTACACACGTCTTTTAGCACCATTTCTTCAATCCAGCTACCACTTCTCTCCTCTGCCATACCCAAGATATCTGTGGCAGAGGATTGCTCCTGTGTTGAACCTCGTGGTGTAATATCACATCAGATTCCTGGTTCTCATTTCAGAATAATGCTGCAATTCCCACCGTGAGAAGAAACCTGAAAATGTGACTTAAACTTCATTGAGGTAAAAGATCTGCCAAAAACATGAGCCTAAACTGCATCACCCATGTTACTGAGAGGTGAACTCCAGACCTCGCTGCCCCAGGGACCCTCACAGCCAGCAGTGGGATTAGCCATTGAGAAGTGCCAAACCAGCACATGGGAATAAATCTACTTGAGATCTTCCCCTTTTTTTGGAGGGTGTAGAAGTTGTGTGAGAAGATTTTTGAAGATCACCAAGCAGAATGATGTAAAACTTAACCAAGTGAGTGCTCCCCATGCCAGGAAAGATGTTTCCTTTCAAGATTAAATGTTGATTTGAGGGGAGAAAATATGAAGAAAGCCAAACATTTCCAGGTTACTAATCTTATGAAGAGATATCCTGACTGAATGAATTTTCTCCTTTTAGACACGTGAAAACATGTATTATTTTGATGAGCAAGCCCAGCTGCCTCTGCTCAACATAGTGCCAGACATCATGTTCTGGGCTGGCTCAGCCTCAGCCTGGCCCCTCTCATGGCACAGGGTCATCTCCTCCCACCAGGGAGTTTGCCACCAGAATAAACCATCAAGATACTCCATGGCTTACCAGGGTAGATGGGTCACCTCCTTGAGATCCTCCTGCCCACAGAAGCTCACCTTACCCAAAATCATCCAGTCCCATTAAATCCATCCAAGTCTTCCTCCAGCTGCTAGTCCTCAAACCACTTCTTCTCCCAGCAAAACAGCACCCAGCTCTCCCACACCTTACCTTGACAGAGCCAAGACACACTTCTCCCAAGCATCCACCTCTGTCACTTCCTCCCTTTTATTTATTTATTTTTTTCTCCTGATCATTTATACCTTGCAGCTGGGTCCTGATGGCTGAATGGGTTAACTCTTTCCCTGCCACATCCAATAAAGCTCCTGACAGTTGGTTCCTGCTCTTCAGCTCTCAGGAGAGGGAAAACTGGCTGGATACTATCAGGGCCATAATAATCATGACAGGCAGCAGCTATGGCACTGGTGGGTCAGATATAGGAAGACACTGAAAAAAGCCAAAAGATTATTTGATTGATGAAAAAAGTGCCTATGTGAGAGACTTTAAGAGGTCTTTCCACTCACATTAAATAATAAATAGAGAGGTGATAGTGAGTAAGTGCCTTCATTGAATGAACGCAGCAGGTACTAAAGAATTTTTTAATGTAGCATTAAAGGCATATCAAGAACCAGTGGCTTGGAGCTGAAGTCAAGCTAATTTAAATGAAAAGGTAGGCTTGTGATTTTAGGTGTAATGCTAATTAACTGTGAAATAAATTACTGTGAGGCAGGCATTCTTTGTGATGTCTTCAGGTCAAGAGCTGTAACCCCAGCTGGACGACTTATTTTAGTCAAATGCAGCCCAACACTCACCTGCAAGATATTTGGCAGCATTTAAACTTGTGTTTCCAGTTCTTTTCAGTGGTGACATGACATAGTTATTACATAGTGTCCTGAGCTAAGATGACTTGGTTTGTGCTCATACTATCCAAAAGCAGACCCTCTGGATCTGCTTTTCATATCAGCTTGCACAAACGTTAGTTCAGTACCTGTCCAACAAGCTTCTGCATCTATTTGCCTGCAATTGTATTAACACTTGTCCTGGATGTGACTTATGAATGTGCCAGCCTGCTCTGCTGCACCCTCTGCCCTCCTGCAAAAGTCACTTTGCACTTGTTGCAGGAAAATCTCTTTCCACCTTCTGGTGTTGCTGTCCCAACACATATGAGGTCTCACTTAGGGACCATCTCAGTCGACTGGATGGGATAAGCAAACACATTTTGGATGGTTGGATGTTGCTGTTCTGGAGCAACTTGTGCTTTGAGACCAATAGGGTATGGGTGACAAATTTTCTAGGTCCGTTTTCCAGCTTTCCTCTGTGCCAGAGGCCTGACCCATAGCATTGGGATCATGGAAAGCTTCCACAGGGAAATCTCACCACAGGGAAACTGCACCCCTCCTATACACTTGGGAGGAAGGGTGGTTGATGCAGGCTGTATTCACAAGAAGCATTTCTCAATACTCTGGTTTAACCCTCACTGACATTTATTCCCCTCTCAGGAACAGTCATGTCTCTCGTCTCAACTTTCATTTTGTGGGATTAAATCTAGGATTCCAGGCTTCTTTCTAAAGCCTTTCTAATCCCCTGTCTATCATAGAAGCCCTTAATTCTTGTTGGAGTAGTATGACTCTTTCTTGACCATCATTTACCATGCAACCTCACCCATGCCTTCCCGTTGCTTTAGGACATCCTGCACTCCACGGACTGTGTCTCAGCTGATAGATTTTCATTTGCATTTTTCTGTTTCATGATTGCATCAAATTACACATCACAACCATTCTGTTTCAGCAATTTATCCAGGTCTTCACAGTGCTCTGCTGTTGCCATCACCTGGTAGCAAATGTCCCCATTTGGCCCCCAGTAGAAGACTTTATGCTCTGCCCTTTTACATTTTGTTTATCAGAATACCAGTGGATAAGATCTACCACATACTTCTTCTTTAGTAAATAGATTTCAAACCTATTTTATTCAAAATTCCACTTTCTTTGAAGTCTTTCATTATTTCCCCTTCAAAATGTGTTCCACAGCCCTGCAACATGCTCAGTTCAGATTAGCTAGTCTCTGATCACTTGAATTGCTTGTTACCTCCTTTTCAAATACAAGTATTACATTTGGGTTGCATTTTGTGGATTTTTTTTTTTCCTCCTGCTACCTTTTCTGATTTGACAGATTCTCACAAAATCGTTACTGACAGATCTGCAGTTTCATGTGCCCGTTCTCAACAGTATTTTTGAAAAGGGGTTATTTGGGCCCCTGACTCCGTTGCTTTAATTCTCTTCTGTGTTCATCCTTGGATGTACTCACATTTCCATTCAAACATTTCTTGTCAGCCAAGGAAAATATAATCCCATATTGAATATCGTCTTCATTGAACACAAGGGAGGATATTTACCTGGTCTTTATCATAGATATAGATAGATTACCTTTAACACTAAAGCTGTCCAAAATCTCATCCCAGCACCGTTTTGACCCAATCTCACATCTTTCTTTATTTTTACTTCTCATATAGCCAATGAGTTATTTATTACTGTTGCAGTTTCCTATTCATGATCTAATTCTCTTTTACACTGGAAGTTCCCACGCATTTAATTTTCTGACCTTTAAAGTATAGCTTTCTTTTAGCACAACCCTTTGTCCCACTCCCTCTAAGCTCTCTCCTTGCTGCTAATACTCTTTTTTTAAGACCGTTATTTATCTGTTTAGGCTCGATCTCTATAGTTGGAATAGAGGCCCCAACTTTTTTTGCACTTTGACTATGTCATTTTGATCTAAAACCACTAGGAGGAAGCATTCAACAAGTTTCCTGTCCTGTTGCAGATGCCAGTCTTAATTTTATGAAACTCGGAGAGTTTCAGGCAGGAACCAAGGGGTCTGCTGGGTCACATATCCCCTTGAAAGTGCTGTGACATGTAATCCCTTGAAGAAATAAATAACTATTCACCTTTCGGTCAGACTGGCTCCTCCGCTCCTCCTGCAAAGCGGACTCCGCCCTCTGAAGAACAGAAACCACTTTTAATTTCCAGGGTATTTTTTCCCTGACTATTCTATTTGTCTTTTAAACGTTTCTCTCCCTAGCTCATATCTTCCCACCTGCTTTATTTACTGAGAGTTATGATGCATCCTCTCAGCTGTTATTTCTAGGCTGAACAAAATAAACTTGAATCTCTTTTCATAACATAGATTGTTATTCATTCTAGTATTGCTTCGCTGTACTTGGTCCAGTTTTAATTCACAGCTGCTGAATTGCAAAGGTATCTGGCAAATGAGAGAAAAAAACTTCTCTTTTCTTTCAAGTGCAATATGTTTTCCATGCCATGCAGATCCATTGATTTGCCCGAGGGCTGAGAAACACTGAACTAAATGATCTGCATAGTCCCATTAATAATGATAGTAGTACCAGTGGTAAAATCAGTCTATCTTATGCTACAGGTCCTGATTTTTGCTGAAGAAAATAGCTTTTTATTGATTAGTTCCATGCAGTCTTTTTTTTTTTTTTAACTCTTTTGACCGGATTGCAAATATTCAAGGCCTTTCCATTACTTTGATTTCCTGTGGCAAATGTGTGTGCTTTAGATAGTGAAATCAAGCCCACTACAGAGAGGGGAGGTATGGTTGTTCTGGTATTCTCATGTCTTTCATTGGTATATTTATTACGTTATATCACTATCAAAGAAACAAACAGAAACATCATGTTATTGAGCTGGTGTTTCTCATGGACTGCCAAAGGCAAAAGCTCTCAGCCCTCATGTTTTTTGTTGTCTGCTAATAACCTCTTTAAAAATGCAATAATTTGGGGTAAAATTTGTAAGTGATACATAGCTTATGGAGGACGTAACTGTTGAAGAGACCAGGCTGTTAATGCAATGCTTTCAGAATAGTGGCTAAAAGGGGACAGACACATAAAACGTTGTTTAGTATGAGCAAAAAAGACAGCAATCTATCTGGAAACAAGACTGTCTGCCACACAGCCATCACAAGAAAGTAGGAATTTAGTATGGACATCAGTAGGATCCAAAATTAAGAGGTTTCAGAGGAGAACCAGAAGGATTAATGAACACGGCAAGAGATTTGCCTTCCCCCAAACGATACCACCTTTACTCAGAAGGGCTTCTGAGTAAAAGGCAAAATTCACCCTAGGGGGTACTTGTCATTTCTTGCACTAATAAACAGTTCATTTAAGGTACCAAGTGATCTTTTGCATCTTATCTCCTACACTGGTGAAGCTCTGACTCAGCTTCAGGGTGGCCTTCCCAGACAGACAGACTTCAGTGAGGCTTGTTTGTAGCTGACTGTCAATAAACTATTCTTACAATCAAAAATATCCCTTCCTGGAACACAAACTGGCAAAAATAAGTTGCACTGCCTTTGGGTATGGATGGGTTTAAACACATAATCTCCTGAGAGGACGCGATGTCAGGGCTGTTCGGTGTGCACCCAAATCGATGAGAACAGTGCGTGCAGCTCGTTACTACTCGACGGACCCTGGACATCATGGGAAGCAGATATCGAAGAGGCTGGAGCTGGGAAAAACCATCTCACAAGTGCCATGTAGTCAACTCCTGAACTGTGGTGGGTCACAAACTGGGTAAGGGTCTTAAAAATCATTTTAGCCAACTAAACCCATTTAATTTTATTACTTATTTTGTAGTTGTTAGTTTTATTTTTTATTGTGAAGGAATAGAGTCCCCTGGGTCCCAATGGCACAGAGCTGGTGAATTGTCTGGTATGACGCAAGTTCCCTGTGCACCTATCTTAAAATCTGAGGAAGTATTAGTCAAAACTAATTAAAGGTGCTACGATGCCAGGAATGGCTAGGAGAAGGTAAGGGAAATACCACAGAGGAAATTAAAAGGTACTATAAATATTATTTATTTGCAATCAGTGTTCAGACAGTATTAACTGAAAAAAAGAGTCTCATTATTAGGTGTAATTTAACATTCATAGTAAAAGAGAATTTCTGTCCAAAAAGCTCACAATCTGAAGAGGTGAAAAAGACAGGAGAAGAAGAAAGCGACACAAGACGGGACATACAACTGCCACCATAGAGAAGGGGTGTTGAAGAAGGCAGGCAACTTGCTGCAGGTTGCAAGCAAAGTGTACAGCAGGTCCCACTCAGTCACAAAACCCGGGTTCCTTCCTGGCCGAAATCAGTGTGGAGGGAAAAGCTCACCTGAGCCTTGCCAGAACCTGCCAAACCCAACAGTGACCACACAGCTACAACCTTGTGACTAAGAAAAATAAAAAGCATCTTACACTAGCCTGCGTGTAACACATTTGAAGTTTAAATGAGGAATTAAAATGTCAAGGGTAATTTATGACTATGTCTAGTACATGACAAAGGATAATACAACAGTCGTTAGACAGCAAAGTGCATCAGCTGGAAGTATCTCCAAAGTACATGTACAAAGGACAAAAGACTGACTACTGTTTGGGCATGTGTTTTTCTGAGAAGCCCAAGCTGGTAAGGAAATGAAGAAAGATAAAGAACTTAATAAGGAAAATGTGGTCAGGATCGTAAGGGACCATGCGCACACATACTTTCATGAGAAGAAGAATTTATGGTGACATCCCTAGTCTTATGTTAACCCCAGATCTAAATGCTTCAACCCACATTTCCTAATTATTCATATTACTCGTACTTTGGTTTCTTCTAATCTTTGCAGGAGGGAGAAAACAGGTCCTGCCATCAGAGAAGCACAGACAGAGGGGGAAAGGCTCCTACCACCACTGGGACACATCTACCTTAGGTCAAGGCCTCGTTCCATGGCCATGGACGATGGTCACCACCACAACTAAGGACACCTCAGACGGGGCCCATGTGGTGCTCCCCAGCCTGGGTTTCTGACGTCTAAGGGAGTCGTTGAAGTGATGCTGCCAATTTCCCCCCAGTGGAAATGTTTGTTTGTGTCTCTCTTCTCTACCACAGTGGCAGGAATGAACGTGAGCATGAAACTTGAACGTTCTGTGAAGTTTGAGGGAAGTATGTAATAAAAACAATTTGATATGGAGTGACTGATAGACACACAGCACGGCTGCCTTTGCATCGCTGCCAGAGGAAACCAGGTTAAAAAAAATAATCCTTACAGACAAAATATAAAGCAAGGTTTTACTCAGCTCCGTACAACTTCTGTAATACTGAGTTGTATTTATTATTTGATTAAGCTGCAGTAACACAACTACAATAGCATACATGCCATGACTTATTCTGTAAACCAATCATAGTGGAAGAAGTCCACTACACTGTGGCATATCTGTGGATCATGCAGTGGCTATGTTTGTGGTACATGGGTCCCCAAACATAAAAAAAAATACCAAAAAGAAAAGCAGCAGCCATTTGCTTAACAGGTTTATAATGAGAGTACCAATTAGGAATAGACTAAGGGTAAATTTTAGCTCCTTTCCCTTTGGCAATTTATCTTAACATTGACATTCTTTCTGTTCTCTGGTAGATCCGTTGGTGCTTGGGCTTTTCTCTGCTTCTTGCCCGGAGGGTAATGTCAGCAGACATTACCTATCGTTGCTGAGAATACGCCACAGCACTCAGGTACTGCAGGACTCGCTTTGCAGGGGAGTGCCCTTGATCAAACAGATCCAAAACCTGCTTCTGCATATGTAAGTATTGAACAAAGCTGAACATAGCAGAGCCAAAGGCTACGATTTAGCATCTACCACAGTTTAGTGATTGTGATGAACAGACTTTGTTTAATAGGGAGGCTGCCTCAGCTGACGTGTGTTTATAATATCAGCTTCTGTGAACATTTTAAAATATTCTTAACAACATTGTAAGATGAACTATTTAATGTCTGGATATTGTTGATTACCTGTAATTTCTCCATTCTCAACCATGAGATTGCCACTACTGGCTCTTGTGACACTGTCATATGATGGAGGAAAAGATGCTGAGGACAAAGTTTCAGATTTCTCAGGACTCCTACCATAGTTTTCACCCATCATAGATGCAATAAGTCCTTCTTTCTCTGGAGCAGCATCTCCAACAGTGTCAGTACTGCAAGTTCTGCGATGGTACAGGTAAGAAGCCTGCTTTATGGAGCGCAGGAGCAAATGACTCCTGTAGGCACGCTGGATGACAGTAGCAGAAGCTTCCTCTTGTCTGTGTCTGAGTGTAGTAGAGATTGGCTCGTAGGATTTTTTTGATGGATTGGCAGCCATGAACTTCTCCTCCATTTGTACTTTCAGAGTATCCAGCTCCCCAGAATCTCCTAACACTCGTTTGGTAAAAGCAAACAAGATATCCAAGCAGTGGATCCTGTCTCCACTGACCATAGGCAGGTCCATTGCTATGAGTTCAACTTTGTTTGGTTTTGGTACACGTAAAGGTTCAGCCAGAGCATCTGCAAAGTCTGAAAGCGCAGAGAAAGTTATAAACTGACTTGCCTCAGGATCAAACTTCTCCCAGATTTCATAAAAGATGTCAAAGTCATCTTCCCCTAAAGGCTCTGTACTTTCCTCAGTAGCAGCATTGAAGTTCTCCAGAATAACAGCTATATACATGTTTACAACAATGAGAAATGATATAATGATGTAACTTACGAAATAAATAATACCTATGGCAGGTTTACCACATTCGCCTATAGTACCATTTACATTTGGATCACAGTACGGTGGCCCAGTGTTTAAAATAGGACTGAGAAGACCATCCCAGCCAGCTGACGTGGTGATTTGGAAGAGACAGAGCATGCTGTTAGCAAAGGTTTGGAAGTTGAACATATCGTCAATGCCATCTTCCATCTTCACATAGGCAAAGTTAGCCATGCCAAAAATAGCATAAATGAACATGACCAGAAAAAGCAGGAGGCCAATGTTGAATAGAGCAGGTAGGGACATCATTAATGCGAAAAGCAGAGTTCGAATTCCTTTGGCAGCCCGGATGAGTCTCAGTATTCGTCCAATGCGAGCCAAGCGAATGACCCTGAAGAGTATAGGTGGTAAGAAATGTTCAAATGCTGTACTGATGCCAGAAAGCAGTAAGGCTAAAATGGAAAGGATAACAACTGGTTAGAATATCACATTTCTGCTTAACTAGTAAGTAGGATGAAATGATAATATCTGTACAGTTGAAAAATACCTGATGTGTGTGTGCTAAGACCCTAGCAGAACAACCTTTAGTAGAAGGTAGAGTTGAAAAAATAGCTGTAGAAATCAGCAATTATGAACTACATTCTTCAGCCACCAGAAGAGAGTACCCGTTGCACTAAGGATGGCAAGCACCTTTCTATGCACAACTTCAAATATCCATATCAGTCAACGCTCGTTGACTGATGGTTTTCTTTGACACTGGTTGCATGAATACTTCAGTAGGTGCAGGTTATATATTTACCTTCTAAATTTGACTTCAGATACAGACACTACAAAGTTAAACTAAGAAAACTAGATATAATCATAATGTCACAGTCATAATTTCGGTAATATAGTCAAGATATGCATAAGCAAAGCAGTGATGAACAAAGAAGTTGTGCATGACACTCTACAACAGCTTTTAGTTCATTCAGGGACATCACTACACATAGATGTTATTTTATCTTTAGTTTGTACAAAAAAATGACAGATCTAGTAGCACTAGAAGAGGTTTGGCTTTTCCAGGTTTAGATGTTTTGGATACATTTTTCTGGATTTCCACTCCAGGTACTTAATTTCTCAAGGAAGAACCATACTCTTACTGGAATCTTACTTACCCAAAACATAAGTCATACTAAAGAAACAAGTATTTTTCTTCCCCTAAATGCCTTCTGCTATTTTGGCAGTACTGGTCCTAGGAATAGTTAAATTGGCAGAAAGCTCAAATTGGCAGAAGAGCTCTTCACACCATTCTTCCATTGCAAACCCTTCAACTAAAAGCTAATAGATTTGTGTTGTTCCTTTCTATCCTATTACACAGTGTGAACCCTTATCTTCAATCAGCCATGCCTGAATTTCCAGAAACTGTATTCTGTAGTTTATAATCTAACTCCAGTCTTCAGATTCTCTCTGTATTTCAGTTCTCTGTCACAAACACAGACGACAAAACCCAGCAATTTTTATCTGGATGAAGATTTCTTAGCTGGCACTAAATCTGTAACAATGGAAATTACCACATAATTTGGTGCTGGTATGATGGGTTATTCATTCTGTATTTCAGACTAGGAAAAAAAAACAACCTAAAGAACCATTGTGAAAGATTTTACATAACACAGCTACCTTTTTTTTTTTTTTAATACTTTTATTAAAAGAAAATAGCAGAAATTTTAAAAAATCTTATTTCATATCATTTTAATATAATCGTGGTGGGCTTTTTAGTTCTTTGTCCTCAAGACTTTACAGTATTATGATTTCCATTTCAACATCCATTTGCAGATGATAAATTTTAACTATTTTTTTCTGAAAAGAGTAATAATTGACTCAATAAAGAATTTTCCAAACCAATTTTACTTACCAACGAGTGACATGATCACAACAACTAAGTCAAATATGTTCCAGGCATTTGAGAAGTAGTACTGCCTCAGAGCCACCAATTTCAGTACACATTCGGTAGTGAAGATGGCAACGAAGAGTATATTGATTTTGTTAAGGATGTTAGTCTTCGTTTCACTTTGCTCATGGGTTTCCACCATCATGGTGATCATGTTAAGGCAGATGAGAATCATGATGACAACGTCAAAGGCTTGGCGTGTTACAACGTCAAAAAGGAACCCTTGGTATCTGTTCTAGAGGGAAAAAGTACATCTGGCATCAGTTATGAAAGCAGGGAGTACTCATCCATACATGTTTCCAACAGCTCCAGTTTTTATGTTGCAAAGTCACTCACCTATAGCGAAGTCAGAGAAACTTAAGAAAAGCAGAAAATAAAAATGACATTAAAAATCCCTTCCCAGTTTAATCAGTTCCAAGGTGAATGTAAAACCCAACAATATTTATGCAGAGAATTTAATAAATATTTAACCTGTAAAATATTTCAGTGCAACTTTTTGGCATGCAATTGACCCGAGAGCACTGTCTGAGTATCAATGTAAAGACAGTATAAATAATTTATATGCAATATATAAACATATGCACTTTTCAGTGAATTAAATTGCACTTTTGCAATGCATTTTCCTTTTGAAGAATTCAGTCTTACCAGTGGTCTTGGAATGGGTTTTTGAGGTTTCTTGGATCCCAACTTTTTCATTGCATTGTAATATTTTTTCTGTTCTTCTGTCATAAAGATATCTTCCCCACCTAAGTATATAAAGAAATGTCACTGTTATTTGGTGAGAAAGCAGAACTGTTTTAGTTAAAAATTCTAAAATGCTGGAAACTAACATTCTTTCTTTCTTCACATCTTGCTGGTACTAGCCCTTTTCAAAATGTGTAACTGTGTCCAAAAAAACAGAGTGGCACAAACCATACATTCACAGAGCAGAAGTCCTGGGGTGAAACCCAGCTAACTCAGAAAGCACGAAAACAAAGGACCTGCTGAAAACCTGGACAGGAACAAATCTTTCCTTGGCTCACCCTGGTCTTGTTGAATATCCAAAATACTCATCAGAGCAACCGTACCAGACCACTTTCTAAATAACGAGTCTCCTGTTGTGCTCAGTTCCCAAAAAGCAGCAAAATTTTAAGCGGCTGCAGAAAAGATGTCATTGTCTTTGAAATGTTGGGAAAGAGCTAGGTGTTCAGGTTATGGGGGAAAAGAAAGGAGGAAGAAACTCACCCTGGGTGTTACATCTGCTAACTTAATTACTAATGCTCTTGTAAATGCCAATAGAAGTTTTAGATTCTATGTATAGCAAGGACCTTGTTCTCCAAAGATAGTATTGCTCGAGAGATAGTAGGTGCCTGGGAGCACAACCAATGTACTTATCTTTTTCTTTTGTTGGTTGAAGTTGTCGATAATAACACCAACAAAGAGATTCAGGGTAAAGAAAGATCCAAAAATGATGAAGTTCACAAAGTAGAGATACATAAACAGGCTGTGCTCCATTTCCGGCTGCTCATTTTTCTGCAAGAATGAGAAGCAACATGAAAAATGACCAATTACAACACAGGTTCAATTCAGAATAATCTTCATACTGTTAATCCTCTCACAAATTGATTTCAGGAGAACTAAGATTTACAGCCCTACTGCTAATTCCGACAAAATTCATATGGTTTAAAACTACTAATGGTGCATAACACAAAATATTTTATGTATACGACACCTTTGGAAGGAGCATGAAATGATGGAAGAAAGTAACATTCATATGGTGACTACAGGATGCATGAAAATTCTAGGACTTTGTAGGGACATTATTGCTCAGATGCTGACTGCCATCCCTTTTGAAATTAAACATGAACTTTATGAAATGATTCACCAGGCACAACACCCGAGAGATAACTAACCAGAAAATACAGCTCAAAATAATAGTACTACAACGTGTTTGTACTATGGCAACTCGTTAATTTGATTTCTTTTACAATTTTTTTTAATGTAGTTTCTTGCTAAATCATTGCAGAACAGGATAATTTAATTCATACTGATATATTTGCACTGAAAAACTTGTAGAGTAAAACCTAGTCTTTGACTAATGGTGAATGAGGTTTACTTTTATTTTAAATTTCTTTTTTTTTACAAAAGCTGATTGTTGTGGGGATTTTTTTCTTTTTAAACCTGACTTGAAATCCTACCATTTGCAACTGATTGGGGGCCTACTAAAGTCAATAGAAACAGTTATTGAGTTGGACATTCCTGACGTGATTTTCACAAGCGTTTCAGAAGCATCAGTTCGGCTTCTTCCGATAAGAATAGGAGTTGTAAATTGCTCAGTACTTGAAAAATCAAGCAAACTATTTAGCAGTCAAATTCCAAGCTCTTGCCATTAAAAATCTGGGCTTAGATATGTTTTTTTCTTCTCAGCAAAAAACTTCTTCTGTGGCTATTGTAGATAAAAACAAAACCAGAACAAGAAAAATAGTTTTTCAAATTAAAACACAAATACCCCCGTTTTTATGTATGGTTACTTTTAAAATTGATTCCTTTGAAGTCATAACCAATTAAGATATCCTCTTCATTTGAAATTCTTTGCCTCCAAAGACATACCACTTTGTTCTGTATAACATTTGATGATACTTCCGATAAGACAGCAAACGCTACTGTCAATGTAAACATTAGGTAAAATAGTACACTCGTGATGGCTCACAATGTATTTTAAATGGTTTCTTATCCACAATAGCTCGATTCTTGATAAGTCTGGTTTTATGTTTTGAAGTGGACTTTAAACTTTGTCACTGTAAAACATTCATAAAAGATGTGTGAAGGTGGGTGCCTCCATGTGAGTGGGAACTCTGAACTCCCCTGCTAGCTGATGCACATCCAGTTATTA
This sequence comes from Buteo buteo, assembly GCF_964188355.1. Lineage (NCBI taxonomy): Eukaryota > Metazoa > Chordata > Aves > Accipitriformes > Accipitridae > Buteo > Buteo buteo. The sequence goes on along the minus strand of NC_134172.1, from coordinate 6,753,630 downwards.
GTAGAGTCAGTGTAGTATAAAGAGGTGCTCAGCCGAACAATATAGATATCCAGGGTGAGCTGAAATGCTCCCTAGATCCCTCTGAGCATATTGACTAGATCTCCGTTAACCATACAGGGCACTTGGAGATGAACTCCCACAGAGACCTTACAGTATAGGTAACTGCATTTAGGTGAGTGGATCTGAAGTTGAATCCCACTTGCTGTTACAACAAATTAGGTTACTATGAGTCATTCATAGATGAAACATTTACACCAGCTGAAAAAAATAATTCCTGGAAAGTTCTAGCACAAGCAGTAGATATAAAAGTGCAAAAATCGTAATGCTTTTGTAGAAAGCGGTAGCATTAGGGAAAAATACAGTTTGAATATAGTGACTGACCTCTCGTGAATCTACTGCCGCATACATGATTTCCATCCAACCTTTAAATGTTGCCTAGAGTGAGAGATTATGGAAAACATGTTGAACTTTCAGGGTAAAATTCTTCACATCATTTGCAATATCCAAATGGCGCTGACTGGAGTAAGAGCCTTTGGTATGGTCACACACACATAGCACCAAGCTCTGACGTTGGGGAAACTTGCCCCTGGGGTAAACTTGCCTTATCAGGACGTGAAAGCTTGCTAGGGTGGGACAGAACATGTTGTCCTAGGATGCTGACAGGGAAAACCTTAACTAGCATGGTCTACTAAAGGCCTTACAAACCTCATGGCTGAAAAAAAAATCTGTATTACAGAAGATTAGTTCAGTATCTGCCCCAGATTTCCTTCTGAAATTGACTCCAGCTCTCAGTCTCATGAACCTGCTGGAGGCTGAAACAGAACTTGTCCACCAGATGCCTACTTCATCACCTGGGAAATCACAGCAGGATCTAATTCTTTCTCCTATTTCCATTTGTGTGCACGAGCAGCACTGGTGTTTGAACAGCCAGCTAGAAGGGAAAAGCAAGCTGTACGATACCACTCCTCTCCATCACTCCGAGAGATGAGTGAGGAGCTGACAGGAGGTCAAGCCCGTCTGACATGGTGTTGACTAGTGAAGGCAAGCAGCACTTACCACCTGAAGAAGAGCCAGGTAGCCAGAGCCAACATTGTCAAAGTTGACTTTAACGTTGACCCAGAATATTTTTCCTGTGTTATTATACATTTTACAGTCTGTTAAGTTATTGATCGAACCATTCAATTCTGAATCTTCTTCTGTCAGATTGACACATTTCCCAAACTTCCCAGCAAAGAGGTTCACTCCCATGATGCTAAAGATGAGCCAGAAGATGAGGCAGACGAGCAGAACGTTCATGATGGAAGGGATGGCTCCCAGGAGGGCATTGACCACCACCTTGGATGAAACGGGAGAGGAAAAATACACTTAAACAAAGATGGGCTCAAGTATTTGCTCAGTGCAATAAGCAGTCACTTAGTCATCTCAGCAAACAGAAACCTTATGTTTTCCATGTCAATACTAGGCACAGCTGGCATGGGTACCTTGAGCGAAGATTCAAAGGTCCATAGTATCTCTTAGGCTTTCAAAGGAATAGTTGATATTTTGGGGCTGCTGTGAGCCACTACCGCATAAGTATACTACAATATGAGTCCATCCTCTTTTGATGACTTTCCCTTAGTTTTGGAGTGGGGGATGTTTTGTTTGTTTGTTTTAAACTTCTATAACACAAAATTTCTGAAGTATTCATCCATAAGCACTAGTGCAGAGAACTGTCTTATTAAGACTGTAGAAAGAAGTTTTTAAAAGGACCAGTAATAACTCTCCAGAAGCATTTTGTTAGATCTATGATATTTAGTGGATTATGACCGTGTTTGGGGTCCATAACCATGAGTTAGGTACTTTTTCTGTGCTGGGTGCTGTATAATCACAGAAAATGTCCACGTAGGTTTTAAGTGTATGCTAAGACATAACAGATTGTTTCATAAAATGGGGCAGTGTAAGGAAATGATGAGAATATATCTTTGAGTTTCACAGCGAAGGCGATGAACTCAGCAGTCAGGTAGCAAAGAACAACTTGATGGACCAGAAGAAAAATGAAAAAGCTTTGTGAAGGTTTTTGGAGACCATGTCACACACATTCTGCATAGCAAGACAGAAAGTAAGATGGTACCAGTTTAAACATTGACTCTAGACGTGGCAATTTTGATACATTCTGTTAATTAATTTAATGCAATTTCTCTCTGTCTTCACAGTGACAAGGTTGCCATCAGAGCTTTCAGTATCACTTCCAGAAGATATCCAGAAGCAATCTATCTCTCAGCTGCATTGAGGCTGCATTCCCATGTAAAGGTGTGACAGTGAGGCCATATGGATTTCTATCATCCGTTTTTACATGCCAGAGTATATTCCATAGACCAGATTTTTGCCCACATACCATTGTGGTTATCACACTGTTTCACACTGCAGTGTACGGATGTGTTTTGCATGTGGCTGAGGGAATCTTTATCTGCATTTGCACAAGGGTAGATTTGTAATTAAAAGTAATTAATGTCCAGCAGCTTCACATTGTTCCAAGTGCTCCTTTGGTGGAAAAAGACAGCAAATATTCTATAGACAAACACTTCTGCTTTTTAAAAGAATGGTCTATTTGGAACAATAATTTGAGCAAAGTACCTCTTAATAGTCTACAGTTTTTTGTAAATCAGTTCAGTAAAAACCTGCAAAATGGAGGTGTTTCTTTCCTCTGAATTAGCTTGCCATCAGACTTCGAAAATGAGAATTGTGCTCACAGTTCTTATTCTCTATTTTAATTTTGGCTACCTCAGTAAGACAGGAACACAAGAACTGAGCGGCAATGGAACAAAGTTCTGCCTAGTCTAGTTTTAGTTTCAACGGCACTTAGGATCAATCACTCGCGGAAAGTCCATAAGGACCAGCCAAGTACAGAGGAGTGCAGCAGCAAAGGTGCCTTTTAAAAATTCATTTTATAGATCCTAAACTGAACTTGGGGTAGACTTGTGAACTTCATAAAGACATAGACATGAGTTACAACCCTGTTACGTGCTCATTAGTACTGTCAGGCTTTAATTTATATTCAATCTTACCCTCATTCCCTCAAATCGTGACAACGCTCTTAAGGGTCTCAGAGCTCGGAGAGTCCTAAGAGATTTCATGGGGCCAAATGAACTGCCCAAGAGGTTTATTAGAGAGACCTGAATGGGAAGACAAAAGAAAGTATTAGCAATGTCCTGACATCTGTTCCCTTTATTCCTGCTTAAAAACAAAACAAAACAAATCTCCCCATATTTTCAGTGCTGGGAGTGCAATATCCTGAAACCATCATTAAAGGAGGCAAGAATACTGTCTTAACTTTGCACCCAGAAAATAATCAATGATTCTACTTCTACATCCTGTTTCAGGACCCCTGTAGAAACAGCGACGGCAGAACTTACGTCTACAATGAGGAAGTCCAGCCAGCACCAAGCATTGGTGAAATACTTCTTGAAGCCGTAAGCCACCCATTTCAGGAGCATCTCCAGAACAAAGATGAAAGTGAACATTTTGTCAAGAAATGCCAACATAATTTTAATGCTTTTTCTCTCATTTATATGGATGTCTTCAAATGCCTGAAATCATAATATATACATACATGGCAAAAGTCAGAGATGAGCTTTATAAAATGAAAGTCTAGCATCATTAAGACCCCTCCGTCATTCAATATGTGTTTTACACTGATCTAAACACCATCTTTTACTCAAATCTATACCAGCTGGTAAATGTGTAATTCTCCCTGTCCCTTCTCTTTCTTTTTCTCTATACAGTACAGCCCTGTGGACACATACATCATGCACGCTGGAATGCTAGGAGAAAAGTGTATATTTTCAGAAATTCATTTCAAGAAATTTGTACATTGAGGAGAACTAAGTACTTTTTCTTTCAAGTATTAAGAGTCATTTATTTGTTTTAATGATATAAAAACTCCTTTATATTTCACAACTGTGAAATAACTTCCTGAGAAAAATCCAGTACACAGCCAGAATAGAAACAGCTGCTGAGATTTATATATTTGTAGTTTTGCTCACACTCTCTTGTAATTTTTAATAATATGAATAATAATTTGCAATAATTACAATAGTGAATAAATGACTGCTATGTGAAGCCTCTTCTTTTTTCTCCTGATGATTTCAAAGATATTCACTGTATTTGCTGCTAAAAACAACTTCTCTGGGTGCAAATCAGAGCTAAAAATGCTTCTAAATAAATACATGAAACTGTGCTACACTAACCAGGGCTCCGCTGCTCAGAAGAATCATGAATATGATAAAGGATTCAAACCACGAGTGTTCAACAATCTGGTAGCAGGTTTTTCTCAGATTCCACCATGTTTCTCCTCCAAACTTTATGGCACTACCCACATAACAATGGAAGTATCGCACACAACCTGAAAGCGAGAGACAGCAAAGAATGTATGGAAGGAATGTACATGCATGTGAAGGGTTGTTCAAGAAACTTCTGGGGGCAGGGAAAAGTCAATGGTCACATTAACTGCATCATTGTTGTTTTTCATGTTTTGCCAGGAGAAAAAAAATAGGAAATATCTGATTTTGTTTGCCTTGTAACTCCTGTTTATATACATATAAAGTAGTTGGAGCCACTTTGGACAACTTTCTGTTTCAAGATATTTCTGAGACTCTGAACATACTCTCACTGACCTGCTGTTTGGGCACACAAAACTTCAGGGCCATGGGACGAGTCTTGATATTACAAAAGCCTTTCTCAGTTTCTGCACGGTATTTGGAAAGCAGAGATGAGATACCCAGAAACACAAAGGCTTGGAGATAGAGAAGGTAAACAGTTGCCTTCAATATTGCAGCATTATACCATGCCTTGCAAGGTCTATTCATTTATTTATTTGCTTCTGAATGTATGGAATGGCTGGGTTTGTATCATATAACCTGCAAGAATATGTCATATTCTAGCTGATACATAGGCTCTATAAAAGAAGACATTTCCTTTCAAGGTCACCAGATAACTTCTTATAAGTGACAATGACACCAGGGCCACCTAACGTTTCCTGACCACCCCATTACAAAATCCTGCGTTGGATTACTTATTAATTTTGCCAAGAATTAACTTGCTTTGCCTGTCATTTTCCTTGCTGTATGCTCTCTTAATTCATGTTTTCATTATGGCAAAAAAAGTCAGTCAGAAGGCTTCTGTCATTTCCAAGCATGGAAAAAATAATGTATATATGTGTCTCATATATATATATGAGTATTTCACACACCTATAGTATCGTACAAACAACTCATATATATATGATAGGATATAATTTATGTAAAAAATTCTGATCATCTTTCTTTCAATAATCCCAGTTGCCCCACTAATGCGGATCTGGGATGTGAGATGGGGCAGGGAATGGCACTTACACAACATATGGACTTTTTTTGTGTGCAGAAAAACTGTGTCAGGTACAGATTTGCTGCACCTTCAGTTGAGATCTATAACAGTTTGGCCACAGCAGGCACACTCCAGCCTGGGACTACAGAGCACAAAACAAGACATTTCACATTTCTTCTCTGGGGCAGGGAAAGAAAACAAACAAGCCAACCTACCTTTATTTCTTTTGTTCTTAGAGCTATACTGGCAAAAAATGCCATCGATAAAGTAGTTTTGAAAAAAATGCTGTAGCTCAGAAATCTGACATCTGTATTATTAAGGCAATATTTGTGGTTTTTTTCTGGAGAAAGCAAACCGCAATGTCGGTATGGCAGATCTCTCTCAGGATTTATGACATATAACATGATATTAAAAATATACATATTATTACTACAGAGAATACTTTGCATTACTTTGCATTCAGGTACAGCATCTCTCTAGTTTCAAATAATTGCGACATGGTTCACTGTTATTGATTCAATCCTAAAACTGTGCATTAGAAGTTACATTGACCCAAAAAGGGTACAGGGAAGAAAAAAAAAAAAAAAAAGAAAAAGGCCAGCTCTGCAGAACAGGGCAAAGAGGGGATGGGAGTAATTACAGCCAGATTTGATTTATTCTCATCAGATAAAACATCCAGGAGGCAGTGCTTGAATGGGAAGGCAGTGATGAGAGAAAAGCTCTGCCTTTGGGAGCAGAGGAGAAAAGGAAGCTTTGAGAGCTGCTGGACCTGCTGCTGGGCTCCACGTAAGCAAGGCTGGAGAAGTCCCTCCTGATCATTTTGTGGTACAGGGAAGCTTGAATAGGCAGAAAACAACAGAATCGAAGAAAACTTGGGTGGATGGGTGGAAATGGTGGTGGCCAGCCAGACTGACTGCATGAGCAAAGAGCAAGTTGGAGCATCAGGAAGAATTTTGCCACAGTTATAATTCATTTAATATAACACACTTGGAAGAAATAAACCTACAAACTGACTTGTTATAGTCTATTCTCTGACAACTAATACTGAGAGTGTAGTGATTACCCCTGGCCTTCAGTAGTAACAGTTATTGGTGAAAAAAATCTCAAGAGCTATTTCTTTGCATCTTATGGAAACCACATGTTGTTACACGTGTTAGGGTAGGAATAATTCGTAAAAGTACTGGACACATGCTGTAACAACTTGTAAAGCTAGATGTTGTAGGATGATTTGAGAAGGGATTCCCAGATTATCACCCTATAGAAATTCAACTTCAGCCTAGCAGCTTCTCTCTCCTTATTTCACTCCTTTCGCTGTTGCAGAGGTTGCTCATGAAATGCTGTTCAAGGAACATTTATACTGTTGCAAAGTATTAACAAATCTGATGTGCCAAGTGCCTTGTTCCAGTGACTATCATCAGGTGAGACCTGTTCACATACACTTCTCTTATGTTAAACCCCAAAAGCAACTTGTATGCTGTCCAATAGAGTGAAATTCATCTCATCACTATAATAACCTCATTTTTGGGGATCGGATCTATGCCACTGCCCAGGTCCCACTTAGAAGCAATTGGCTTTAAGGGGAAGGGTGTTTATTCTTCAGGTGTCACGATCTCTCCCTTGACTAGAGAGGGACAATGATTTGGACTATTTATCCCATTTCCAGATCACTAAAATTAAATGAAAGTAAGCTGTCCCTATTGACTCAGCGTCACCAGAGAAACAAGTTGGGTTTTAACTCTTCTCACTTCCCAGCTGTGAAACCATGAGAGCCTTACCTTCTGGAAAACATTTTTCTGGAGTCTTGAAGTCTTCAGCAAACTCTGGAATCTGCCTCAAAAGATCTTCAGGATTTGTCAGATCCACCGTGCTGCCTTCAGAAGAGCTGACACTGTCAAACTACAGAGCAAAATCAGATCAGGTATCGATTCTCTCTACATTCAGCTCCAAATGAATAAATTGATCCATGAACAAATAAAATTCAAAATTAAAATTTGGCTGTGTACTAATATTTCCAAGTAGTGTTGGTAATGGAACAAACTTTGTAAATTTAAAAGTATATGAGCTTAGAAGTACTAATAGGTGCATCCAAGTAGGGGCCAAAGCTATATAATTACAATATCTATGTGAACCAAATGTAACTGCCTAATAAGCTGGTAAATTGAAGAGCTTTTAATTTGCTTGTAAGTGTATGCAGTACTGAAAGTGGTATAAACCGCTTGGGTTAAAACCATAGAAAGATGCGTTCAAACAGGAGAACCAGGTAAGTATATCTGGTATTTTATCAGGAACTGAACACCCATGACAGTATTTGCAAAGCAGAAACTGGAATCGTATCATATATTCTCCAGTTACAACACTTTTTGTTATCCTATTAACCATATACAATGTCTGATGAGTCAGCAGTTTGTTACAAATTACTTACTGTATGATTTTGTTCTTTTATGTTTGTGTATTGTTGTTTGTTACTTTTTTAAATGTATTCTTTATTCAAAATTATTCTAAAAATATTTTTAATTACTAACTACTATCTTTAATGTCATAGTGAGAAACTCATTTAAAGTATTAAGTTTCTGGAAACTGAGATATGTACGACACAGGGAGACTTGCTGGAATTTCCCACTTGGAAACACAACTCTCTTTTAATGCCTTTATTTTTCTCCTCCTCTCCTTTTTTTCTGGACTCAGATTTCAATGAATGGGAAGTAGCAGAGAGAATTTTATAAATTATTTATTTGAATAAAATTATTTTGTAGATTTTTCCATTTCAAAACACTCTTATACATACATTTTTCTTAAAAATCAATACCTAGAAGCCCAGCAGGGCTTTGATTTCATTTGCAGAATTCCAGCTCCCTCATTAACCAGCCAGACCGGCTACTGCAAGCTCAGAGCCACTGCTGCCACTAAACTCCACTCCAGCAAACCCTTGAACAGAAACGTACCTGTGCTTGACCAGTATTGGAAAGTCATTGCCATAGAAAAAAAACTGTTACCTCTTTTTGTTCTGGCGATGATGGTTCAACCTTCCTATCCTTTCCTAGGTAAAGCACACTGAATTCTTCAGAGGAAAATCCCGATCCTTTACTCCAGCTGCCTGAATTTTTCCCTCTTTCTCCCCTTTGCCTCAGGTGATTTTCATCCTGAAAATAATCTGCAGATTAGAGGGAGTTTCTTTTCCCTTTTTAGGGGGTGGACAAGTTGGAAAGGAACAATAGATAAGATGTGCATTTCATTTAAAGTGGGACTCTCCAGATAAAAGTCCTAAGATATGATCATTTTGAGTCTCTGATTTTACCTAAGAATAGAGAAAGGGAATTTTTTCCCAACTGACTTGCAGCAAACGAAGGAATTTTTGTGAGCTAGTCAAAAGCTAATTAAGAATTTTTGCATAGGAATTAAGACAGAAACTTAAGGTGAGAAATCTTGCGACCAGAACAGCAATCTTCTATGGTTAAAATAGAACTGAAAAATTCAGAGAACACAAAGAAATAGGATAATATATGCTATCATATAAGAAACATGACCTTAAGAGAGCCACTCCATACTTAATCCTTCTAAATTCTGCACATTATTACTATATACTACACACAGCAAGGACAAATCAAAGAATGGAATGGAACTATAAATTCATATTATGAGTCCATGATAATGTTCTTTATGCAGAACATACATTTTTGCTCTGTTATATAAATAATGCCAAAATAGTTGGCATTATTTGCATAAACTTTTACTTAAAATTTCCAATTACCTATGGACAACCTATGGGCTATGTAATTACCTGTGTGTAACACAACTCAGCAGCCAGGAATTCCTACAGCAAACCCAACAATTTATGGTCTTTCTTTTAAGACCATGAAAGAATATTGATTTTAAAAGGCTCCAAGTGATAATTTACTCTCACTCTAAACATTTGTACCAAAATTTGATAACTCTCTGGAAATGGATCAACATATGCCACCCTGCTCTGCTACAGACACTCTTCTACCATACATGCATCCGTCAATATATATATATGATTCTACTGTTCCAACACAAATAAAAAAATTCTTTACCTGTTTGCTGTAGTCTATGTCTGTAAATGTGCTCAGTTTATCATCATCTTCAAACCCCTCACTTGTATTCTCTGCCTCAGCAATAGGGACACAAACAAATACATTGGGATTGGTAATGAAATCTTCAAGACCTGAGCATCTGTCCCCATTTCTCTCAGCCCATTTATTATTGTAATTCTCTTTACGATTTTTTATCTCTTCACACTTGAACCCAAGGGGGTTCTGTGCAGTCAATTTGATTTTCTTCCTGTGCGCTTTCTTTATATGACTGAACTTTTCACAACAGGTATCCCACGTAACACTCTTCACAAAGTGAAACCCCTTGTGAATCCGAGCAAAGGCGATCCGAAGATTGTTCATTTCTCCATCATCCTCTGCTGTCTGGAGACATTCGGTACTGAAGGAATTCAACAGAAGCGCAATGAAAAGGTTAAGAACCTGAAAGTCAGTGAAATAACAATAAAATTAAAAGCCGGGAGAGTAGCATTCAGAAATCTAAATTCTAACTTTGAGGAACACAGATACTATCAAAGTTCAGTCTTACTGAGCAAAGCAAAACAAGGTAATAATGAAATGGCTATGACTGATCGTAATGTGGTTGATGAAGCAAACTTCTCCCTCAGAAAGTTCAATGTTCCCATGACCCTCTTCCCCAAAAAAAGTTTTTTAAAATAGTAGCTAAAACAGATCTGTGCCTGCCAAATGCATTACTTGGCCAAAAGAACTTTTCAATAGTTATAGTAGTAACAAAGACTATGGTCATGGCTTGTCAGTTTAATAATATCTCTTCCTTCTTCAAACTAGAATTAAATCAGGCTTCTGTGAGGCTGCTTCCAAAACCCTGTGAGATCCGATTCAGGCCCAGCAATTCCATTCAAAACTGCAACACTGTCACAAAAATCAAAATCAAGAGAGGCTCAAAGTGAGGTTTCCTCCCTGCTTTTGAGTACCTTTAAATAGAAGAATTCATAAACTTTTTTGTTTTGCTTTGTTTTTCAAGGGAATGGGAGTATTTAAATTTTTTCCTAATGTTTCAGTTTGGGATGGGATCTATGTATCTTAATTTTTATCATGTTAGAACTGGGCAGATAGCACCCGTGAGTCATCCAGGGACCACAGTCAGCAGACAACATTAGCCCTTCAGAGACCATTTCATCCCATCTGTCTTAGTTACTGACATTAAGTTGGAATACATCTCACTCTCAGAAACCTCTCTGTTTCCTTTGATAATAAGAAAGCCTAGACAAGGAACGTAGGCTAAGCACTTAATTGTTTGACAGTATAACATTATGTGATATGAATATCACTCACAACATTCATCACTGAAATCAATCATTGCGGTGTAGAACAGGTGGGACGTTAAACCCAGGGATTTGGGATTTAGCCACAGAACAGATATTTGCCATAAAGGACTGCCTAAACCTAGTCCTTTTCAGTGGTTTCTTAAATTAATATTGGTGTATCAATGATACTGAGAATGACATAAGAAACAAAGCTACTAAAAAAGAGTTTTTTATGATTTGGGCATTAAGAAAGGACAGAAGAGGACCAGGAAGGCAGCCTCTCCCTTACACCCCGGCACGGGTGTGCGAGGCTGTGTCGGGTATGCCACAGCAGGATCTAGCTCTTGGGTGTAAACGTACGTAAAGATGATTAAAGAAAATCCCGATTTCAGTCACAGAAGTGTAGATTCTGCCATTTGCTGATAAAGAATTCAATACTTGCATGAGATCTTAAAAACCCCCCAAACCTAAAATTGACTTACAGAGGGACTTAAGCACTTAGCTCCATTAATTCAAGCAGGTGAGCCATAAGCCTTACTGATTATTTACATCCAAATCCCAAGACGTGAAGAAACATAGTTGCCTGTATTGTATTTACTGCAAAGATATTCCTCGTCACATTGCCACATGAAAAGGTCAAGTGATGCTGTGTGCAAAGCACACAAAATGTGAAAATATGGGCAACCACTTGAAGGTGAAAGGCAAAAGAGGGTTTTGCAGCCGATAACACACACAGGTAACTTTTCCACCTGTGTTTAGGGAAACTACCTTTTGTTGACAAAGTGGCAATTAAGTAGATTCTACCACAGACAGAATGAAGAGAGGAAAATATAGAAAAACTCACCACTAAATTTCCTATCACCATGACCAACAGAAAGACAAGAAGGCACAGCGGCTGTTCAGCAACCACCATGCAGTCCCACATGGTCTCAATCCATTCTCCACACAGAATTCGGAAAACGATGAGGAATGAGTGGAAAAAGTCCATCATGTGCCAGCGTGGCTGGCCATTTTTGTTTATTTTATGGCTGTTCTCCCCATAGCTTCTCCCAAAAAGTTGCATCCCTACTATAGCAAAAATGAAAACGATGATTGCCAGGACGAGGGTCAGATTACTCAGTGCTCCCAGGGAATTACCAATTATTTTAATTAGAGTGTTTAAAGTTGGCCAGGACTTTGCCAGTTTGAAGACCCTCAGCTGTGTAGAAACATAAAACATAGTGTTAGACACCAGTGCAGATCACCCATTTTTGAACCGTTCAAATCCTGAAAAAAACATTTGACAGGTATTCTGAACTATTCCAGCAATGTAATATTTGTGGCACTGTGACACTAATACTTTTTAAAAAGTATTTCTAGATTTTTATTTTTATTTTTTTTTTAACTAGGCAACATTGCAATCATAAACTAACTGCCTTGTAAAGGACCAGGCTAGCTTGAGTCCCCCGTACGCGTTTGGCCCATGCAGGCAGGTATCCATACAATGCACTTGATGTAGATTACGGTGCCTAACTTAGATGTAACACAAAGGACCAAAATTGGAAGACTGGCTGCTATATTACTATAAAAACCATCTATCTTTTGGTAAAGCAACCTAAATCAGTCCACTGTGTATGGTATGAATACCTTAACATAATTTCGCATCTATTTTTAAGTATTGTTTTTTCTGCATTTGCACTCTGACACTTTTTTCCTAAGTTTCCTGTACTAGTTTTTAATTTTTGACACCAATTTTATAACATGTCTACTCTGGAATATTTTTTCCTCTGAATACTTCTTAGTATACTCAAAATAAATGTATACGTCATTAAACTCTGACTTCACAAGGAGTTTAAGAGTGTTTTTCTTATTCCTAGTGCCAAGAGAAAGAAAAATAAGACAAAACAAAACAAACACATTTCCTGCATCCTAACTGCAGACAACAGAATTATTATCTATTATGCTCACAACATGAAGTTTTATACAACTGAGTAAACATGAGGCATTACCAGTCTGAAGGACCGTAAAACTGACAGGACTCCTCCTTTTCGCCTTTCTTTCTTGCCCTTGTGTTTGGGTAAACTCAGTTCAATTAAACTCAATGTGACAATTACACTGTCAAAAATATTCCAGTGCTGCTGAAAATAATAATAGGGATCTAAAGCAATGATTTTTAAGATCATTTCTGCAGTGAAGATTCCAGTAAAAACCTGTGACAGAGAAACAGTATCATGAGCCTAAAAGTAACCATGAATTTATCTCCTCTTTAGATCGTGTTCCCACAAATAACTTTCATAGACAGGTCAAGAAAACTCATTTTTGTGAACTTCTAATGCACTTTCAATTAAAATAGGAGTATTGTTTTCTGCCTTCTCAGGAGTATGTCAGAAGTGTATCAATAAAATCTGGGAATAGCCTATATTAGAAAATTCGTTTATAAATGCAGAGTTTGCTATGTTTAATTTTTACAGTTACTCTTTATGTCTCAAGTGAAAACACTCATCAATCAATCCTTGGTATAAAATGTCACATAGCTGAGATTTTGCTTACCAAGTTGCCTACATTAAGCATCGATTTAAAATTCTGTGACATATTATTGTGCTCCAGTGCCATGAACAAAGTGTTCATCACAATGCAAACAGTGATGGTGAGATCAATAAAAGGATCCTTTATGAAAGCAGCCACTTTTTTCTTGATTCTCAACCAAAGCGGAGAACAGTCCCAAATGAGATATTTTAAAGCAAAATCATGCAGGCATGGCGGGCATCTCCGCTGAGATTCTTCAAGTTCTAAATGAAAAAGAAAACCCCACTATAATTAAATAGTTATCACTAAGCAAGGTAGCGAAATAACAACTTCAGGCATTTGAAAGACCAGAGAAGAAAAAGGAAACCTCACATCTCACACAGAGCCCCAAAGCTTCCCTGCACTTTCTACCATTCCTGTAGTCCCTACATCAGCTCGTAACACGCAGATAAAATTCAGAGAAAACCGGATTCAAAAGGCATTCATGTGAACTTACTTCCAAAGCCTTTAGATGAGGTTTTATTTAGACTCAGACTTGTACTACAATTTGACTAAATACAGATGTTTATGACGCAGAGGCCACGCCGCGGCCTTTCACACTCTTGTAGTTCGACGTAGCAGCTAAGGCACCTTCCACCTTATCCTTACGTCGATGTCCAGGACACTGGCTGTATCACACCCAACATCTTTTTGTCTCCTTTGACTCTCAAGGGAGTCTACAGAGTCGATGGCAGCCACAGGAATTCTGACTGTAGGTGAGGCAAATCCAAACTACCGTGCCTGAAATTTACCCTTAGGCCACTTCTACTGGGAAGGTCATGCCTACCCTTTCCCAGCTGATGCAAGTTGCCACACGTCTCCATTTTCTGTAAGTAAAACATGGGATAGGAGTTGTTCTGGCTTTGTCATTTACATCCTTTTGGTCAAATATAAATCTCATACCCTTTCGTTCTTCACCATCAATATTAACGAGTCTTCCAAAATACTTTTGATCGTGCTGAAGTCCTGTGCAAATTCATTGACAAACTGGAGCTTACTTAAAGGTAAATACATCACAGTAGGAATTAGTAATCTGTTTTTCAGGGATGTGAAAATTTTTAAGACATCAGATCAGCAGGATCTGACTCCTATCCTTTTCTTAGTTGGACCTGTCCTTATTTCTTCCCGCTGTTTAGTCTTCATTTCTTCTTCTCCAGGCTCAAGTGTCAGATTCCACCCTACACTGCTTATTACCTTGGGATCACCTTGACTCAACCCCACTCCAGGTGTAGCTCGTCTTCTGTTCTTCTAGATCAAATGGCTTCTTGTTTATGTATACAGCGTGGATCCAGCAAAGACCCTTTCTGCTCCCCTTTCCAATGTCTGTTCTCAGGTTAATCCACAGCCACTTAGAGCTACAAGTCCTGTTCCATCCCAGTTCACAGCTGAAAGTGTGCAACAAACCCCAGATCTTTGGTGAATTACACTGCAAAGCAAGGCTCCACTGGATGCATTACAACTGTGGTTCTCCCAAGAAAAATTTTTAAAAAATTAAGAAAAGGGACCTCCCTACCACAATGGTACCCCTCTTGCTAAATCCCATACTTGTGGTCCAAGAACTGGTGATAGAGCTCCTCAACAGGGGCAAAAAAAAACCCAAACAAACAAACAAAAAAAACCAAACAACAAAAAAAAAAACACAAAAAAACCCCAACAACAACAAAAACCAAACAAAACAAGACTTTCTCATCCTGAACAACTTGGGCTGAATTTTTTCAGTAAGATCTGCAACAAAATTGTCCATCATCAAAATAACTGTCAATGATAAAACCCCCTAAAAAATTCACATGGAAAGGTAAGTTAAAGAAATAAAATAGTGAGGTTAAGTATTCAAAACCCAGGAATTGCCAAAACTGATTTTACATGCATAATTTTATTGTTAGATTCCGCATGCCTATGTCTCTGCCAGTGACATATTGCAAGTCACAGGGTCAGGAGAAGAAAACAGTACCCCAGTCTTGCACCTCAGATGCTAGAGAAACTCCTTCCACCCACTTTCACTCCAGTCCCCTTCACTATCTGCCCTACAAAACGAGATCTTACAATAGGCAAAGGATGCATTCCAGTGCATAAAGACTCTCTGAAAATGCATTATTTTTAAAAAAAAGATTAACGATGAAATTCCTAACTACACAACCTACAAATCTCTCTTAACCTTTACGAAATGTATTGACATTTTGGTCTTTCATGCTTGCATTACCTTAGGATTGAAATAAGCATAATGAGGAACCACTTACCCTCCAAGACACTGGTAATTATACTGACTGCACTTGCTGCCCTTTGTCTCTGAAGTGCCTCGTTAAAATACTCCACCGACAGATGAGGAGGCGAATGCATCATGCTGCTCTCATCATTTACAGCTGCCTCCTTAAAGAAGTAAACATGATTAGGGTGATACCACAGGAATGAAATGAAGTAGGATGTGATGATGACTAACTGTGAAAGTTAATAGGAACAAGGACATGCAACCATATGAATGTACCTTTTTACAAGATGTAATAGATGTTGAAAACGAAGGTCCTACTCTTCAGTAATAATGCTGCAGTAAATGGCTCCTGCAAGCATGTAATATCTACAGGGCAAGCACAAACCTTGGAAATAAGTGTATGAGGGGAAATAGGCCTAGGAAATATTCCAGAGACTAACGGAAAAGAAGAAAGATGAGGGATAAACTCATAGAAAAGCATCTCCACCCGCTTGGGGAACTTACAGACAAAGGTTCTGCATGATGCTGAAGGTGCTACGAAGGAGGAAGAAATTACAGGTACTGTTCAAAATGACCCCCCTGGACAGAGTATGGGATAAAAAGACTCTTTGGTGACTTGTAATTCCAGCACTAGGAACCTTCAAAACTATGTTAGTACAAATTGTGAATGGCAGAAAAATAGTGTTTATAACAGGAATGCTGAGGTCTAGTTTTCGGGAATTCATCGGTGTTAAAAACCACTTTCTACTGACAACTTATAAACTCCCCCACATCAGTAAACTTCATTTCACATCACTGTTTGCCATTACACTGAAACTTTTAAGACAAGAAAAACCTGCCATTTGTAGAGAAACTGTAATATGAAATATATATTTAAAATAATATCTTTTCCTTACCAGATCCCCCTTCCCCGTGTCTTCCATTACCGGTGGGAGCATTACTCCTTCGGAAGACACTGGATCTAGACTGTGCACCCTGCTGCTTCCTCCTCCCACCACCGAAATCACACCATTGCAGTCATCCACGTTAGACCACTTGCTGCTCTGCACGCAGTTCGGGGTAGCAGGGTGAGAGCTGTGGCTCATTTGACTTTGCACACTGGAACGTCTTCCCATCTGCATCACTGACAGTGGCCGACACTGAATTTCATGTTCCCCGGCACTGTGGGTTTCCTCATCACCAAAATCTGTTCTGGAATCAACTTCTAAAGCAGGTATTTGGAAATTGAACACGCTCCCATGGCTAAGTCTGCGTTTCACCTGGTTTGCGTTGGGACCGTACATCAGGCCAAGGAAAGACTAAAAGATCAGGAAAAGGAATAAAGAGAGAGTGGCATAATATCATAAAGAAAATTTGGGGAAGGAATAAATGTTTACAGAGTTTTACAACATTTCCTATCAACCATTGCAAGTCCAAAACTCTAACCCGATTTAGATTTTTCAGGAAGGATTATGCTTAGATTTTACAAGGCAGATAATAAAATCCTATTAGTTGTAGGAGCTATTTTTGTGATAAGCTTTATATTTATATTTTAAGCAAGAAATTTTAAAGAGAGAATGATGGCACAAAATTTAAATTCTGATAGTCATTCACTTTTTTCTGTTTCTTATTGTTACAGAAAATGTATTGTAACTGTTATAACTTTCCTTTCATCCTTCATTTATAGTATTTCCTTTTCAAATTAATCTTTACATATAAGTCTTCCTTATCCCAAAATATTGTTTATTTTAAAGACTTAAGAGTGATCAGTGTTTGTAATGGGATTTGGTTTGTGCTTTCAAGCAATTTATTTGAGTATTAAAATTGGAAAAGCTGTAAGGATCTCAGATTCAGACAATAGATTACCAACTTTCGTTGACTGTCTGTGGACTGTGACTTGGGGAATTGTTCTTCTTCATTATCCTCTATGCTCAAGGACTTATTTCTCTTTTTCCTATTGCTTCTTTCTTTGATTTCTTTGGGAGACAAAGAGGCTTCAATAGAGCTAATTGACAGGATATCAATTCCTTTAATAGCCAATGACTGAAATGAAAACAAAAACATGGATGATATTTTTGCTGGGTACTTTGAACATAAGCAGAAAGAAAACACTTCCATGCTCTATATTATTTCCTCTTAACAATTTGTGTTTCACAAAACTCATTAAAAATCTTCCAATATGTGATAACACTAAAAGAAAGAGGAGAGAATTTCCCCAACATATGGAGCACTGAACAATTTGCTATTTGCACTACGTTACATGATCGCATGTATTGGGCCTGCCAGGGGCAAAATAATCACATTATAGCTCCTATTCTTCCATATGGCAGATTTGCTTACAATAAAAATACTCAGTTCAAAAATAATGCTGTAGAATATATCCTTTTTCCAAAATAAATGCTCAAACAGTATTAAAAGTCTGTCATTTTGTTGGAGATCCTTGGGACTGTATTCATACTGTGGCTGACTTTCCTTCCCATACTGAATTTAGGACAATGTTTTCAAAACACAGGAGTATTTGTCCCAGAAGCTTCTAAGCCATTTAAGTTACCAAGAGACTTTTATTCAACTACAATAGGTTTTGTCTCAGACTTTAGTGTGGTTGATCAATGGAATTACTGTATATTTCTCTGCTCAGCAGCCCACAATGATAAAATAGGAAAAAAAAAAAATTAAAAAACATCTACATTTTCTTTTGGAAGCTGCTAGTTGATGGAATTTTACATTTTCCATATTTTAAAATACTGTTTTTCTTACAGTAGCAGCAGCCTTTAATGGTCACTATCCACAATAAAATTCATTGTTTCACAGGAAAAATGCAATGCTGAACAAGGAATTGCTCCTGTAGCTCTAGGAATCACTACTTCCAGTAAGTTTTCACTTGCTCCTGTTCCCATGAGTGACCACTATATACAGCTGTACACAAGGAGTGATGCTTTTTCTTATGTGCCTGACAACAGAACCCTGAGACAAATGCTTGCAAGGGAATAATTTATGTACCTCCTGCTCCTTCTGTAATAATTCCAAGGCTTCCCGAAATTTCCTTTCCTTTGCCTCCGTTTCAGCAATGGTGGCCTTGTTCTGGTCTTCGTATGCCATTGTTACTACAGCCAGAATCAAGTTGACTAGATAAAATGAGCCCAGAAAGATGACCAGCATGAAGAAGAGTATATACACCTTCCCAGAAGCTCTGAGGGTCTGTAAGCAACACACCCCAGAGATAAAAATTACCATAAAACGTACCAAATAGGCTTTCAATGCATCTCTGAAATCCTTTAGAAGCACACAGCTTCCTAGACACAACGCTTTAGGAAGCTTAGATGGAAATACACCTTCCTTGGCCCTTCTTCCCCCTCTTTCCCCCTCTTCCTATACCATCCCGTGTGAATCACTGATCGTATACCCCATGAGGATGACTGAGGAGGCATTGTTACATTTCTGAAGAACAATACAGGACCTTTTTTAAGTCCCTAAACCAACAGGGTGATAGGGCTATTGCTTGGGAAAGACTTCAGCATCCCTTTTCTAGGAGTCACAGCTTGCGGGAAGGGAAGACGTGGGCTTGATGACTTACAGCTATTGCTTTTATTTGAGGTTTCTTGTTCTCTCTGCACACTTTCTGCTTTGGCTATTGCTTTCCCTGGAAGACCAGTTCTGAATTATGCACGAAGCTGGTACCTGCTGGTACAGACGCTCCCAGTAGTCCTGGGTCATCAGGCGGAATAAGGAAAGAAAAGCCCAGCCAAACGTATCAAAACTAGTGAAACCGTAATCAGGATTTTCCCCAATTTTCAAGCATATATAGTCTGGAGGACAGGTCCTAGAAGTAACAGTAAAAAGTAGAGCTCTTTTAACTGTCCAGTTTTCAAGGAAAATTTCAGCTTATGTGAGAGGTCTGATTATTGTTCAGCTCTGCATTTCATTAGATTGCAAACCAGTTTTCTACTCCAGGTATCATTGGCTGGAAAGTGGGATGGAAAAAGCAGGACCCACAACCCAGCAACAAAGGAAGAAGACAGACTGGAGTAGACCAGCAACACAGGACAACTCCCTCATCACCAGTCCTCATCCCCTGCCCCTCACTGCAAAGCAGCCACATCTCCCTCCTTGCCCAAGCCTGCCCTCCAAAATCCATGTTTTGTTTTTCCAGTTTAACACTCACAAGCCTTCACAGAGAGGAACATATCTGTCCTGTGCTACATCTGAGATCATTCCTGGTTTTGGTTCTCTTGTACATCCGTGGGGAAGAGAAAGACAGCACTTGAAAGGCTCAAAGGAATTTAGCCCTGAACAAGCCAACTGCAGGTTCATGCTTCATTCCCTCCAAGTATTAAATTATCTGTTTACTAGATTTTGTTGTCTGTGTTCCTGTTTCTGCATTCAAGGAAAGCTTGGAATTTCTGCTTTTGTCTCATATGACTGAGTGAATATAGAAGCAGTGAAGCAGAGAAAACTTCCAAAGAAGAAATATTCTTAAGTGCACTTACCCAGCACCAGCACCACATAGCAAAATATCTGAGGTGCCCTCTTTCTTAGCAAAGTTTTCTATAAAAAAGGGGAAAAAAATTAAAACCAGAGAACTTTCTAGCCTGAATCCTCTATCCTTTAGTATGAGTACTGATGAGTAATCAGTGACCTGGAAGTGTATATGCCCCCACAGAGACAGATTTCCCACGCTCACAGTAACTGCGCCAGTTTGCAAGATGTCCTGTCCTCATATATAAACGTACAAAGGTATATGCACAAATTTCAGACTGAAGGCAATCCTTAAAACAGAATTTTTAAAAATATTTTGGCCATGTCTGCATAAAGGAAATGAAGAATTGGAGGGCACAGGCCCCGGTTTGGTAAATTTTAGCACAAACTCTGGCACAGTTTTGGCCCGTCGCAATTAGCCCTCTCCAGGACAGGGTACAAACAACATTTGGGGTAGCATAGACCAGTTCTGTTTCCAATGAGCAATAAAAACCAAAGCCCTGTTTTGAGGAGGAAGGAAGAGTATTTGGTTGTGTGGGTATAGACCATACCGTGTCACTGCTCTGCTGAGCCAAACAGCAGGTCCTAACCCTGCTTAGTTGAGAAATACAGATTTCTCCATGAGGATGCTGGAGCTGTGCCCTTTTTGACCTCTTCCCCTTTTCTCTTAGCATGAGTTACTCCAATGCCTGCGCTAGCAGTGGACTGAAAGTAATAGCTTTAGTGCTAATAGCTAATTAGCCCCATTAAGATGTGGTTTATTATCCCAGATGCAAGGGAGGTCTCATGTCTTCCTGGTGCTTCTCAGACCTTAGCTGTGCTCAACAGGTAAGCCAGCATGATTCAGACCCCACAGGAATCTTTAGTCTCAGCTGTACCGTACCATGTAAATACACCACAAAGGAATGAGTCACTATCTGGGCTACTTTCCACCCAAATTTTGTTCAGCTCTGCTTCTGCCAACTGACAGAAAGGTTTTTTAAGAAGATTCAGTGATTGAACTTCAGAGAATCATAACAACATGTAGTTCTTCATGTTGGAGATGGGAAATTCCCACAAAATCAGGACCAAAGCAGCCCATAAAAAAAATGTACAAAAAGTCACTTAATAGGAAACTGGGCTTATAGTGCTCTAAGTCCTAAATCCTGTAGGAAAGTCATCTAACTTTCATTAAACCTGCCTGGGCCCTTCTATTCCTTTTGCTGTCATTGCAAATCGCCCTACACACAAGACGTATTGCATGGGATGTGAACAGGACAAATCTTGTGAAGCAACACAGATTTTTAATTTCTTAAGCTCTACTTTCTCCAGGCCATTGCCTTTATACAGCTGCAATGTTGTGCATTAAAAAATAAAATAAAATAAAATAAAATAAAATAAAATAAAATAAAATAAAATAAAATAAAATAAAATAAAATTTTGTTTCCTGTTTCTTCAGCACAGAAAATTAATATTTTTAGCCAAAGTTTGTCAAATCCATGGTCTCTTGTGTGGAGTTCTAGTCACTGCCCGGTTTTTTTTTGAAGCTTGCTTTCAATTATGATTTTTACAACATTCTGTATATGCAAATGACTTTGTTCATATGTGTGGGTTTTCAGTAGGTACAAGAGTTTCTTGCAAAAATTTTTCCTTCAAAAATCTTTTATACAAAGACTTTCTCCCCCTGGACTATGAAGTTATTAAAGAAATCCTGTCTGAACAAATCTTCCACACAGAGTGTGTACAAACAGCAGTCCTGTGTGGCTTTTTTATGTATTTCAACATTTCCCCTAGGAGAATGTTTTTCTCTCTATGTAACTGCTGCTGTGTCTGAACTCGCCGGTGGAGATTTTCTTCAGTGATGAAGCTTTCTTCAGATTTTTGGCATAGACATTGTTTCCTTTAGCTTTTCCTTTAGCACAAGGCTTTTCCTTTCTGAATTGCATCTTACAGTTGCTGTTCCTCTGACAATGCTTTGGTGTGTTTTCAGATCTCTGCTCTGTGCTTCCATCACCCGCCTCAGCCAAGACATATACGAGGAAGACGTATCTTGTATATATCTTATATAAGACATAAAATACATATGAAAGTAACTGACTTTTTAAAACAAATTCCTCTGTTTCATGCTGAAGTGTAATTCCCTGGGCAGCAAAATAAAGATGTACAGACTCTTCAGCGTGTAAGAAAAGGTGAACTTTGGGGAATTACAGCAGAGAATGAGCTAATGAGTATTTCAGTTATTGTCATATCATTCTGGGAAACAGAGCTGGACGTTACTGGAAAATTGGGGAGTGCTATTTCTTATAATGAAGGGAAGGGGTGCATTCCTGGATGCTTGCAATCTGCTCTGGCAATCTGAAGGCCATTATCAGGTAGTTACTCATCAAAATATCAATCATCAAAACATTAATATCATTTACAGCAGTGGCTATACATGCATGCATAGGTGTCTATACTCTCATCTAAAAAAGAATTAAGGAGAAAAATTACCTGTATCATTAGCAAGCATTTCATAGAATTCCCGTGTTTTGTTAAAGAAATTCGGTATTTTATTGAACACTGTAGAATTCCTGATACACTTTTGCCTTAGATTGCCCTTGAAAAGCTGGAGGCCTATGAGGGCAAAGACACTCAAGCAGAAAACGGTCAGGATCATCACATTGGCAAGTTTCTTAACAGACTGGATAAGTGCCCCTACAATGATCTTGAGTCCTAGGAAAACAATATACAAAGGAAAAACAGGATGAAAAACTGAGATTCATGTGTCATACTTGATTAGAGTTAAAACAAGGTGTAACAATCA
Source organism: Buteo buteo (assembly GCF_964188355.1). Lineage (NCBI taxonomy): Eukaryota > Metazoa > Chordata > Aves > Accipitriformes > Accipitridae > Buteo > Buteo buteo. The sequence goes on along the minus strand of NC_134172.1, from coordinate 6,730,968 downwards.
AAGTACCAAAATTACTGGATAATATGTGACAAATATATTTGCAATGCAAGTATAGTTTGGATGAAAGAGTGTTTAATATGAGAAAAATACTTTTTTCCTCATTTGATTGACCCTACAATTTCTAGATGTTCCTTTACTCTCTGTAAAATATTTAGGCAAGGATGAGAAGCCAGAGATAGTCTAGTTTTTCTTATCCAGAAAGAGTAATATGCATAATTCAAATGAAATTTCCAACACTGGTAATCTGTGAAGCAACTGCAAACACTGGAAACAGTAATGAATATAATCAAAAAGACCAGAAAGAGAAGACAGAGGCAACTCACTGGTTCTTAATTTGTATTTCATCATGAGAAAGAAGCCACTGGCTTTAAAACTAAGGGAAAAGCGAAAAGGAAACTGTTTTCCCAGGGATGATGTAAGATGATTAATAACAAAGTCCGTTCAGTCACCAGAGGTGTTTCTGTTGAACACATAGACCAGCTAGAAGAACATTCTGTAAAACTGACATTATAAAGTGTTAACAAAATCTTTAAACGCATAATGAGAATAAATTAAATACAAGATTGTTTCTAATGCTTGATTTATTCTGACTGGGCCAGGTGACTGACACACTGTGTCCACAAATTCAGCTGTGTCTGCAATCAATGAAAGATATAGAAAAAAAAAAGAAAAGGCAAAAGCCAACATTTTATTGGAGAAAAGAATCAGTAGTACGTAGCAGAAAATATTCAGCAAAAAGGGTATCTTACCTGGGACTAATGAAATGGTTTTTAAAGCTCTCAGAACCCTGAAAGTCCGAAGGACAGACACGCTCCCCAAGTTACTAAATGCTCCCACGTAGCTGTAAAGTCAGGATATGATATGTCAAGTGGTTGAATGGAGTAAACAGGGCAATTATTTTACAGTGGTCATTCTTAACTGTCAATCCTTCTGAGCATATTTTAAGTATTAATAAATTACATAACAGGCACTTGTCTGAAGACATATGAAATAGGAATACATTTCTTGATTATTAGAGTTTCATTATGAGGTAGCTCTTGGCTTGTGCACAGCTGCTTTTGCGTCAGCATCTTAAAATATCATGCATTAAAATTATAAACAAAGATAACACCCAAAATTACTCATTCAGGCAGAAATTCTGGCTGAACTGGTTTGATGTCCCTTCTGTAGCTGCACCTAACCAATATAAAAGCTTTCTAATTGCTGCAAACTGAAGCTCGAACTATGATTTTTGGGAAATAAAGAGCCCAAATTTAATGCACTGTCCTGGTGTTTATAAACATCGCTCTATTTCCAAACTCACATTCCCATTCACAGGATGAGTATGTCTGTGTTTGACAGCCCAGCTATTACATTTCACTGGCTGAACTGCATCCATTCATGTACACTCATCACAGAGCGTGTCTTGCTCTGCACAGCTCTATTCCCTTCTTGAAAGACTACTACGTTGCTCTTACACAGTGAGCGATAAAACGAGGGGAAGAGTCAAAGTCCTAGGTAGTTTCAGATGCAATTAGGACCCACAGGGGTGTTTTCGTGCTGCAGACAGCCTTTTGCACCACAGCAACAAGAACTTCAAATACAAAGCGCAACTGCAAGTAATCCATATTTTATATGTTCCCACTTACGCCATAACGATAACACTGAAATCCAACCAGTTCCAGGGATCTCGAAGCAAAGTGAATTCATTTAGACAGAATCCTCTTGCCAATATTTTTATCAATGATTCAAAAGTGTAAATGCCAGTGAAAGTAAATCTAAGGAAGGGAGAAAAGTGCCAAAGGAAAACAGCAATATTAGCAATTAACACGAGAGACACAGTCAGACTACTTACTGTCTAGGCCAACAAACCAAGCCAATGCTGCAGAGGAGTAACGGAAATACTGCTGTTGATTTCAGTGTATTCTATCAGTATCTGTCTCATATGGAGTTTGAGACAGTAGTTGACTGCAATCTGGACATGGATATTAACGTGCATGCCTGTGACATGGGTTTTGGCACTCAAAAATTTTTTTCAAACTCTTCCATGTGAGTCCCCAACAAAATTCCTAGCTACTTGCTAAAAGAAAGATCAAAATTTGTATCTTCCTCTGGTTTCAAGTAGCCAAGTGAAAGTGTGATACGCTGTAAATTATTTACCTTGGGCACACAGCATCCATTTCTGTGCAGAATGTTTAAAACACTTAGAGAAATACAAGAGTACAGTTTTTTCAATTTAAGATGGCAATTATTCTTATTAATGGAAAATTATCAGTAAAAGCTCTTCTGGACTTACTGAGTGCACTTATCATTTCAACAAGGCAGCAATCTCCCTACAGAATTCAAAAGGCATTCATCTGGTAGTCAGCAAATGCACTAAGAAATTACATGGCTGTAGTGCTTCCCTCTTCATTTGGAAAGAAGTATTCTGAAATTATTACTGAAATGCATTTGAATGGTAGTCTTGATGCCAACAGCAGATACAACTCTTATCTAACCTTTAGTGCTCTCATAGGTAGAGAAGTATCTCAGCATCTTCTGGAGATATGGATATTAATACCATGCAGAGTCTTGTTCCCATTTACATGAGGATTTGCCATTCCCAACTGTTTCCGTGTCATGTAACATAAAATAGCCAGAAACAATTGTAGACTTGTTTTTAAAACTAAGTATTTTGAAATCTTTTGCTTTGCATTAGGTGTTAGAATTATCAGGGTTCATATTCTAACATTTTTATGCCAAACTGAAAAAGTGAGAGCTGAAATATTCTTTAAAAAAAAATAAAAACATGGGATTATCCAGCTTAAGTGTGACTACAAAGGCATGGATTTATTGTGATTTAACATTGCAAGTGTTAACAGTCAGCAAGCGCTGAAGATAAGAGCTTTACTTTCTAACAGTGTCCTGGAGGCCAGGAGCTTCTGACAGAACATTTTATTAGAGCAGAACTCAGCATTTCAATATTATTAAAAAGAATTTTAAAAGACAGGAGCTCTTGATGTGCTTCATCAGCGTCAGCAACAATGGGAAATGTGTCTGGATAAAAAGCAAATGAGAAACTGAGAAACTTCAGAAAGTGGGATAACAAACTGGAGCAGTCAGACATGAAGCTAGTTCAACAGCGCAACTTAATCTACACTTAACTCTCTCCTATAACACCACAATTATTGTAGATATTGAGTTTAAAGACAAAAATACTCCCTCCAAGCAAAAAAAACCGACAAAGTCCTAACTCAAGCAACTTTCCTTCTAAATCTCCATAAATTATCTTGAGTAAAAGCGGCAACATAAGTCTCAATAATTCAATGTAACTACAGAATTAAAAAACATACGTACCCACAGATACTTACTCAACATACTTGATCCATGAAGGAGATGGAGAAGTCTTAGAGGACTCCGTCCGAGCCATGAATACACAATTAGTTATAATAGTGCACATGATAAACAAAGTGAATAACGTAAGTCACGGGAGTGAAGGCAAAGAATATGACATTGATTCAGAAATGTAACTAGATATTCTATCAGTCATAGACGTCATATCTGGTTTTGAGATTAAATCACACATAAGGACAGCATGCAGATGTATTTGCTGCTTTTGAGCCATGCTAGATGACAACACACTACCGTTGTTATTCATGCCATCTGGGCTTCTGCGTGGGCTAGAGATCTGCTGCTCTAAGCATTGCAAACTTGGTAAAAGGATCCTCGAGCACTCAAAGAGTGGGAGGAAGGATGCATTTTTAGTTTCATTTTATAGCATAAAAGCTAAAAACTTGGCCAAGGTCACACCGGTGAAGCCCAAATCTGACTCTAAATTGGCAGAGCTGCACTTTTCTGAAGGGACAGTGTGAAGTCTGCCAGGATATTTGCAGGTATCTCAAAGGACTCTAGATGCCCATGTTTAGCCAACCCTTGGGGCTACTTGGTGGCTCTCTGGGACCTGCTGACTATAGGGTGCGAACAGGAACTCGGCCATCTAGCTCACGTGTAGACACCTCAGCTTAAGCGCCTGGCTCTGGAGCTCAATCTCATGCTTTGTGTCATACCTCACGTTTTGGCAATCCAGGAGGTAGATGTGCATGGGAATGACATCTCGCCTTTCCATCATCTATCCTCTCCATCCCCCCCCCAAAAAAAAAAAAAAAAAAAAAAAAAAAAAAATCAAATCACCTCCTGGCTTTAGCTCTAGGCTTGGTCAAACTGGACCGCTAGTGTTGAAGTGCCAGTATCAGCCAACTTGCTGCCAGGGGAAAGGTTCAGATGAGAGGCATCGCTCCTCCAGGGATGTCTGTACCCTGCTATGATGACAGCATCAGACTCATTACAGCTAACGCAGCACCGCACAGCCAGGAGATGGCTGGGAACCTAGAGTGCTCACAGGGAAACCACACAGTCTGCACTGGGCTCCATTCTGCCCCCAGCGACGGTGTTATTGCTCTGGTCTCAATCCCCAGTGCCAAGCTGAAGCAATACACTAGTGATTCCTGCACCCTAAATTTGATGTATGAGGTGGGATCTATATTACCTTTATATTCCAAAGGCATTCCTTGCAACAGCACCCCTGGAAATTTTCATTTTCATATACCAAAGTTATATATTTTTAATCTGATTTCCTAAAGAAACTAAGTTTGCATAATTTCTCTTTCTGTATGTTTTCATATGCGTGACTGCCTATCTCAGCCTTTTTTTCTTAAAATTGGCCAATGGTTGATCAGCTTTGGCACATCATTTGAATTTAATTCCTACAGTTTGGTTAAGCAGAAGATGAGAAAGAGCATAGAGACCTTATTAGTCTTCTCACTGAGAAAGGCTTCAGCATGAGGTATTTGTTTATGAGACATCAGCAAATCAACATCAGACATCATTCTCAAAACACAAATCTGTAGAAAATCAAGATTCAATACCCCCAGTACTCACAAAACTATTTCTTAAGTAGCACAACAGCACCAAGGCAATAATAATTTCTAAGGTAATTCATAATTAGTAGTAATCTGGAGTGAGGAGAAGTCTAGATTCAATCAATGCTCTAAAATACAAAAGCACAGGATTACGTAGGGTTTCATAATCAAAAAGACTGAATGAAGCCAACAAAAGGATATGAATGCACTAAAATTTTAATTGCTGTTCTTCTGATTGGATGGAAAGGACTGAGGATCCATAAGGCACGTGTAGCCGTAAATCTGAAGATTATTTTCTGTTTGTTTAGCACTATGAAAATCTTTTAAAAAAATAAAGAAACATGAAATAAAGTTTTCAGGAAGTTGAACACAGAACATATTTTTGTACTATAGCCTGTTGTATCAGTGATGAGCAAGAGCTTGATTTTAACTTTAGACTGTTTAGATGGGAAGACTCTTTGTAATACTTTGCTATCCTTTCATCATAAACTGATGAAAGACTTAATACCCATTAACTGTGAAACTGAAAAAAAAATCCTCAGCATGAACTTCTTTTTTAAACCTTAGGACTTGTGAAGAGTTGTGCACAGAACTAATCTTGCATATGGCTATTCTCTTAAAATACATTGAACATCTCATTGAGTCAAGATATACAGAGGTGGAAGGAAGAATCACAGCCTTTATCATTATTTGCTGTTGTGGATAGTGATCCTCTAGCTCTAAGACTGTAGAAATTAGTTCAAAGCATTAACCATTTCTCAAGCAATAAGCATAATTTCCAATGGATTAGTTCCCATTTCTCTGTTCTTTATTGAAAACCATATTCTTCAATACTTCATGACTAGAATATGGAGCTTGAATAAGTAGGTTTTAAGGATTCATCAGCAAATGTTTTAAAATCATTTTTATACTTAGATGATCATTTATTGTACATCTAAGTGAAACATAAGCATTGAGATAGAGGAACACATTGTTTCAAACCATAGAATTTAAGAAAATTTACAAAATTATCATTTCTTGTAGATCTGACTCAAACCCCTCTTTTTTTCCTTTATCCATTTTATTTTTTCTGCTTCCATTCTGACTCAAATGTTAATCAAGTTCGTATTATTTAATTCCTGTGATTCAAAATTAAGCTTTTTTTAAGAAGATTACAGCATGTCATTCAGCCGTGCCAACTGTCTGCATTGTTCTAATCTAGAAAGGGAGGATAATTTTTCCAAAGGGATGTAAGCAAAACTGTTTGATAGATCATCCACATAAACACTTCACAGCAGCACAATAAAACAAATTAAAATCCAAGCATCTTGGTTGGCTCTAACCTTACGATCTTTGTAGTATGGGTCGAGATCCTCCAGTGGTTCCCCAATAAGCTCTGGAGGAGGATTTCCATAGAGAGCTGGTAACTTCTGGAAAGCTTTTAGGTCAAGCTGAGGACGTGGTTTCTCCTTAGGTTTCTGGTCTGTAGCATTTCTTTGACAGTTCCTCTTGGCAGCAATTCTCTTTTCGATAGCAGCCAAAGATTCATAAGTGAACTTACGGAAGTTGTTGGTACCAGGTAGTAAGAACTCGGCCATTTTTCATTCTTCTCTTCCTGTCACTAATTCTGTCCAAGTAATAGAAACAAGTAGAAAGGAAGTCAAGTAACTCCAAAACAGGTAAATTATGAAAATTAAACAACTGCTTGCCCATGCATGGCTAATAACATAAACTTCTGAGCCATCAGCTTCTAAAAAGAAAAAAAAAAAAAGATATGATCAATACCTTTTTCAATGAAATGTCTGTTCAGTATTTTTTTTAAATTATGTGTATCTGATGATAGGATGTGGGCAGACCTCTATAAAGTTAAGAGTGTATTTAGAGCACCTCATTTAAGATACCTGTTATCCCAAATGCTCTTGAGCTGTTGTTCAGAAAAAACCTAAGGTACTGGTTTAACCCCAGATTTGGAAATGGAACAGTAAAACCCACCAAATTGCAACAACACCAAATATGTGGAAGGTGTGTCTGCAACAGAAGGACCAAGTGTTAAATTAACTAGTGCAGGTGTAAATACTCAGATGGACAACCCATCCTGGTGGTGTCAGCACAGGAACGAGCAGTGTCCAAGCGTCAGAAGATTTAACTCGTGGTCCATAGAGTCACTACTGACTGACATGGTGGACAGAAATGCTCGATCTGACAAGTGTCAAGCACAAAGCTTATATTTTAGGCCCACTTGTCAGAACAACAAAAGTGAGATTATACTAGAAAAATACTTTGCACTATTTAATGGAGAATTTTGATCGGGTATTGGATATGATCCGTTCAACTAGATGCTACCTGAGTGCATACTTTGGCAGGATAGTGAATCCAACCTTCTACCGCAACACTGTGAAAGGCTTCAAAGCAAGCTCATGAAGTGCACATATATTGATAGTGAAAAAACTGAAAACAGTACAAAGAGTAAGATGATCCAGACCTGCATTCTTGTGCTAAACTCACTCCAAAGCTCTATGAGGAGATTCCTCTAAAATATTTTCTTTGATTACAACCTCTAGGAAGACACTTGGTTCAGTAGAGAGTCACAGAGCTACTGAGCCAGCGCAGTCCCATCTGCAGGCTGTGAAATGATCCCATCTGGTCGAGGGCTTCGTGCAGGATGTATCATTGCTGAGTCTGCATGGAAGAAGATCACATTAGAGGCACACAACCAGGTCTTTCCATCCAGAAGCTGCCACCACCACTTCAATGTGCCCTTCAAAGTTGACTCCGTCACTAGCAGTCAGAGCTTCGTCTTGGAAAGTTTAAGCTGTCCTCGCTGGACAACTGCCAGATGACCTGCTCTTGCACCTTTCCTTTCCAGGCACTATATGCAACATCCCAGGAAAACACAAAATCTGAATCAAGAGGCTTTGTTTTACTGGAAATAATTTTACCATCTGTGCGCCGACTCCCTGTATCTTCCCCTGCCACGCAACGCCATTTCATTTTGCCCCAGATACAACATGATTTCAGTTGTCCTCCCATTGCTGAGCTATAGAAAACCATTGCTGTGAGAACAACAGCTGGAGGCCAGTGACAAACTAACTGCAGTGAAAGCTTTTCATTTTTGCAGTCTGCCTGCCTCTCCCATTAAATAAGCAGACAAAATTATAAATAGGAAAAGTATCCCTTGCTTCCAGCACAAAATAGCAACATTTCTGGAAGAGAAATAGGACATTCAGGCAAGAATACTCATTATATTACGTTTTTCAAGATCAAGCTAACAGTCTGGAAGCTGTGTGTAGTACTATACCAAAAATGAAGAACTTAACATCCACTCCCAATTTTTCAAGTCTTCAGCTAGCCAAAGTGGTGTTTGTTTTGTTGATGCTCAGAGTAATTTAGATGTTGTGGTAACAGTAATGAGAGCTCTGAATGATGCATGAAATGACACAATTTCTGTGCAATGCACGGAGGGAATACAATAATTACTTTATCCTGCTTTGTGCCAAATCATCCAAACATACCCATCCCTCTACACAGCGCTTCCATAAAAGTCTACCTGATCTCAAAAGTTCACCATAAAATTCTGGGTTTGCTGCAGATTTCTTCGTGGTTTTCTCTCCTCTCTTCCAGGAAACCATCTTTCAAATCCCAGAAAAGAAACTTTGATTGTCACACTGTTCTCCCTCAAGACTATTAGAAGGCAAAGCAAAATCCAGGAGGACAAGATGTTGCTGGCTAGAGCCATGGATGGGGAAATAGAAGGAAGCATGAAAGCACGTAGAATCTGCAGGTCCTTGGCCAGAGCTGGACACAAAATTTCCATTTTGCTGTAGCAAAATTTCTACTGATGGCAGCTGCAAGCCATGGAGTAGAAGGCTAAACTACACTTTTCATTCATAGCCAATTCTGAGCTACTCAACCTAGTCCTGAATAAAATCTATTGATTATTAAAAATGGAGTAATCTGGAAAAAATGTTCCTGATACATTCAAGCATCTTTAAAAATATCCCCAAAATAATTTCTGTTACTTATAGTCTCAGGAAGGATAACATAAAAAAGTACAGCTGAGATGTATTTAGTTTTTTATCTGACCGCGCTAGACTTAGCAATTTGACCAGAAGAAGTAAAAAGTGTTAATGCAAAACCATTTTTGCCCTTGATGTCACAGAAGCAACAAAGTACCATTTTGGCCTTTTCTCAAGACTTGAAATATCTGCAAAATAGTGTGACATTTAGTATCTCTCTAAAATGAAAAGGTTTCTTATCCTTTGACTGAGTGAAGACCAGAGAATGCTGAATGAAATCAACATGACTGAATAATAATAATAATAAAACCAAAAAAAAGGTATTTATAATTTGTTCTTTTATCTGTCAAATGTATTTTCTATGAATTATTTCTCAAATACCAAAAGTGTAGCTAGATAGCTTTCCAAAGTAAGCCTGCTTTCTTCCAAATGTGTTTTCCTCTGTCGGAATATTCGTTGTGACAGACTAGGAAACAAGGTTATTGTCAAAGATGTTTTCTCTCCTTTTCATGCTATTACAATCACCCCAGTTCAATCCTCAGTTAATGAATAAATGTTGTCCTCAATTATTTGATTTCTTGGCTTCATGATCTATTATGGAAAGAGGTGAAAACATGTTGACAATGACTGTGATCAGCATGACCAAGGTAATTCGTTTGATCAGAGTGGCCAGGATTACCGTCTTAGATTTTTTTTTTCTTTGTCTTGGATGATTGAAATTCTTGTCTGTTAAAATTGTCCCTCTCCTTTAAAAAAGCTTTCATAATATGCACAGAAATTCTCTCTTAAGTAACTGGAATAACAATTGTTTGAAGACTATGTGAAAAGCCTTGTCCTATTGGAACAACTGAAATGTTATTATTGCCTTCAGTGTAGCTGATTTTTGTACACTTTTGCATCTTATTCAGTGATAATATCCAATGCCTGGAAAAGCAAAGTTAGGGACTCTGGACTGATCCAGCTCTTTGTATTGCCAGTAATTATTTCAGGAGCCAAGAACATCAGTACAGACCTTGGAAAGTTACTATGATAGACTTGGGCTGTGTTGCACCTTTCTACATCTGAATTTCCAGCAGATAAGACAAATAGAACTGAATAACGAAAGATTTAGTTAACAGCAGTTCAAAGCTTCTGTAGAGCAGTTATATTCTTTCCTCAGAAACTTTTCTATATTTTGAGGCAGATGATTTAATGACACTTTCTTAATGATCTTTAAAACATGTATGAAAATAACTTCTGTAGGGTTTTTTTTATCATAGAATAATTCAGGTTGGAAAGAACTCTGGAGGTCTCTAGTTTAACCTACTCCTCAAAACGGGTCAGCGATGAGGTCAGGGTTTTATCCAGGCAAATCTCCAAGGACAGAGACTGCACAATCTCTTTGAGCAATCTGTTCCAATACGTGACTCTCTCAATCCATTTGGACCCCTTGTTGTTTCAATTTATGCCCCTTGCCTCTTGTCTTCCCCCCATGCACCACTGGAATAATAAAAAAAGAAATAAAATATTGCACTAATTTGAAAGGTAAAAGGCAATGCCCCCCAATGCCTCTATATAAGGAAAACAAATATTATGCCTACTTCAGCCCATTCAGTCTACCTATTTATAGCAGCCTACAAGAAACATCTCACAAGTCTGAATAACACCATCCAGTGTAGCTCTATTGAGATTGCCAAGGGAGACAATAATCAACATATTTGCTCATTAGTTTCCCACCTTTAGAACATCACACCTTACCTGAACTGAGCTGTGGCACCAACCTTTGATTATTCCAGGTTCAACCCCCAAATTCGTTTACCTTCTCTAGACAACCTGGCTGAGAGCTGCAGTCCTCTGAGTCTCCTAGCATGGCATCTGAATGAAAGGAGATGGCAACAGCTGATCTAGCTCCCCTATACCCTCTTTGCAATCAATAAAACTGAGGACACAGACCAGCTAATGATAAGTAAACGTATAGATTAAGAAACATGAAGAGTGCTGAAAAATGTAACTGATTTTTTTCATTGCCTATAAAAGAAAATTTAGCGTGAGGTAAATCCCATTCTCTCAATCTCATATTTACAGTTTACAGTTCCCAGCACTGGGGAAGAAAAGTAGCAAACAGTGTGGAGATTCACAAAAGAAAGACCTGATAAAGCCTGCTCACATTCATCCAGAAAGCCCCTTTGGGTGGGATTCATCTCACCTCACTGCAGACATCTCAGAGTTAGACAGCTACAACTCCCCTGGCTCTCCAACTGCCTGCTGAGACACCTTTTCCCATTTCTTTCCGGATGAAATGAATCACATCTCAGAGTGCCAGTTGACTACAATTGATGACCTGGGATGTCTCAAGTGAGATGAGAGAAATTCAACTCTTTGCATCCATTAGGGCTACTCTTCTTGCTGCCTCAACTAAAGGACAACTGCTAAACTTCCAAAGATAAACTTCCAAAGATTAGTAACTCTACAGTCAGTGGTAGGACTGGGCAAACATCATTAGTCACCAGCAGACTGTGAATACACAAAAATTCTAGGACTGCCTTATATTACATTGATTCCTTAATGACTACTTACAGGACAAGCCTTCTTAGCAATTAGTGTAGCGTTAAGTCACATTTTCTTTGCATGGTAAGGGTGGACTAATTTTCAGCTACTTTGCTATCATAAATAATTTAAATCTGTGCAGAGATCACTTTCTGTAAGTGCTTGAGCAGTCAATTGACAAGTTGTCAAATGGCCAGTTGCAAGCACCGAGGAAGTTAAGAAACTCTGTGGCAGCCCAGGAATCTGAAAGAAAAGAGCTGAAAAGCTTTTAATGCCTGTAGACTAGTCCATTGCTGCAGGAGTTAGGATGAGTTAGATATAATCAGCATAGTTATTACCATAAGCCCAAGAATTTTAACTGGTAGCTCTGGTGTTCCCAATGAAATAGCAAACCATGGAAACAACCTGTTGGTCATCAAGAAGTGCAAAAGTGTTCAGAAGTGATCAGAACAAGATTGTGAATGTCAACAGTAAATGCGAAAATGACTGTGCAGTTTGAACTGAGTAATCATCAACAAGGCTTTCCCTACCCATCCCTGTAACTAAGGATACTGGGGGGAATCAGAGGACAAAGACAGACTGGTGGGAAACTCCATGACCCAGCACTAGGATTCAGGACCATTTCTCCAACCTCTGAGGAACCCAGGGAGTGGAGAAGACCCCAAGGAACCCCACGGCCCAGGACTGTGCATGGCACGGCTGGAGCTGCAGTACAGGAAAGTCATGTAACTCATAAAATTGCATATATCTGTGATTAAAGTGTCTTGATATCCAAGTCCATCGATCCTGCACACTATGGTCCTATATGGTGACAATTGCATAGAGACCCGAGATAATAATCTCCTTCCTATGCTGTTACCAAGAAGATTGATCAGTTGCTGGACACAGGTGACAGGGCAATAAAGCTCAGGTGTGGAGTTTTAAAAAAAAAAAAAAAAGAGAAGAGACATGTTAGGACTCATCCCTCTCCTAACTTGAACACTATGTGTGCTTAGAAACCTTGAGCAAAATGGAATATATCTTGATTTAGAAATGGCATAGCAAGAGCTATCAGCTGGTCTGGGGACAGATTTAAGAAACATGGCCAGACAATGTGAGTTTCTCTTTTTTCAGCCCCATGAAGTGGGGAAGAGGAGGAGGAAAAGGAGAAGGAGGAAGGGAAATTCATTTATTTCACCAGGCTGGGCAGGCTGGGTCCTGCCAAAAGGACAACAGTGGAAGGAAGGAGCGTGTGCTGCCGGTTACATTTAGCAGCCAGGAAAGGGACAAGTTGTGGGTTTTCACCACATATTTTCTATAGTGCTGTACTGAGCCATCTGCAGATTTTATGGATATTCAAGCTTTGCAGCAAACAGAGGGAATCTGAGTTCTCTTCACCCTTAAGGAATGAGAACTAAGATCTTGCTACCTCAAATTCGCAAGAGGCTAAGGACGCTTGTGTAAGAGTTGCTGCAATTGTATTCAGATAACATTACTAAATGGTAACTTGGTAGTTTTTTTGCATTTGAGACTCAGGGCTCTAAAGGCCAGACTGCCAACATGTCAGATTTTTTTCTTGCCACATGTAAGCAGTGTTTCAAACGTGGTTAATGTGATTATTGGTTCTATAAACTTTTAGCTCATATTGATATGACTTGATTACAAGAAACAAAAGTTATAGAAACTCAGTGAAATACATGGATTGGATTTTGGACTCTTACCATTAACAGAATGTACTAAATGCACTAAAAGTGTCACAGATCTGTCATTTTGTAGTTCTGAAGGTTGGTTTCATCATGTACATTTTGATATAGAACAGTCTCTTAGCAGCTGAATATATGCTTTGGAGGACAAAACTTTAGATACAACATAAGACAAAAATTTTTCCCTAAGAACATAACACAAGTCAAATGGTCCATGAAATAAAATCTGAAAAAAAAAAAAAAACAAACCAAACCCTCCTGTTAATAAAACACAGTGAGAAAACTTTTAACATGTAAGTTTAAAAAAAAAAAACCCTTACCTTGAGTATGCAATCTAAATTTGAACTTTGGTTGCCAGAAGCTTAAGAATTCCACAAGTTGTATGAAATTTTCAAATTACATGGTCTTTTGTCTGCCACGGTTTTCTACACAGAAACATTTTTCTAAATAAATTAAAATGTATCTAATCAGAAGTCAGTTCTGAACAACCCATTTGCATTAGGTATGTCATTTAATAATGACATACTTAATATCATTATTAGGCTCCTCACTTTTCAGTATTAACTTCATCATTTGCCCTTTTCATCCTAGAGAAAGAAATCCAAATTTCAAAGAACTTTTCTCCATTGATATGGAAAATAGTCTCAGGTCAAGTCAAATAATTACAAAGAAAATCCAAATGTAGTACAGCAAAAAATCAAAACCTGTGAAATGTGGTAAGGAACAGTACCAGTACCGTGGGAAGAACCTCCAGGACACCTGGTTCTGTTAGGTCTCTGTACTGGTTACCTCCACAGCTTATCATCCTTATCATCCTAATAAAACACCTTCATATAATACACAGCTCTATTCCACTTAAAAATCTTTTCTCTAGAGGTTTACCTGTTGTCTCTGTGGTGAACTGAACACACATAAGCCACTCCTCGCAGATAAAAGCTATTGCAGCTGCTTCAAATGCAAACCTGAAACGCTTAATCTTTTCTGCTTCATTAAAGCAGAGACCTGTTTCTGTGAGTTTTAAAAGACTGCCTTTTTGTCTATTGCCAATTCACCACCTAACAGCCAAATTTTTATTCTCCTCTTGATTGCATCATTCATTAATTTACTTCCTCATCAATATTCACTTATTAGTTTATCTGCCCCACAGTTTATCTTGATAAAAGCATTTACCACAATTCAGCATATTCCACAAATAAAACAGATTTAATTAAGCCTTTTTTACACACAAAAAAAATCCATTTAAAATAAGATCCGTTCTTCTCAAGTCTCAAGAAATAAATGTTAGTCTGTATCAGAACAATGTTATGAAGCATAAACCTATGTAAGAGAGAGAAATATTATAAAACTTAAGGTTATTGAAATTTTTCTGTCTTTACTTTGAAATAAAAATTATAGCTAAAGAATCTGAACTTTGTATATAAAATATAAATCTCTGCCATTTTTATGCACAGAAGAAAAACTTCCTTTTATACCTATTCACTGTTCTATGTGTTATTTTTGATCCTAGTTATTTCAGCAAAATAACAAGTCAAAACCATAGGGGAAACTCCTGTGCAAACTTACTGCACTGGAGGGAATAAGTATTCACTCCTCCCCACTTTTCATTTTCTTTTACATGCCACTCACCCAGGAAAAAGTTTCTGCTCAGGTTCTTTAATGGTTTTTAGGCAAATAAAAGGTCACTGAATCCTATAGAAGACCCTACCACAAAGCACCTTTTTTCTAAGAAGAGAAGTGCAGTAAACCACAGGACTTACATTATTCTCCATCCCCTCTAAGTGAAGGTTCGAGGAGTCACTTCTTTCAATGCAAGAGAAACATATCTCAGCCCAGTTATTTCCCAAGAAATAGTTGGAAAAACCTCCTCACTGTCTTTATCATAGCTACGTCCCCTTTCAGCAATCCCTCGCCACTCTGGAGATACTCTTCCTTCAGGAACTGTGTTATTTGTACATGCAGGGTGTTGAGGGAGGCGTCTATTTAGCCATCAAAGTAACTGCTGTGATTGTACAAGGTCTCATGGGAAAGGCTGTAACCTCAGTAAGCAAAGCTGGGGAGGCTCCAAGCTGAGCATTTATTTAAGATATTGTTCCATTCCTGGATTTCTGAGTGTCTTTCACAGAAAATCAGGAGTGCAGCAGGACAAAGTGGATGGGAAACATGGGGCAAATGTGTTTGTCAGCCTCACAGCAAGAGCTGTCTGTACTGTAACAGGTTTTTTTATTAAAGGCATTGACCTTTATATTTTATTTGAATATTTCAGTTTCAGTTCTCTACTTTAGTAAAGTCAGAAAATGTATGATGCTGAATCTATAAATTATGCTGAAAGACTGTGGCTGAAGCTGGGTAGAAGGCAGGGAAACTGATGACTGTTACCTCTCTGTATCTATGTGTGTATACATGTAGATGTGTGTGTGTATACATACATATAAATAAAATGCCAGTGCATATATATGATTCAGATTAATTATATATATATGTGATGATATATGCAAGGAGTAGTTGAGGAGCCTGGAAGAGTTCACTCATTCCTGAAATCTGCAACTCTTCTATGGCTGAAACCACTGTTGGGTAGGAGAGAGAGACTTACCTTTGCAGGTATGTCTCCACTACTAGAAAAATGGGACAGGGCTCACTCATTCTCTGGCCCTGAAGCTAAATGGCGCAGGAAACTTCTATCCATAAAACTAAATTTTCTTATGCTTCAAAACCAGGGAAGGAATACAGCAGTCCTCCTCTCCAAGGAGGGACCCCTGCCATTTTAGAGGATCCTGCCTCTCCTTCAGGAGAACCAAGATTTCTTTTACTGAGTGTACTCATTTCTCCATGTGGTTTTCCTTAGGGTGTTATCTGGCTTATAATTAGACTTATCCAAAGGATCTTGAGTGTAGTATTTCTGAATTACCCAGGCTGCTGAACTTCTTAAGGAAGAAGGAAGATGTCTTCTTTGCATTAAGCATTGGCTGCACAATAAAAAATTTTAATCATTAGACACTAAAGAGCAAAGTTAAGGCTGATACATTTGTTTCAGATTATACTTCACTTTCAGGAAGTCTATTATTTCACCTATTTAAAATGGGATGAATCGAAGGAAAGTCAACTGATCCCTCGATGGAATATGAGATGGCACCTATGAAGCATGAAAATCCATTAAAACGTGAGCACTGATTTGACCCATAAGGTCAGGGTGCCAGATCCTTCCCTATAGTGAATACAATCAGGATCAATAAAACAAATATTTACCCCATCTGTGTTTTGTCCTTGGCAGCTTTGGTTGAGGTAGAAGAGAAACTTTCAAGGAAAGTAGTCTTGCAATATACTGAGACAAATGTTGTTTTATTTTCTGTTGAATTTGAGTTTGTTGCCAATCTCCTATCTTTAAAGTTACCTTCTTTCAAAGTATGTAGGACTGTGAGAAATGGAGGAAAGAAGTCATGATGGTACACCGGGTATCTAACTTTGATGTGTTGGTGGAACACTGTCATCTTTTGGCAAAAGCTTTGGTTCATTAGGTTCTAAATTTAAAGAGAGCATTGCAGTAGGAAGTTAAACTATGTCTTGGATGCTTTGGGCAGGCACTGTAGAGGAGGTTTAATTTCATGGCAAGAAGCACATCTGGAACAATCAGGAAGACTATCCACAAATTAAATTAGGAAATTTCATGGAAACAGATGAAGGATTTATTAATCCATCTGACTTCACAATTGTCACCACTATCACACTTTAAAGTAACATCACTTACAGAAAGTAGATGTGACTGATCTGAACATGCAACTCAGACTTCATGACAAAAGTTCAATTTATATTATCTCTTGTTTCCTACAATCTATCTGTCTGCCATAGGTCTTATATAGCTTTAAAACCGTCTGACAATTTTATGAAGCTTGAGCTGTTTAAAGCTTCATTTAGGTATCCGTGAAGACAGGTAAAGTTCTCCTCCTTTGTATCAATTTCCACACCTTGCATTCATATGGAAGGAACAGACAAATAATAAGTGTAGATTTTAAAATATTTTTATGTCCCCCAAAGAAATATATGGATGCCAAATAGGATTTTCAGTGTCTGAATGACATTGCAATCAATGTGACTTAATCTTCTAAACACTTTTAAGAATGCCACTATAAAGTGTCTCTAACATCAGTTACGTAGATAGCTTTCATATCCATCTCCAGTGCTAATTTACTTGCATTTCACCCAAAGTTATAGATGAAAAACAGGCTTGAAACAGCCGGTAGTCTTCTTTCCTCCCTATTAGCTATTCTCCTCTGCTTTGGGGGAAAGACAACCTGCAGTTTCTAGAGGCAAGAAGGATTTATTGTCATCTATGGGTGAGGAAAACAGGAATGGCATCTCATGTTTACGTCAGATTTTCCTAGGTCCTTGCACTAACCTTGAGATGGGCAAGTGACTTGTCAGCTCTGCCCCAGACTGAATAAGAGATAAGGATAGCTATCAGTAATTAAAAATATCCCCGGGTGTTTTCAAAGGGCACTTTCTTTTACAGATTGCGTTCAAGCTATATACCTTGTGCGTACTGAGTTACCCAAGCGCATTGACTACTCATGGCAAAGAGATAACTAAATCAGTTCTAGCAGTCAACCAGTTTTAGCCCAAGGATTGCTTGAGAAAGCAGCTGTCTCGCATCGTCTGTGCTGCGCAGTGGCTTTGGGTCACAACTCCTGGTGTAGTTTCCAAAGGGTAGCAAATACATGAAAAATGCAGAAAGGTTGAATTGCAGTAGACAAACAAAATGCATGTTTAGTTGAAGGTGAGTGAAGTAGCTGTCTAGGCTCCATTGAATGTGCTGATGAAATTTCCCCTGAGTGTAAACAGGAATTTAGATGTGTCGCAACTCCTTTTAAATGCGTGGGGAGAAAATAGAGATTCCCTGCTGGACAGGGACGGGTGAGGAACCTGTGGCATTGACTTTTCCTTCCCTGTCCAAAATAAAATCCTCATTTCACCCATTGTACTCACAGCAAGACTGTTTGAGTCCCCTCTCCTCCATCAGTAGGAAAAGTGAAGAACATCCAACCTCGACAAATTCCAGTCAGTGAGAGCAGCTGGAGGAAAATAAACCTCAAGCTAAAAGAAATTTGAAAAAGTAGAAATGTAAATGCTGCCATCACAAGATCTCAACCTTGCTAAATGAATCATAGAATCACAGAATGGTTTGGGTTGGAAGGGACCTTAAAGATAGGGACACCTTCCACTAGACCAGGTTGCTCAAAGCCCCATCCAACCTGGCCTTGAACACTGCCAGGGATGGGGCCAAAAAAGAAGAGCTAAAAAACATTCTCCATTTTCAAAGAAAAATATGGAAATAGTCTATAAAAAAAATCAAGGTGTTTAAATGGAAAATGTATAGAAGTATTTAAAAAGCTGAGCAGTTTGCAAATGATACAGAAATGCCTTAATGGAAGTGAGTAAATATTTGATGTTAATGGATATTTGAACTTAAGAAAAATTAATACTTAAAGACAAGCAAAACATATTCATGTGATGTATGTTTGCTATTAGAAAAGAAGAATATTCATTAAATGTAAAGTAGTTTAATCTACAATAAAGCTGAACAGTCAGCTTAAAGTGAGATTCAAATTGCCCTTCAGTTTTACCCTCCACAGTGTAGCAATAACTTTGGGGTAGGGAACGGTTACTTAAAAATAGTACAAAATAATTTCATTTCTTAGTTCTTCTAAAAATAACCACCAACTTATTCCTGTATGTTTCCTGACAATGCCGTAATTGATATGTGTGTACATACCTATCTGTTATGATAAATTATGCTATTTTATAGCAATTTAAGAAATAATGAATGGAAGGTAGATTGTGAAAAATTATATATCAGGTGCAGCAATCAGTCAGGATCTATCCATGTTTTTATGTAGATTTCATTGCTATAGTAACAGGAACACAATAACGAATACAATGACAGCTTTAATTGGGAGAAAGCAGAGATGTTGCACAAATGCAATCATTTTTTAATGTATTTCTGGAATCTCACAACATCACCAGATGTAGTAAAGATTAATTTCTCATCCTTTCTGAGAAGTTAGATGTGATTTGGAAATCTTAACTGTAAATTCCTTTCGCATTTCACTATCATCTTCATTCAAGGATGCAGCGTGGGTTTTCATTTTGTAACCGATCCTGGTTTTTCATTTCACAGAGATGCATCAGTCAGAACCAGTTCAGCTGCACAATGTGGGGAAAAAGGAGATGAAAACCAAATAGAAAGTGTTAATATCTAATGTGTAAAATAGACCTGAATTTTTCATCTGGGAAAGGAAAAATGTCAGTGTTATGATACCTTTTCTTCACTGTTGCTAACAATATTTCATGTTGAAATTCTTTGACAGATTTCAGATATGCAATGCAGAATTATATAGTCATTAATCAAGAGAAACCTTACATACTCTGAGCGGCATACCTGTAACTAAAATAATAAATGATAGCTTTTCAATTGCAAGTATTGTGATTTCTAATGCCAACCACCACACTGGAAAAAAAATTAATTTGGCAACTTCTGTGTATGTACTATTTCAGTATAACAATTTCAGTTCATTTAGAATCGCTTAACTGATACAGTTTTAAACAGATAAATTAAGGACCATATCAACCATCTTATGCTTTTTCTTTCCCATAAAGAAATCACCATGATGAGATTTATATAATAAAATTTCCTTTTTTTTTTTTTTTGAGGATGTGTTGTTGATTTTATTCTGCAATGAAATTATTGTATGGAACCTAACCTCCAAAATGCACAACTCTCTGTCAGCTCAGGAGCTATGTTCATCTGTACAATGCTCCTGTGACTTTACAAAACTAGACCCTTTTTGGGGGGGGGTTTGGGGGGGGTTATAACACGTTTATAATACAATGGAGACTAAAAGCTTCTGGTCAAGAGGGGAAACCCTCATAAATTGCTGTTTATGGGACGAGTATTAACATATGTGGGATTCGTCACCCGGTCTGAAACCAAGGAAATGATGCTGCAGAGAGCTTTTAGTGATTTATGAACGCCTTTTACTGCACAGAGATTAGAACAGCTTTTATAATATATTACATTGCTGCTTTATTTTAAAAGAATAGCTGAAGCCATTTTCTGATTCACATAATAGTGAAGTCTAAATGGTATAAAGTAGTTAATTGGCATTTTTGTCAAAATAAAGACCTAGTATAAAGGAATCTCATTTCCTTTTATCAGAGAATGAAATTATATAAAAAAAAATCATGGCGATGTAAAATTCAGACTCTTTTGAACAGATAATTGGTATTACAGAGTAACAGGAAATTGCTTTCTTTGTAAGTATGTATTAAAATCATTCTGTTACATACAGTAATCTTCAGCTTTCTAAATGGTTCGATGCACATTTCAATCAGGAAAATTTGCTTATCATCTACTCAAATGGAAAAATATGGATTGCTCTTTTCTCTCTCCTCAGTGGTCTATCGAAATAATACTAAGAGAATTAGGGTAGTGAAGTAAATCAAGTTAAAAAATTAATATTCCTAATACTGTTCCATCAAGCAGCATAAAGTATACCTGGGGACTTCCCTAGCTGCATCAGAGACTGGATGTTTACTCTTTGAGGAACTTTTTTATCCACTATTTTTCTATTTTTTATGAAGAAGCAAAACACAAAAGCATGATTATCTGATGTAAATCAGAGGCAACTTTAGTTAGCTGAAGATATTATGCCCTGGAATGAAGGTCCAGGCTGGTAAGAATAAACTGTATCCTTCAGGAGCAGCCAATTTTAAGGACCTATACAGGGAGTACAAGTGGATAAGCTTTTTAATACATAATAAGATGACTGACTAAAGCATCTGTTTGGCAGAGGATGGTGATTTAGAGACTGTATTATTCATCAGAGTGGAATTGCTGAAAAAAAATGAATGTCAAACGCTGTTTAGAAAATGAGGTCCTCTTCCGTGTGCAAAATAGTTGTAAAAGAAGATCTAAGCTGAATAATCCCCAACAGCTCGTTATGCCAGGTCCCCACTTTGATCTACATCCTTTATTCTTTCCACCTTATCTGGAACAGAGGAGCTTGTCACTGCCTGCAATCTTCAACAGTTTTCTGCAGGAATTTTCCCTTTTTCCTTTGTAATCTTGATAATGTAATTCAGCATCTATTACATGTTTCTGTGAGGTCTTTCTTCAGCATCTCCATCTCTTTTTTGGGGGGTTTCTGTCTGATGATGGCCTCGCTGGCTCTCCTAGTCTGTGCTAGAAGAGAACTGAGTATATAGTATTATTTTCTTCCAATTTTTATATATTTGCAGTTAATCTTTAAACTTCTTAGGTAACAGAAAGAGTGTGAGAAGAGGCAAACTTCATGGTCAAGGCACCAGTTCATTGCTATACCCTAGTGTCTCAAGAGACTTGAAAAGCCCTAATCCTGCTGATTTGAATTGAGCATGTTCATTCCAGGTGAGATGTCCAAGTCCCCTGACTGAGGGTCCAAATACCTGCTCTTTTGCATGATCTACCATTAAATCTGGGAACAGCAGCAGAAATTATTTGGGGAAGGAAGAGAAGTTTTATATACAAGAAGCCACATTAATTATAGGTAATTATAAGGGTATTTGCAAATTGAGAAATTGTTGTGTTCTTTGAGTCAAAAAGTAATTTAATTTGATGGTATTCAAAAATAACCAATTGCCTTTTTAAATATATGGGAATGCTTTCTTTCATTAAATTATTTTTTTAGAGTGATGCTTATGTGGAAATTAAGATCTTTTAAATATCAGATATCAAGAACTTTCTTTACAGAACAACAGGAAATGACTAATACAAATATACAGTGAAACCATTTGGTCATTTACACAAAGGAATCTTCCTCCAGCTCTTTAATGGACTAATGCATGCTGAATTGCAATGGGGCTAATTTGCTCAACACCTACTTAAGGAGAAGATGCTGGGGTGCCTGATTTTTCCCCTCTCTTGGGTCTGAAAAAGCAATATATTGCCTACATGAAAGCATCTGTAATACTTTGATAGATACAGTGAGCTGCAGCCAATGCATAATTGGACGATGCTAAGAGAAGTGTCTAAATTGCCTCTTAGAAGACACTCTTTAAAAGTCTATCAAATTCAACAAACAGAATGGAAAAAATCTAGGATTTGTTTCATCATTCATCTCATCTTCTTCTTTTAAAGCTAAAACTAGAGCTTTGAATTTGTGGAAATAGGAACACATGATTGGAAGGCCAAAGGGATCTTCTCCTGCTATTGAAATGTG
This sequence comes from Buteo buteo, assembly GCF_964188355.1. NCBI lineage: Eukaryota > Metazoa > Chordata > Aves > Accipitriformes > Accipitridae > Buteo > Buteo buteo. The sequence goes on along the minus strand of NC_134172.1, from coordinate 6,708,640 downwards.
TTATGTTCTAAGCATCTGCACTTTGTCAGCCAGAAGTATTTTTGTGTCAAAATAATATAAAGGCCAGAGGAAGTAATAATCTGAAATAACATCAGTCTCACGGTGTTAATCATCCAAATATTTCTTGCAACACGTGAGCTTCATTATTCTCCAAAAGAGAAAATTCAAGCAATCTGTCTACTGCAGTTGGCACTTTTTGTAACATATCATAAACACACAAGCATTATTTGCACATATAAATGCATAAATTTGGGGTTTTTTTCCCCAAGTAAATCAAATGTCCTGTATCTGGGGCCACACTTTTATGTTATTTTATAAGCACGCTCATTCTTATTTACTTACTAGAATACAAATGTTTTCTAGGTACCAAACATAAAACACATACAGCACAAGATATTTAGAGGCTGGTTTAATTCTCATATCTTAACCATAAGGTTTTTATCATCAGAAAATACCTTTGCCCCAGACTGAAAATGGGGTAAATGTAGAATGTGTTTCTTGCAACACATAAAATATAAAGAAATTAAAGTTGAAAAGGAAAAAAGGTGAGAAAAGGTGGGAGAGAAAAGGAAGGAAGTGCTTCCTTTATCTACAAGTTTCATACAGCATTTTATTCAGTAACCGAAACAAGATTCAATTTCTTTTTTCAGTGAGGGAAGCTGACTTTTGACATAAGGGATCATTTTGTTTGCACAGAATCATCAGTTTATAACACCAGAACTGGTGCATCAGGCAGGGATTACTTTTTCAAAGTAGCAAAATCTGACATTTTTCACACACACACAAAAAAAAAGGCTTTATAGCAACCATTACTTTGGTATGTTAAAAGCTTTTATTTGTGAGGTGTTTGGCCCATAAACACTTTTTGGCTTAAAATTCAAGCAAAAGCTAAAGGGATAGTGTTAATAGCTGGGTTGGACTATATCTAAAAATCTTAAAACTGTTGGGATTTATGGGAACATGCAAGCAAGCTTCTACTTTTCACTTAGAACACTGGGCAACTGTAGAACTGTCTTTGTTTTTTAATTGGGGTACATACACCACATACCATCCAATTGCTAAGTGTTTGGGAAGGGCACACCTTCTTATAAGATTTCTGGGGATTTACTTCTCTTCCTGGTGCCTGAAGCCAGCCAGAGACTTTTCTCTCTACTGTAGTAAAGGAGTTGGAAATTCAACTTTGCATTTGGTAGGACTGGCACCAGCAAAAGGCCAGCAGCATTATAAATCCAGTAAATACCTTTATGCTCTTCAACACATAGTAAGATGGAATAAGAGAAAAGCCTTACAAGAAGGATGGAATGACACTTGGTTATGTAGAGAAGGAGGTTTACTAAATCACCTTCAGAAAGCGTCTTGTGAGTAAATGGCTTATTACTCCACAGACACTGACAGTGATCCTCTTTGCTTAAATCTACGAAATATGGGTATTGTTTAAGCAGTGGTCACAGAGCCAGGTTTGAACCGTTGCATTTTCCTGTGAGAAATAGCTCATTGGACAGTGTGAACTCTTATAACGTGAGCGGGGCAATGATGTGGCACTTGGGAATGAAAGCTTCTGCCAATCAAGGCCATTGTTTGCTCCTTTACTACAGCTGGAGGTGGTATTCAAATCCACTAATCAGCATCATCAAACCAGAAAATATGGAGATAGGTTTCACTTTACTTCTTATATATTATTCATGGCATGCTATGAAACATTATGAAGTTAATTTAATTGCACTGCAATTAAAATACCTGTTTCTGTATACATAGATAAACATACAAAATTTATAACCTTAAATGAAGACTGCTGTTGTCACTGTCTCTACAATCATTAAGATGAGCGAATAGGTTCTAAAATAATATTGTTTTTCTTTTACCATTGCCCCATCTTTAATAAATAGAAAAGCCTTTCTCTAAATGTTTGCTCATTTATATTCTTGAGTCTGGATAATTGCAGAAAGAACAGCCATGCCTGGCTGGCAGAGTCCAATACTCTGACCAGATTCTTTTAGATATTCCACACATGGAGGATGTGATGTTTAATATCAAATTTACTTATTTGAAGATATTTGATGTTACACGGGAATTTTGATTTAGCAGAGCGATACATAATATGCTGAAATCACATTACATATGTAAGGTTACACTTAGCAAAATATTGCAATTGGAATATACAGTTCAATCACAACACCAGTGTAATCTCAATTACCCTCTCTGTAACACACTCACCATCATGATGCTGGGCATCTCTAGTCACCAGGAAGAAGTTTGTGGGTTGAAGCAGCTCAAGTTCATTGCTCTCTTTGCACTTCTTTCATTAGTTGTTCAGTTTTTATGCTCTCTGTTGGGCTGAGCCACGTATACACTCCCCCCATGCTGTTCTCACTAACTCAAGGAGACGTTCCCTTTTAATGGACTCAGGGAGAAACATCTACACCAGCAGCTGATCCACTCAACTGTTGATAGGTGTTTATCTAAACCAAAGGCCACCCTCTGTCCCCTTCGTGTTGAAATAAAGTCAGCTTCTTTGCAACAGCTGTGGTCCGTCACACCTTAAATTATTCCCTGAGCTTCATGGGCACATCACCCCTGCCCATCTCCTCTGAGCCTCTCTCCCTTGTAAGGTTTTACAGGAAGAAAATACTTTTGCTCTAGACTGAAAACGGGGTAAATGTAGAAAATCGAGTTGGGCATTACCAGTTTAACAAACAACAAGTTTCTCCTTTGGCAGTCGGGTGTACCTATGCGTGTCACCGTGAACATAATGAAACAATACAACATAACGAAATAAAATAACAGTGAGATAAATTTTGATTTTAAAAAACAACTTCTATTTTATTCGATATGGTATTCAGCTGAAGCAGAATATGCATTTAAGCATTTTAACCATTTATCAGTTTCAGCATGTTTCAGGCCAAAACTGTAGGCTGCAAACTGATCAGAACATATAGTGCAAACATACTTTTAGTTATAGTATTCTCAAATAAAGACCAACTAGTCACATGAGCAGCAGAATTAACAAAACCCTAGTTTATCCTGTGACTTTGTATTTTGTTGGTGGATTCCCAGGTGTATAAGAAAGTGCAGCTTGCACTGACTTTATCCATGCTGGTACATTATTACTTTCTCTTTCCTATGTGGATTTTCTGGGTGTTTGCCATCTGGATTATTGCCTGTTTGTTAAGGGATGAGCCCCCTACTCGGGGGAAAGTAGGAGACCTTAACTGTTACCCATTATATTTGATGTTCTCACTGCCATCGGATAGTCTGCCTTTTGCACCACTGGCAGACAAAGTAATTTATAGGAAGACGCTGAAAAGAAGTAGGGTGGATGTAATGGACATAAGCACAAGTTTTATATTGAATGGGATGTCAGAGAGCCTGAGAAATGAGTGATGGGCACTACGTATGTGTAGGGAGAAACTGAGTGCCATTCTCCGAAGGTGCTGTGGTGGGATATTGTTGCTGCTATTTGGATTAAAACTTACTGCTATTTCATTCAAAAGGGGGAGAAATTTTCTACAGATGCTCTTCAGAAGGAGGGGGGGAAGCAGCAGCTGGAAGTATTTTGGTGAATTTCTGTGTACAGATATTGAAGAATCTGTCTTCTTACACAAACATGGATTTCTTGCTGCAGCAGTTACAAGCTTCACTAGTAGCAGCAGCAAACAACATATCAAATGAAGAACAGAAGAGTGACTTTTTATTCCCTTCATTATGTTTATGTTATTATTCCAGCCATAGCCACACAAAAAAATACATAATTGAAGTAGTGGTATGAAATTTTTGCTGATAAATTCTGCAGAGAATGCTAAGACTGGTAGCATAGTAAGACCACTATTAAAATACTATCTCCAGTTCTACTCTATTTCCAGAAGGGTATGAATTTATAAAAGAAAATTTACATAAGAGTTGATCTTTCAAGTGACTACTTCAATTTGTCTTTGGGGAAAAATTCCACCCAGTGTTTGGGCAGCAAGGTAGGGTGGCTGTTGTCTTAAGTCTAATCTATGAATCTAACCTTTGAATGCTCCCGCGTAAGCCCATCCTCCCTGGAACCTGGAGAGAAGAGGAAACTGCATTGCCCTCAATCTGCCCAGAATTCTAGCAGCTCTGCATTAAGGTAATGACTATTATCAAAATCACCTTGGCCTGTCTTGCCTTAGCTCCATGGAACCACGAAGCAGACAACTGCAATGGATTTGCCCAAACAGCTATATTTTCCTGAGGGTTTGCCAAAACATCTCTATTGCTCTTTCAAAAGTCTTTGTGGATCAATAAAACCACTTACTAAGTTGATGCCTTCACATATTTTCTCTGGAATTGGCAGAGCAAACTTGTGTCACCATATTCAGCTCTGAAACTACTCAATATCTTTATCCAAATATTTATAATGGATGGGGGTACTGAAGAAACTCTCAGGAAGAAATCTGTCGTGATGTTGTAGAAGTTACAGAGGACTCATCATTTGGTTTCCAGGGGTGGACAGATAAGAATTCTCTTGTTAATTTGCACTAACATGTCACTCTATCACACAGAGAGACTAGAACTGCATACCCCAAATAATACTGATTGGTATAGATTCAGAATCCCAGATAATACAAATGGCTGTTGATTAACATGGGTACGTCCTATTTAGCCATAATATTTAAGTTTGAAAAGCGTGTGGCTACTGTCATGGAATCATAGAGTAATTTAGATTGGAAGGGACCTCCGAAGTTCGAGTAACCCAGCTCAAGGCAGATACACCTTCAAAGGTAGATTCAAGTTTGGAGCTAGATCAGGCTGGTCAGTGTCTTGTCCAGTTCAAGTTCTGAATGTCTCCAAGGACAGAGATGCCACAACATCTCTTGGTGATGTGTTCCAAAGTTTATCCACCCTCACTGCGGATTTTTTTCCTAATGTCTAAACAGAATTTCCCTTGTTGGAACTTGTGCCTGTTGACTCCTATCTGTATCACTGTGTACATCTGTCTGAGTTTGGCTCTCACTTCTCTAGAACCACCCAGTGGGTAGTTGAAGTCAAAAGTAAGATCCACACTTTCACCTTATCTTCTTAGGACTGAACAAACCGATCTTTCAGCTTTTCCTTCTATGTCATGTGCACCAACATCTTGATGGTCCTCCACTGGACTTGCTCCAATATGTCTCTTGTTTTCAGGAACCCAAAACCAGACAATATTCCAGTTACATTAATTTGCAACAGATGCGGAATTTGATTCTTAATCATTTATGACTACCACTTGGTAGTACAGCACTGGAAAGCTGTGTTGTAATTAATAATACTTGAAATAAACTGGGACAGTATGTGGCAGTATGTGCAAAACTTAGACTATCTTGTTGCCAGAATAAAGATGAAGCAGGAATTTTCCTTCTGTTCAAAATACCAGAGGTATTGGACATTTTGCCTTCCAGTGTAGACTGATCAAACAATTTGCTCGGAACTGCTTATGTATTTCTTAGGAATACAGACCTCTAAGATACTGGTGGAGTCTTTTTTTATGATACAGTTTTCCCTTCTGGAACTAAAATCTTCTGCTTGTTATATGGGCAGGGAAAGAATAATGGATGCTCTTTTCAACCTTCCCAGATTTAGCAGGCAATATGTGATTGCCAGTGATTCCTCAAGTGTATGTTCAACACATCAGATTGTCCTTTCTCATCCAAAGTTCATTTCTTCTCCCCACCCATTTCCATTCTCTTCTCCTGAACTACTATTTCCTGTTCAAGGTTTCTTTTGTCCCAGCTGCTTCCAAACAATCAATCTGACCTTTCAGCTGTACCATTTCTTGTTCCAATCTCTCATTTCAGGCTATCCTCCTCTTGCTAGAAATTGATGACACTTCCACAAAGAGGAAGGATCGTTACGCTGTTATTTAGTTAGTCATCACAATCTGTGGTGTTTTCTTACCTTTATCTTGCATCTGTGATGAGATACCATGATAAGTGAATTGGCTAATGGGATTACTGCTACTCCATTCTTAATTTCCTGTCATGTTTCTCTATCATTCTTAGTGCTGATGGAACGTAAGCTGGGCAATGACTTTTTTGCAATGCTACTAAAAAATATTAATAACTATGAATTTGTGAATTCAGCAACTCTTAAGCTACTAAAACTGAAGGGTTATCCAAACCCAGGAATAACTGAAGAAACCATCCGATTCATTCAGGTGTGAGAAGAAAGAAGGGAGAGATGGCAAAAAGTCAAATAGTTCTTCCTTCCGCACCATTATCTACGTGTAAGATCCAAGTTTGTTAACATGAATGTAAGTTTTGGCTTGCGCAGGCAGTCCTCGCATGGGCTTCCACCACACAAACTCAGCAGACAGGACATTCAGCTAATGGTAAACAGTAAAAAAGAAGAAGGCTGGGAAACCACTGGAGCCAGACCTGCCCAAACCACGGTGACCCTGCCTGCCAGGACAGCAATATGCTTCCTGAATTAGGTCTCAGTAACTACAATATATGTGTTAAGTTCTCCAAGGTTATCTCCAAGGCAGCTCCAAAGCAGAAGGGGACCGATAGCTGGAATGGATGGTACTGGTCACCAGATACTCTGGGATAGGGTCTAGGGTGTTCATACTGAAGGCAGTCCATGTTCTGCAGAGCAGAAGAGATGGGCAGCTCTGCTCCTGCCAGGTCCATTTTATTGTTCATCTCTGTGAAGCAATTGGCAGAACTTTTCCTTGGCAGGTGTCGTGGTTTAACCCCAGCCAGCAACCAGGCACCACGCTCCCTCACTTCCCCCCCACCCAGTGGGATGGGGGAGAGAATCGGGGGAAAAAAAAGTGTAACTCATGGGTTGAGATAAAGACAGTTCAACGGGACTGAAAGGAAGAAAATAATAATAATAATAATAATAATAATAATAATGGAATATATGAAACAAGTGATGCACAATGCAATTGCTCACCACTTGCCGACCAATGCCTATTTAGTTCCTGAGCAGCGATGCACACTCCCTCACCCCCGGCCAACTCCCCCCAGTTTATATACTGGACATGACGTCCCATGGTCTGGAATACCCCTCTGGCCAGTTTGGGTCAGCTGTCCTGGCTGTGTCCCCTCCCAACTCCTTGTGTCCCTCCAGCTTTCTTGCTGGCTGGGCATCAGAAGCTGAAAAATCCTCGACTTTAGACTAAACACTACTTAGTAACAACTGAAAACATCAGTGTGTTTTCAACATTCTTCTCATACTGAACCCAAAACATAATGCTATACCAGCTACTAGAAAGAAAATTAACTCTATCCCAGCTGAGACCAGGACAGCAGGTAAGGCAGAGAGACTTCAGAAAGTAAACCTCTAAAGTCTGCTGAAGCAAGTCTAAGTCAGACTTGCTATTAGCTGGCAGTAGTTAACAATAGTATTTAAACACAATTCCTCTACATTTGTAACTTTTTTCATAAATATTGAAAAATTTGTTCTACTCGGTTTCAGCATAATATGATAGACCTCTGTCACCTCTAGCAATAATCCTGACCTCTGCCTAAAGCTGCTACAGTTGTTGGGTGTGCTAGTTTTATGGGAACGTTCACTCTAAATATGAATTAGAAAAGCATATTTTGGCACATCTTCTTGCATAACATAAGTTGTGGGGATTTCTCAAATTGAGACAGAATGTTTACCTGCCTTTGGCAGGTTCAGGGAAAAGATGCCATGATGAGATTCTCTTTCTGGTACATTTCTTTTCAGATACCTTAATTACATATGGGGCCTCTCTGAGTCCTGAAGAAACACTATGGATAGTGCAAACATTGCAAGGTTAGCAGTAACTGAAGAGCTCCAGAAAACAGAAGTTTCCACAAAACATTTATGGAGCCTGTTCTCAGGGATACAGGGCTATCACAAAGGTAAGAGAAAACTCTTAGTTACCAGTGGTCAGCTGCTAACTATTTCTACACAGGACAGTGATAAATGGAAATGTAATAATGGAGTTCTCCACCACCATGAAGGAGGCAATGTTGCTCTGTATTATATTGCTGGTCCTCGGGAATTTACTAGCAGCTTTACATGCACGGTGTTTCCTAACTGGAGGGAGCCAATATTCCTTTGGGTTTGCTGCTCTCCAAGTATCAAATTTCATAAAGAGAAAGGAACATCCTTCCACTGTGTTCCAAGCATGCCTGACCACTTCTCATGAAGTTCACATATGTCCAGGCAGTTTTACCTGGAGGAATTCACAGTTCCAGATACCAGAACTGTCAAAAACTCGCACCTCTTCACTGCTATTAACTCATCACCATATATACCTTTCTTAATGAAACTCTACGTTGCCTCAGCAGCTGATTTGGCTTTTGGGCAATTCTAGCATGAAGCAGCTGCAACAGCTGGATATCACCATTCTCCTTTCAACCCTGCAATAGTGTGCGAAGGCTAACGCCTAAGCGATACTAAAAAATTCATCAGACTTTTAAATTTGCACTGTGGTGAATTCAGGTGCTTTTGTATGTTTCTGAGGTAAAATCATCACTAGGGATCTGTTCACGCCAGGTCTGAGTCTGTCCAAAATTGCTGCCCCTGCAATGGAAATAAAGTGTTTGCCTTTGAATTATTTCTAATTCTGGACCAGGGCACAGCACCTGCTGTTGCATTCAAACAACATAATTTTAAATTGTAAAGATCAGATTAATTTAAAAAAAAAAAAAAAGGCATTTTGTTACATATTATTAGTGTTTAAAATACTCTCACATGGCTTTTCCAGTCTTTCCTTCTTTTCCAATATGCAAGAACAAAGCATTCTTACCTCTTTCCTAACAAACATTTCTTGCTACAGTGCTATAGATACATGCTTGAAACTACCCTTCTGGAAGATCCAGGCACACAGGAGAACATATTTTTTTTTTTCATAATCATTAAGGTCTGTCAATCTGTCATATGTAAAAACCAGAACAGTCAGCGAACAAGCACCTATCAAGAACTGTGGCTAGCTTGAGAGCCCAGGACAGAAAAAAAGAGAGTTATGACATTACTTTCTAAGTTATTTACAATTAATTTAATATCTCCATGCTGATGCATTCAAGTTTGACATCTGTTTCACTAGCTTGGCCATATTCTAGGCTACATTCCCTAGACTGGCCATATTCTAAAACGTAGTATATGCTGCCATCTAATGGTATCTGACCATGGAACAAAAATTGTGGGCTCATTCCAGCTCACACTGAACAGAATAAATAGCTTCATCTCAGAAGCATCACAAAAGCAATCCAAGCTGGACAGAAACAGGTCTCAAACAGACCCACCAAGTATCTCTGCATCCCACTGCCCAGGGCTGCTGAGGTGACAGCAGACTGAAAATGCTAAATCTTTTCTGATTCCCTCTAAAAAGTAAAACATTTTCAGTTTTCTTGTGCTAATAGGTAGCTATTTTTGGCAAATTGTATTACTGTGGTTCTACCCCTCTAATAACAGATTATGTCTTGTAATAAACTGAAACTGAAGATACCTCTTGCAAAACAGACAAAAATATTTTAAGCATCTGTCATGGTTTAACCCCAGCCAGTGACTAAGCCCCACACAGCTGCTTGCTCACTCCCCCACGGTGGGATGGGGGAGAGAATCAGAAGAGTAAAAGTGAGAAAACTCATGGGTTGAGATAAAGACAGTTTAATAAGTAAAGCAAAAGCTGTGCACGCAAGCAAAGCAAACCAAGGAATTCATTCCCCACTTCCCATGGGCAGGCAGGTGTTCAGCCATCTCCAGGACAGCAGGGCTCCATCACGCCTAATGGGGACTCGGGAAGACAAACGCCATCACTCCCAACGTCCCCCCTTCCTTCTTCTTCCCCCAGCTTTATAGACTGAGCATGACGTCCTATGGTCTGGGATATCCCTTGGGTCAGTTGGGGTCAGCTGTCCCGGCTGTGTCCCCCAACCCCTTGTGCCCCCCCCCAGCCTGCTCTCTGGTGGGGTGGGGAGAGAAGCAGAAAAGCCCTTGGCTCTGTATAAGCACTGCTCAGCAATAACAAAAACATCCCTGTGTTATCAACAGTTTCCAGCACAAATCCAAACCATAGCCCCATATTAGCTACTATGAAGAAAATTAACTCTATCCCAGCCAAAACCAGCACAGCATCTGAATTCTTTATTGAAGAATCTAAAGTAGTCCTATTTGTTTAGTAGTTCTGAGGCTACCATGACATTTCACCTGACCAACCTAAACTGCAAAAATACAGTAAAAGTAATATTAATACACATTGTTTGTACATTTTTTTTTCAGAACCAGTTAAATAAATACTTTCTCTAACTTTAATAAATGTTGTCTCATAAGATATACCATGAGCTCCTTTTCAGATTACTAAGTAATACTTTCTATGACATTTGGATAAAGCATAATGATGAAATTTGATGTACAACAATCCTTAAGACTTTCTGGAAACAACACCTCTTGCATAACATCCTTTGATTTTGGTAACTATTATTATCATAATTTTCATACACTGAATGATACAAAGAACAAATTGTATACAACTTTCAAGCACAGACACCTGAGGATGATATGTTAAATCCATTTAGGAGCACGTGTGAAGATACCTCAAAAATTCTTAAGCATAAACAAATCCATCCAAAGGCACTAGGAGGAAGATAGTCCCAAACAACATAGAAATTAGTGGCTGATTAAACTCAAGTGTTTTGAGTGAGCTTTTTTACAGAAAATGCATTAATTATTAAATTTTGCTACAATAAACAATTTTTCAAACCAGGCTTTATCCCTAAAGAGATATACATTGTTCTACAGCCTTGTGTGCTTATAAATCATATTACAGTTACAACTGATCTTTTACAGATTTCTTCTGTAAACACAGAAATATGAAGTAATACAAAAAATGACAGGTGTAAAAATTAACTCACCTACTTCAGCAGCTGAGGAAGAAAATACTATGGTTTGATTTTCCTCTAATATTTATGACATAGTTGTTCAAATCTCAATTGTTTTAAGGAGCATTTGCAAAATTGAACAATCACAATATTCTAAAGGCTGTCATCATTATTCTAAATTTAGAGTATTATGCTGTGGGATCAAAATATTTTCTCCATCTAAAAATAACTGATATTGGTTTAATCAAAAATGCTGCAGCCTGGGGCAACCTCACGTGTCCACGTTATCACTACCTGTTTCAGCAATACCATCATAAAATAAAGGGAGAGATATGGAAGATGTAGTCTGTGATTTATCTAGCTTCCTACCATTATTTTTGTTAAGCATTGATGCAATAAGACTTTCCTTCTCATGTGTTTCTTCTTCAAAGACAGTGCTGTTATAGTGTTTATGACGGTATAAGAAAGATTTATTTTTAAAAGAACGCTGCATCAAATATCTCCTGAAGGCCCTTTGAATAATAAGAGCCGATACCTCCTCTTGTTTTCTTTTAAGGGTAGTGGTAATTGGCTTGTATGAAACTTTAGATTGATTGGCAGCCATAAATTTTTCTTCCATGTGCAATTCAAGACCATCCAAATCTCCAGATTCTCCCAAGACCCTTTTAGTGAAAGCAAGCAAGATATCCAAGCAGTGAATCTTATCTCCACTAACTATAGGGAGGTCCATGGATATGAGCTGAATTTTATTAGGCTTTGGAATGCGTAAGGGTTCTGCCAGAGCATCTGCAAAGTCTGAAAGAGCAGAATATTCAATAAACTGTGTTGCCTGAGGATCAAATTTTCCCCAGGTCTCATAAAACATATCAAAGTCATCCTCACAAAGAGGATCTGTGCTTTCTTCAGTGGCAACACCAAAGTTCTCTAAAATGACAGCTATGTACATATTTACAACAATGAGAAATGATATAATGACATAGCTTACAAAAAATAAAATACCAACCTCCTTATTTGTGCAAGTTTTTCTCTGTTCAGTTGTTAAATTTAAGTTGGGAGCACATGAATCAGATCCTTTTAACAGAGGGACCAAAAGACCATCCCAACCAGCTGATGTTGTAATTTGGAAGAGACAGAGAATGCTACTATCAAAGGTTTGAAAGTTGAAAAGGTTATCAATCCCACCTTCCCAGCCAACACAGGCAAAGTTTGTCATGCCCACAATGGCATAAATGAACATAACCAGAAAAAGCAAAAGACCAATGTTGAACAGTGCAGGAAGAGACATCAGTAATGCAAAGAGAAGAGTTCGAATTCCTCTAGCTTTTCGAACCAATCTCAGGATTCGGCCAATTCGTGCCAAACGAAAAATTCTCAAAAGTGTAGGAGAGAAGAAACTTTGAAAGCCTTCAGAAAGTCCAATACCTTTGAAATGAAACAAAAAACAAAATGTTGTCAAGCCATATCACTGAAATTCCCTATTTATGTCCATTTTGTTATATTCTATGCTTTAGGTGTTGAAAGTAACGTTGATCATATTACACCACTTCCAACAAAAACATTATCATCAATACTGCAATTGCTTACAAAAGAGCTTACAAAAGGAAAGAAAGACAAGTTGTAATACATTTAAATATTAAAGAGGTATCAAGACTATATATAGTTTGGAAACTGCATTCTCCCAGATTTCTCTAATTCAGGGGATGAAATTACGCATTGCTTAAGTACTTAAAGAAAATCCTTTTAAACCCATTCAGCTCCTGTGCTGGAAGCTACGGGGCTTGTCTCCTAGCTGCTGTTTGATTGCTGCTTCTACGGGCCTAAGCCACACGCTAAATGTGAGACTTGCATTAATGCTTGGTACTTGAATGAGATCAGAGAAGAGTGAGAAGAAAATAAAGGAAAACTGTCTTTCAGTATTCGTCCTCCATCACACCTCATTCAATGTCCTGCTATCAGAGTAATGATACAGTAGGAATGTAAATGATTACAAACCGAAGGCTTAAGAAGTCAGCATTTTTCTGGGTTGCATGGAGTAGCAAAGGGGTACTGAGCTTAGGGATGAAGCAGAGAACTCAGATCAATTTTTCTTTCCCATCCTTTATGATATAACCTGAGCATGAGTAGGAAGCACAGACCAAATAAATTGCACAAGAAACTAAAGCTATATATGACCCTTGGTAGAAGAAACGACAAGCATCTAGTCTTACTTGAAAAGCAAACCAAAACCAAGCCAGTTTTAATAAGACTTTTCACAGTCACAAATAGTGGCCCAGATTTAGAATGGAGTTGAGCAATGAAATTTTCCTGAGCTTTCTAAATCAGCCTTCAGGATCTGCCTTCTTGAAAGAAAGTCCTGGAAAATGAAATAAATCTTTCCCATTTTTCATACAAATTATTTTCATACAGTATTTTTAACCTGAATTTACTTTTACTATGCAAACAACAGTTCACGTAATTACATGTAAATCAAAAGCATAAAAACATTAAGACAACAGTTTAAGTACAATAACTTAGAAAAGATGTTATTGCATTAAATTCCTATTCTGTTAATTACTCAATAAAACTCATGCTTTAAAAAAAAAAATTGAAAACTATCCATTTACCTTTTAGTACTCTGCAAAAATATAAGGGAAAACAAAAATACATCCTTTTAGAAAGAATCACTTAGCATATGGTTTGAAAAAGTACAATGGATCTGGAATTTGTTTATCGGATATATGTAAGTCGTTACTTCATACTGAAATTCGGCTTAGTATTGGTAAGACACATTACCTGATCTAATAACGATTGATACTTACTAACTAGTGAAAGGACCACAACAGCTAAATCAAATATGTTCCAGCCACTGGTGAAGAAGTAATGTCTTAAGGCCAATATTTTTATGACACATTCCCCAGTAAATACCGCCACAAAAAAATAGTTGATTTTATTAAGAATTTCCTTGATGCTGTCCTGGTTAGTTTCTGCCATCATAATGACCATATTTAGACAGATGAAAGTTACAATGGTAATGTCAAATGCTTTGTGCGATACTGTATCAAACAGTAATCCTTGGAACACATTCTGTGGAGAGAACGAGAAGAACTGCTTAATGCTACTTCTAAGACCCAGGCTACATTCAAATATTAATCAGTAATTTGTGCTTAGAAAGAGAATTTAAGAGAATATAAATTTAACAATAAGCTACTAGAAGCATTTTTAGGTGATTTCTTTAGGCCTTCAAAGAAAGTACTTGGCTAAGTATTTTCAGGTATCATGCAACCACATTTCCATAGAAAAAAAATATACAGTAGGAAAACATTCAGAGTACATTGTGATTGCTCTTTTAATAGAAATATTTATTGAGGCAGACATTTTAGGATAAGCATTTCTAATTAAAATGTCTTAAGCAAGAAAAACTGAATAGTTACTCTGCGAAGACAGGCCTGGAAGTAAATTTAAGAAACTATAAGAAATGAAGCATAAGATTATTTAAAAGTAAGTAACAGCCATGAGGCATGTACTACTCACTCTTCATTCTCACCTGCAATAATCCAATCTAGTTGCAGAAGCAGTATTATGCAACTTAAGTAACCAAGATGATTATGAATATCAAATACTTAATATGAACATTTATAAATAGGTTGTATATTTGAATAGGTGATAAATAGGCTGTAAATTTCCTTAATTAATACTCACAAAGAAAGGCTGCATTGGATGGAAACAAGAAAAAGAGAGTAAAATGGAAATACTATATTGAATGAGGAAGATGATGGGCTCTAACATGAAGTTTATTTCCAGATGCCTGGCTACTGAGTTTAAATATGGTCACCATATTTATATCTTCTATCATATTCTAGTTAAGATGGTCTTACCAATGGTCTTGGGATGGGTTTTTGAGGTTTCTTAGATCCAAGTTTTTTTAGGGCATTATAGTACTTCTTCTGTTCCTCAGTCAAAAATAGATCTTTTCCACCTAAGTAAAGGGAAAGAATACTGTTGTTCAGCTGAAGTTTAAGCAGTCAGTTAAATAAACACCAGCAAGTTTATGTAAAAAAAGTTACAGCTGTCGCGAGTGGGATCTAAGAGAGCACAGAGACAAAATGTGTCTTCACCATTTCTCCTTCTCCCCTTGTTCTTTGATAAGATGTACTGCAAAAAGCCAATCAGGGTTTGATTGTGAAAGTCTAGTCTAGGCAGTGTTCCTGAATCAGTTTCCTCAACTGTGAGATCCTTTCTGAAGTTTTACAAATCTATTTCTTATTTTAAAAATGACAAGACTCATCAACAGATAAAATATTTTCCATTTCTATTTTTGAGAAAGGTAGGAACAGAAGTATATTGCTGGGCTAGCAAGTAAATGGAGGATTATGAATAAGCACTTTGGAACCAAGTTCTCCGGGGGGGACCCTGATAATGAATTTCTGGTGCTCATCTTATTATCATCTACACCACCTGTACTACTTAGTAATCACTTTGAACAGAGTATTCAGGAGAAGCCACTCATCATAAAAGAATTTAATGATTAGCATTTTGTAAAACAAACATGTAACAATGTTCAGTAGGGCATCTGCACTTTGAATCACTCCGGCAAGACCTCTGAAAATTCAGTTTAATTTCACTATATGGAATCTCAATGAAAAACCCCAAGAAGCAGCAAAGAAATGAAAAAGAAAAAAATGGCCACTTACAGCGTGTACTGAGAAAAGAAAAAAAAGTGTTACATCCACATCAACTTCTAGTAACTGTTCAGGCTCATTAGCTACTTAACCAGTGTTGTTTCTGTCTGTTGGGATTATTATAACTGGGACTTTGCTATAAAAGGAAATTATTATAGTGAAGTTGGACTGTTGTTCCTCAACCCCTACATATCCTTCCTCTTTTCAAATGCAGAGAGCAGAATTTCTTGTGGGCCTTATTGCTACCTATCTCTAGCAAGGGCAGTAATTCTTTGACACCTGGAGTGTAAGTCAGCCAATGGAAATAATAAATGGCGCCTGGAGAGATTCTGCCTTCCAAATGTGATCCTTGAAATTGTAAACCTCCTGTTGAGGTCTGCTTTTGTGCTATTTTTTTAATGAGCAAGATGCTTATTTGTTTTAAGACTTCCAAGTGGATTAATTGATTTAATTTCCCTTGATATTCTGGATACTTTAAGCCCCTAAATGAATCAGGGAGAGAACTCAATTGACAAATAAGCTTGGGACAAAGAAGCTAAAGTATACTGGGGAAGGTTGACTTGCTTTTCTTTGGTTGTTGCATTTTCCATTCTAAGATTTTGCCTTCCATTCCTTACAAAATAGAAAGAACAGGGAATCTAACAACTATGAGGAGAAAAGTGGAAGCAGTCAGTGCTTCATGGGCTTTAAGAAACCTTTAAATTTCTAGATGGCCTCTTCCTGGGGCCACAGTGTGGATCTCAGTGCAGAAATTTTTTAAAACCCCAGTAAATTAATCTGTAGGGTTATTTTATTGACACCAGGACTTTTTAAATGTAGCTAGTTTTAGAAGTTGTGATTAACAAGATCTTTTCAAGTATCTTTACCAGGAAAACAGTGGTTACTTTTTCCAGAGAATTCCACTCTCCTGTAGCAAAGTCTGCATAACTTTTTTTGGCTTCTGTTCTCTAAAACTACCCACTCCTTCCTCCTTGTCCTCCTACTTAGAACAAATCAAGGACTTGGCACGAAAATAGAATTTACAGATAAATTACTAAAATCTTTGGGAAAAGGGGACTCCTATTTTCAAAACCTGGTATCTAAAAATATTATTTTAGATTTCTCCAGTCAAATAGTTATCTGAAAATGTTAGACATATAGGTGTCAAACTAGCATTCACTTAATCAAATTGGGATTACAAGAGACCCTGAATTAGCTCGTGTAGTACTTATCTTTTTCCTTTGTTGGTTAAAATTGCTGATAACCACTCCAATGAAAAGGTTCAGCATGAAGAAAGATCCAAAAATAATGAAAATCACAAAATACATATACATGGCTAAGAATGCTTCAAACTCTGGCTGTTCATCTATCTGTTAAAAAAATCAAAACAGAAAAATAATACTGGTAAAAATCAGATAATCACAGCTTTATCACTTCCTACTTCTAGTAACAAATCTTTTTGTTGTCAGGAGGGATAAATTATTTCTACACATTTAAATCTTTATTTTCAGATGTACAAGTAGAACAACCGCCTTGTTCTGTCTTGTTACTGTTTGTAAAGATAATTACAAGGATATATAGCTAAATCCAGCTCTAGCAAATTCTTAAATAAACAATAAACAGTTCCAAACAGAAGCGATACTGTGAATGCCTAGATTAGAAAAACAGCTCAGACTAAACATAATGGTGAACGGCCATCCTAGACAAGAAGCAGTTTTAAAAAGCCAGCTCACTACGATCAGCCCTACAGGGAACAAGCACAAATACAGGCTGGGCAATGAGTGGACTGAGAGCAGCCCTGTGCAGAAGGACTTGGGGCTGTTGGTTGACAAGAAGCTCAACACAACCTGGCAGTGTGCGTCTGCAGCTCAGAACCTGGAACATGTTGCCCAGAGAGGTTGTGGCTGCCCCATCCCTGGAAATGTTCAAGGCCAGGTTGGATGGGGCTTTGGGCAACCTGGTCTAGTGGAAGGTGTCCCTGCCCATGGCAGGGGGGTTGGAACTAGGTGATCTTTAAGGTCCCTTCCAACCCAAACCATTCTGTGAATCTATGATTCTATGATCTTTTTAATTAGCAGTGATTTCACTACATTCAAGAGTACAGCGCTTGAATGAATAAGGAAAAAGCAAATTAAATTAAACATAGAAAAGTTAAAACACACTGTACTAGTGAGAGAGAGAAACAGCACAGGAAAATGGGGAAGAAATAGTAAGGATGTCAAATATAGGGAAGAAAACCTCCAGAAATAACTGCTAAAGATACATGCCATTTTAATGCTACTGTACACATTCCAAAAAGAAGAAAATTTGCTTCAGAGGCACAGTCCCCCCAAGACCTTCTGAACTCTGTTCCCAAAACAGACTTGTCCAAAACTTGCAACATCTTGCCCTCTGCATTCTTGATATAGTAGGTTTTTGTGTGGCATCACTCTATTTTGACCAGTTTTCTTTTGTCTAAGTTCCATATCTTTGGTCCTCCAAGTATTATGTTTCACTGTGTAATTTGATGCACTCATCTGCTTGTATTTCTGACTTGATATTGCAAACAAAGCTGAAAAATGAATTGTATCGATAGAAAAGGAAAGAAGGAAAGGGAAAAGAACTAAAATTTCATTTTAGTGACATACCTTACGTGAATCCACTGCTGCATACATAATATCCATCCAACCTTTAAAAGTTGCCTGAAAAAAATGCATTATTAAGGTTATTATCACTAAAAAAAGATTTTTTAAAAAATTAAGTACAGCTAATATAGATGTGTTAATAGTTGTGGAAAAGTGAGCAGTGTGCTATAAAAAGTGTGCATCACTTCTAAAGATCTGCTTGGAAGTATGATTCACTGGAGTTTAGTAAAGAGAAAAAAAAAAAATATTTCCAGAAAAGAAAAAAAAATGCCATGAATCCTGTGAAATGTGTTTTCATGTTAGCTCTTGTTAAATTGAATTTTTTGTAAATTCTCTGCTTTTTGAAAAAGCAGTAAAAGTTTCAGCTTAACTAGCAAATATATCCTAAAAGGATAATAACAATGTCTAAGAAAACAGCAGACGATTTCTTCCTGCAATTTTTAGCAACTCTGCAGAATCATAGAACACTTTGGAGGATACAAAGCAAAGAACTTCATCTAGAAAAGATACAGGGATAACATGCACTTTTAAAAATTCCTTTCTCTCCTCTGTTGTGGTAGAAGGGAGATCAGTAAATTAGCATCCCAATAGTTCATGACTTATACAATAAAAGAAAAAAATATATAAATAAACTGCATCATGCTTTTTCTTTCTTATCCACTCTGAAATAACTTTTACTAAATAAAATGAGAATAACTTTAAATCTGGTAACATGCAGACTATTTTAGGCTTAGTATGTTAATCAAAATTTAAAAAAAAATTGAAAAGCCATGAAACAGTGCTTGATTTTAACACAAGGTTGTATATGCTAAAGTGTTCTTTCGGAGGAACTGAGCAGCTTATAAATAAGAAAAATATTTATGGAAGCTAAAAAAATCTGCAATTTCAGTGAGATAAACAGAAGCGTAGCGGTGTCCCATGGTTGGGCTGCTCAACACATTTCCTTGAAGGAAAACAAAACTGAGCATGTTTTTATAGAACTTACCACTTGGAGAAGAGCCAAGTATCCTATTGCAACATTATCAAAGTTTACATCACTATTTGTCCATGATCCATCATAGAAAGTACAATTATCTTTGTTTTTAATTAGACTCATATTTACATCCTTGACTATGCATTTCCAAAATTTTTTTCCAAGTAATTTTACTCCTGCAATGTTAAACAGGAGCCAGAAGACAATACAGACGAGCAAAACGTTCAAGATTGAGGGGATAGCTCCCAAAAGTGCATTCACGACAACCTTAAATAAATAAAATGAAGGAAAAGAACGAATTATTCACATTCAATAGAACACCTTCCCAGAAAAACACTTTTTTCTGTATCTATTGCAGATTCTCACCCACATAAAAATTAGTAAATGACAAATGTAAAGCCAGCCTTCAGCCCAATTTCAAGCTTGTCTTAACATGTAATTCTGTGGTATCTGTCTTGCCTTTTTGAGGAAGGAAGTAAAACAGATGGCAACCAGTATTATCCTTGGGTAAAAGAAATACATAAAATAAAATTATGAGTCTCTAGTATCTATAGGATCCAAAAATCAGGTATAGGGGAATGGGCTGCATGATCTGCATTTACTACAATATCATAAATAACCCTTCTCTTTTATCTTGGAGGGGTTTTTCAAGAGAACAATAGCTTGCTTTCCATAACAAAATGAACCTCACCCAATAAACACTGGCAACTGACACACAGTACATAAAGTAGAGAAGTTTGGCTTCCAGAAGACTGAGTAGTTTTGGCCAGCAGTCTTCCTTCATTTAGGCTTGCTTGAGGACAAGAGGAATGCAAACCCATGATGAGCAGTAAGCCTTTTCCAGAAATGGTACCAGTGAAAATGGGATTTCAGCTTTTGGTGTCTGTGCTGGTGACATCAAGGCACCCGACACAAGCAGTGATAAGAACTCGTATTTTCAAATCTAGCACATTGATGCTGACAGGCAGGACCACTCTTGTTGTCAGTGGGAATTTGAGGACTATTATCTATTTCTTTTCACCATTTTTCACCACTCTGTGGTGGGGCATAGTGAAAACCTCTCTGGAAATGTTTCATTGCTATCATTATGAGAAAATTCTGAGCCTTTTATCCTGGCCTTGGATAATATCTGTATACTAGAAACACACAGAATGAAACACATCGGAAGGGACCTCTGAAGATCAGCTGTTCCAACATAGACCAAGTTGCTTGGCGTCTTGTCCAGTCAAGTTCCGAATTTTTCCAAGGGTGGAGATTCAACAACCTCTCTGGACCATCCATTGCAATGCTACACACCCATACTGTCATTTTTTTTCCCAGGTGGCTAACTGGAAAATCCCTCACAGCCAATTCATTCTGTCTCATTTTCTCACTGTGGGTCTACTAGAAAACATTAGTTCCGTTTCTTGAGTAACCTCCCATTGAGTAGTTAAAGACAGCATTTAGATCCCTTACCTAATTAGATCCCAATCAGATCCTCCCTTTAACCATCTCTTCTCCAGACAGAACAAGGTCCATTCTCTCAGCCTCTCCTCTCCAGTCCCCTCACCATCTTGGTGACACTTTGCTGGACACTCTCTGGTATGTTAATAACTGTCTTACACTGGGGAGCCCCAAAGTAGACACAATACTCCAGATTCAGTCTCACAGGTGCCAAAACCAGAAGAGTGTATTGCCCCAATGTGCTGGCCAGACAATACATCCCAATATGTGGTAGATCTCTGTTGCGCTGCTGACGGATGTTTAACATGGTGTCCACCCCAGGTCATTCTCTGCAAAGCTGCTCGTTTCTCACCGTGCCACAGTTACGTGTGGTTACTCCGGCTCAGGTGCAAGACTTTGCATTTGCTTTTGCTGAACTTCCTGAGGTTTCTGCAGCCCAAATGTCCAGTCTGTCAAGCTCCCATTGCAGAGCAGCCTTGCCCCCGGTGTATTAACTGCTCACCCCCACTTTTGTATCATCTGTGAACTTGCTGAGGACAATTTCTACCACATTCTTCTGGTTCTTAATTAAGCCATGAAGCAGTATTGATCCCAGAACTGACCTCTGAGCCCCTAGTAACCAGCTGTCAGTTGAACTTCATCCTGATGATCTCTGCACGCTGAATCTGGCAGTTCAGCCAATTTTCTGCCTAGCTTATAATTCACCTATCCAAACCAGATATAACCAATATCTGAGACCACAGATGGCTCTTCCCTCCCTCAGCCATCTCATCACAGAAGACGATCACGTTTGAGAGGCAAAAATTGCCCTTCCTAAATTCACGCTGGCTGTTTCTAACTGATTCCTGCTTGTCCTTCATGGCTTCCAGGAGGATTTGCTCCATATCCATCCCAGGGCCTGAAGTTAGTGTCTCATCACACTCTGTGATCTAACACAGGTCAGATGATTTGCATTATACAATTTTTTACTTCTCCCCACTAGCTTTAAAGATTCCAGATAGTTCACTCAGAGCAGCTTTTAAAAGTGAGTTAGAAGAATTCCTTCTCCTATTAAGAAAATCCCACCCTATTTAAGATTGAAAGGGTTATCTTTCGGATCCACCCTGGAGAATCCAAAATGTGGCACATCAGCCTGTCTAGATAACTGTCAAGATGAGCTGATATAAGCACAGCGGTTTAAAGAAGGGGAATTATGAAAAAGAGTTACAAAAAGTGAACAGTTTCCAGTGAAGCAATGAATTAATGAATCCATTTTCCCAGGTCCCAACTTCTTGCCTCAGGCAATGAAAAAAAATTAAGAAATGACTGTGGCCACTACATTTCTTATGCCATGAAGATTGATAAACTTTCACAGTACAGGTTTTTGCCTCACATTACAGTTTGTTTTCTGTAACAACTATATATAGCTTCTTTTCTATTGACAGGTAATTAAAAATGGTTCCTATTTTTCTCAAGCATATTCATTTTTTTTTCAGAAGTATTTGCCAAATATACTGGATGAAATTTTTCCCCGTCTAAGATAAACCAAAGAATGGGTTTCAGAAAAGTACAAGTCTAAAAAAATTTCTTGTTTAGTTTGTTCTGCAAATTGCAGTAAAACTGGAAACATGGAAAAATGTTCCAGTGTTTACATTACTATACATAATAATTCCTTGTGGTAGCACATTATAATTCAATTTCCTTATTTCATTTGTATCGATAAATTTCTCTGAAAGTGTTAGGTATTATTTCAAAATAACAACTGTAAGATGTAAGTAGGCAATCTGAACCATCTTAATGCCATCAAGTCCCAAAATAAAAAAATCAAGTTGTGATTTTCACAAACTTCAAATGCAGCTAGTACAAGATATGCACACACACACAGAGCATCCTTACCTTTATCCCTTCAAATCTTGACAAAGCTCGTAGCGGCCTCAATGCTCTAAGTGTCCTGAGAGATTTCAAGGCACTCCCAGAGGAACAAGGTGATGTGTCTTTGGAAACAGTGTTTAGTCCCCAGGAAACAAATGACAGCTGTGTTCATTGAATTGAAACTGAGATTATTAAATGGTATACAAAAATATATTTTATTTGTGTCAGTAGACAATCATAGGCTGAATGTTATAGTATCTTTGACCAGTAAGTCAAATTAAAAAAATACAGATTCAAAGTTATCGTAATATAATTTTATTTCATTCTTTCCTAATATTTTAAAAATAATGAAATCCTTTCATTCCAATTTGAAACAACCTTCCTCTTTTTTTTTTTTTCAAAACCAGTTCATACAATTTTTTTTGAATGCTAATATAACAATAAAATTGGTAACTATGGTAATATCATACACTACAAGACCAGAAAGGATTATTCAGATAAAACATTCCCATTTTCTGCATAATTATTCTCAGAAGTGTATAGAGTAATTCCTTATCACAACTTAAGACGGTGATGTGGAAACAAAAATTATTTTTAAAAAGATATCCAGTGTTCATTTTAAATTTTCATAAGAGAGAAAATGAACTGAAAACATTAGAAAATTGTTTCAATGATTAGGGTTTTTTTTCACTGTTCATGATTTGCCTCTTCCTATTTGAATTTGTTGTCTTGTTGTCTAGCCACTGGATATTTTCATGCTTTTCCTCTGTTTTGGACAGCACTGCTATTAATATTACAGAACTGTAATTGCTGAAGTCATGCTGTATATTATTTGTAAATAGTCATAATATTAGATTTTTCTGTTGAAATGTCATAGTACTTCACAACTTTTAATGCTTACTACTTAAACAGCTACTTTGACATTACCGGAAGTCAGCTATTTAGATGTCTTTATTTTAAAGTATTTAACTTCAGTATCTTCCCAGTGTATTGTTGACAAGCAAAAATATTTCATTTTTATATGGCAAGATTATATTATTTAACTTTGTTTGAATTCAGAATAAATATGTATATATTGAACACTACACTTCCTCCATCTCACTATTGATGATTGCAGCATTTCTCTTTATAGCTATATAAAGGATTGCTAGGATTTCTTCGGTTGCAAAGCAAAACATACTTTCCTACATCTTTAACTCTCTAGTAGATGATTTTTCCAACAATACTTTTCAACTCCCTTTACCATCTAAATTTCTTCTCCTTCAAGGAAGCAACTCTACTTTTTTCTGTTTCTAAATGCCAGAGCTGCTAGCAGCTTCACAGTTTTCTATTGTCTTTATTTATTTATTTTAATTTTACTTCTGATCATTAATTGCACTCTCTCTCTACACTCAAAAAGGTTTTTATAACCAACACGGTCCTCAATGACAGCGATACCTAATAAAATTTTCTTAGGCGACTTCTGATTATTACTTACAATTTCCATTTACTTTTGTCCTAAAGTCTCTTTTGATTGCAATTTTTAACAGCTTTTGGAAACTGTATTTTACACTTGTGTTTATTCAAAGACTTTACATGTAGTTCTCTATACAGAAAATATCAAAATTCAAAATGTGAGACAAGCTGAATATAATACTTACACATACAATGATGAAGTCAAGCCAACACCAGGCATTTGTGAAATAACTGTGCAAACCATAAGCTACCCATTTCAAAAGCATCTCCATTAAAAAGATGTAGGTAAATATTATATCAGCATACTCTAGGAGCATTTTCACATTTCTTCTCTCCCGCAGGTGGATATCTTCAAATGCCTGGAATTTCAGAGTTTAGTTTTAAAACAGTTCAGTAGTTTTATGGAAAGTTATTTTAAAATTGCACAAGAATACACAGTTTGGCTTATTATAACCATTTCATATTAAATTATGGGCAAGCACCACTTAGTTTTATACTTAGAAGTAAAAACCAAAGTTGAAAATGAGATTGTACTTATTTTACAAGTTGGTTGAAAAATCACATCTTTTCAGCTGTTTACACTCAACACTTCTTCAAAAAATATCTGATGATGGTCAATTGTGGCTACCAAAAGTCTTGGCTTTCCAAGTTAGTGGATAATTTTGAAGGTGTTGGTCTAAAATTCTTCATAATAAAGCTTGAATTAAACACATTATACACTGTCTTTCAGACCTAGACCTTCCAAAGGAGTCATCTTTAGTCAACCTGCAGAGTTGTAACACAGACATGAAAAAATATGACAAACACCTTACCTGGAACTGTTCATTCCTGGAGTTTTTCACCTAAACCATGACATTATTTTGATGCCAGTAAGGGTTTAGGAAAATATTTTATTGATTGCTGTAGTTTATGTCATTGTTTGCTTGTGTTTAATATATTTGCTGCCTTGCCAATTTAAGTTTTTGATATTGCCAATCTGTTCTCAATTCCTTTTAACACATTGCATTATTTCCTCACCAAGCCTCTGACGATGTCTTTATACTTCCTTTCATCCATTTCTCCCCTAACTTATAGCTCCTTCTCCACTTCATTTCTCTTTTGCTGCCAACATTTCTAATGATCTATCCATCTATTTTCACCACCACTATTTCCCCCTTACGAATCCATGACTGTCATTACTTTCACTTAAAATTTTTCTTACTTATGTGGATACATCAGAAGGCATCCTGTACCACACCCTTTCCGACACCGTACAATTCCTAGATATAAATTACTAAATCTCCTCTTGCCTCTTTCTCTTTCATGCTCTGTCTCAAGAGCTCAATGTGTCTCTAGAGCACATCAGGGCATTTAACAAGTTCTCTTTCTCCTATCCTCATTCAAATCTGGGTCCCCTTCTCTGACATTGCCTCTGCAGTTGCTAACTTTCTGTCTTATATTTTGCCATAAGATGAGTAAAAAAGTTGAAATGAGAAGCTTATGAGTCTGCCCTCTCAAGAGGAATAGACCATCTCACATCCTTGGGATGTCGGAACACAACATCTTTATTTAATAGAAGAGCAAATGAAGTGTAGCAAGATCAATTCTCTTGCCCAAAGTCACATGGCTGTAGTCTGTGACAAATGTCAGGGACCAAACAGAGGATGTCAAAACTTTAATCCATATGCAGGTTCAATCCACATCAACTCTTCACTTAACGTCTCCTTACCTGACTGTGAAATCTCTTATTCTGCTATTATTCTTTAATAAGTTCATGAACAGTTAACTCCCTCCAAGGAAATAGCAGTTTTACAGTGTTACCTGGTAGACTGACCCAGAAGGTCCACAGACCTTTGGTTCAGGGCAGCATGGCAGCAAAGACACCTCAATGGTTTTGGAAGGATTCGCTCAGCTACAGCAGGCCTTAACAGTTACAAGTTATCACCAGTCATGTCAAACCATTAAATGTTTCTTGCAGAAACACCTGAGTGCCTCTGCTAGTGCCTCCAGTGCTCTGCGAGAAGATGATTATTTAGGTATTATAGCAGATCTGATTCACTTCCCTGTATTTATGACATGCTAAACCCAGTCTAAAAGGTCACCAATAAGGGGGAGCAGGAGCATAACCAGGTGTTTAGATCAAGTGAGACCTGAAACAATAAACTCATGTAAAATCATTGCTGTGTTTCTATTTTGTATTCCCACTGAAAAAACACAGGGAGGAGATGCTCCTATGTATAGTTACCAACAAACTGGTAAAACTTACACACTTCTGCTCTGCATTGTAAGAAAACAGTAATACTGCTTCTGGAGCCAAATGGTCTTTGAAGAGGTGGTCATTCAATTGTGCTGCAATTAGGAGAAATGTCTACAGAGCAGAGCTGTCACTGTGTCCATAGGACTAGTAATTTGACTGTAGGTAGTTGAGAACTCCCAGCATTCATGTACATAAACCTATTTACCATTTCCTACCTTTGTTCTGAGCAAGTTTGATAATCAGCGTTGTCTTTTTCCCTGTTTAACCTTGGCTACCTTGATTTCCATCTACTAGTCAAATCACCTATTCATTAGCAGTGATGCTCTTTCAAACTTCTAACTACTAACTCCTCCTTTGCTCTGAGCACTGAGCACTCACCACATACTTTTCTATGCATTCTTTCTATGATCACTGTCTCATTTAATTTACTTTCAAGTCATGGACCTGCCTCATGGTATGGTATTCCTTCATTCTAGCTGGTTCAGGAAATTCCGTATCAGCAAACGACTTTATAAACAAACAGAAAATGGACAAGTCACTTTTTGCAAGAGGACAAGAGTATCTTAGAAATGTGAAAGTTCTCAACACCACAATACATTTTTGATGAAAAGAAATCGTTATTGTTTTGTTATTTTGCATCTGGATAGCAACTAGTTTTGTGTTCAACTCAGCCAGATCCTACAGTACATTAAATAATAACTCAGCTTCCTTCCTTACTTCAGTTTGGTTCCACATGAGTACAGAGAGCCCTCACAGGAATCCCAGGGAGTTCCCTTGGAGATTTTGCCACAGAAATTTTAAAGCAGACAGTTCAAATCTATGGTTCAGTGAACAGCCTAAACTTAATGCACACAGAACAGATTTTATCTGGAAAATTCTGACATCTACCATTTAGATCACTTTCACACTAGTTCGTTATGTTCCTTCTGCACTATATAATGTTTTATTTAGCAAATTACTTTCAGTAGACTTAGTGAATATGTTTTCAAAGCAAATAAAACTTCACTTATCCTTCAGTAGAAATGGATATAATCAGAATAGCAATGAAAGATTAAGTCACCTACAAGTTTACAGCCATCTTCACTTTTAGATTCTGATCATCTTAATGTTTGGATGATTTTAAATCTAATTTTTTTACTGAGCAGTTAGTCTGCCTTTCAAACTTAGAACTGCTTTTATTTTTTTAAGCTTTCCTAAGTAATTTTGGACCCTGGTTTAGCCTCCTAATTAAGCACACAAATGTGTGAAGAACTACGTTCCATGAAGAACTATGAAGAAGATTATGATTCCATATACTTAAATATCTTATCCAAGTAGGGGAGAGCCTTTTAACTTCTAAGGGATATGTTTATTATGCTCTTGTCTCTCCCTGGGGAAAGGAATACGAAAGTAGAAGAAATATATTAAAAATTATTAAATATGATTCTTTTCCTTTACTTTCCATCAATTCAAAATCTGAGAAATTAAATTAAATTTACCAGTGCTGCGCTGCTCAATATTATCATAAAAATTATGAAGTTTTCAAACCAGCTATGTTTAACAATTCTGTAGCAGGTTTTTCTAAAGTTCCACCAAATTCTGCCTGGAAACTTAGTGATATCCACTACACAACACGGGAAACATTCAACACAACCTGAAAAGAGAAAGAAAAGTGTATTGGTTCCATGGAAAATTTGGAGACATGGAATCTAAAAAGCGTAAGACATCTTAAAATGAGCTTCTACAAACTATACCAAGAATGTGCTGTTTTACCTATGGGGTGATGCTGTGGCTGAAACAATCTAAAACTAAAGAAAAGACAAAATTTGCAGGCCAAAATAAACTCTTTTCATAGAGGAACTCATACATGGAAAAAGCAGAGAAGTTTTTGTGCCCACAAGCACTTATAGGGGGTTGTGGGCACAAAAAAGCCATTATTTTTATCTAAAAAACTTGCTTTATTTATTTTAAGCTTTTATTCTTTTTGTTTTGAAAAGAGCTATCACCTTACTAATGGTTTAGTAAATTATTATTTTTACTGGTTCTTTCACTTGATTGCACTGCAGAGTTGTTACAACTAGATTCTCTGTTCACTGTTTTGTACCAGAAACACACTTCTTGATTAATCTGTAAAGGCAGTAGGATTGAACCATGAGAGTCAATGGAGTCTAAGGAGCCATTCAGGCAATCAAAGGTAGGTGTCCACATTGGGATGAGCTGTACAGTCCTCTGAATTCCATTAGCTGTATTGACTGGATATTCATCCACTGTACTTGGAGCTCAGCCAAATTCAGCTGAAGTGCCATTTAAGATACCAGGTACCGACATACATATCCTAACTGACCTCCAGCTACCCCTTCAGAAGTGCTTTGAGGGCCTTTGCTCATATACAGAAACCTGCAGTCTGGTGCCTCAATATAAGACTGAATCACACTCCAAAGATGGCATTTTGCTGCCTGAACACAGGTATTTAGAACCATCTTGGGCCTCTTTGGATATTCTACAGCTTCTGTGATAGTTCTGCCAGCTTCATGCAGTTCTCTTGCATACTGTCAGGCATCTCATATGGTACTAAATGCCTGTGTTCAGGCATTCATCCCAACCCTGCTCTGGTTCTGTGCTGGCTTCAGGTATATTTATTTGAGTTTTTATGTTTATAAACAAGTGTCTCAGTCAAACAGTTCCTGACAATTTGGAAATGTTCCAAACAGATATCTTTGAGTATTAGTTCATTTGGCGTCACTGCAATACATAAAAGATTCTTACCTTCTGCAAAACAGTCCTTAGGTAGGTGTGACTTTTTAGGCTGCGAAAACATCTCCAGAATAACTGGATCCACAGTGCTGGCTTCAGAATAACTACTAGCATCACATTTCTGCACAGGAGAAGGGCAAAGAAGAGAATTTATTTGCTTTTCATTAATAAGGTTACCAGATTTAAAAGAAATGAAGGTTATCACCCACACACACACACACACAAATCTGCAGCATATACATTATCTTAATGTTGCTGAAATACCAAAATAAAATTACAAATAATAGGACAGAAAGGCTAATCCCTACTTTTTGCTTCCATGGCTTTAATTTACTAAGTTTCTTGGTTTCTTCTAGTCATCTACATTGAACTTGTAGGAAGGAATGTTTAGAATAGATTATATTATGCTACAACTTTAGAGAAAACTCTGATTTCTTCATGCCAATCCAATTCTCTTTTCATTTTCAGAGATACAAACCATGTCTCAAAAGGCTTGAAGACGGGAAGGTGCAGTGCAATTGCTCACCATCTGCTGACCAACACCCAGCTAGTCCCCGAGCGGTAATTCCCTGCCCCCCCTTCCCAGTTCCTGTACTAGATGGGACGTCCCATGGTATGGAATACACCGTTGGCCAGTTTGGGTCAGGTGCCCTGGCTGTGTCCTGTGCCAACTTCTTGTGCCCCTCCAGCTTTCTCGCTGGCTGGGCATGAGAAGATGAAAAATCCTTGACTTCAGTCTAAACACTACTTAGCAACAACTGAAAACATCAGTGTGTTATCAACATTCTTCACATACTGAACTCAAAACATAGCACTGTACCAGCTACTAGGAAGACAGTTAACTCCAGCTGAAACCAGGACACCTAGCAGGAAAGAAATGTATGTGTAGTCTACACATCTCAAAGAATTGCAGTCATCGGTAAGTAACCTACAAGCCTATAAAACTAAAGACAATAAGGAAAATGAGTATAAAGAAAAAGGAATAAAGCAATCTATCAGCCATGAAGTTTAAGTAAGTAAGTGCCCTGTATGACATATAGAAAGGGAAGGCATGAGGATAGGGATAAGAATAAAAAGCCAGAAGAAGGGAGAACTGCCTTTGTTGACAGCCATGCTGCTCTACCTAACTTAAGGTCCTAGGGAATCTTCAACATAGACAAGAATGGAATTATTTAAATTCATCAGCATTTTAATATTTTAATTTTTTTAATATATAAATATAATTAAATAATGTACGACAAACAAAACTTCTGACAACTTTATCTAAAACCAGAAAATGCTAAAGTGATTTGACTTTTGGAGGTAGTAATCCACAAAGTTGCCAAACTTCCATTTAATTTTCTGGGTCACTGGAGGCAAGCCATGATTCTTCACCTTTTTTGATGGGGAACTGTACTGTATTAGAAAAAGCTAAGTTCCTAGACCAGAAAAAGTATGGTTGTTTTGGGAACCATTTCTGGAGAACAAATTTTTGCATCCAAGGATGACAGCAAACAGAATTAGCTATAAAAATGAATAGTATGTATAAAAGTGTGTTTCTTGATTAATTTCTGTTTACTTATTTTGTACAAAATAATATATTAAGTTACAC
This sequence comes from Buteo buteo, assembly GCF_964188355.1. NCBI lineage: Eukaryota > Metazoa > Chordata > Aves > Accipitriformes > Accipitridae > Buteo > Buteo buteo. The sequence goes on along the minus strand of NC_134172.1, from coordinate 6,678,298 downwards.
TGTTAGCCATGGCTGTTTATGAGAGACAAACCTCCATGCTTTAAACTATTATCACATCTAGAGAGATGTACCATCTTCACAGGGATCATACTTGCTACTCTTCAGAAAAGCCCAGTTCGTCCTGTCATTGCTGAATGAGACCGCTGCTGTGACAATTTTCATCTCTAGCATATTCCACAAGATGATAAAAGTTATAATTACCTCTTTTTGCTCTTTCCTTTGGTGTGTTTCTGAAAAACCACTTATAGTTTCAGAAGTCCCAGAAATCTGACTGAAACCGCTTGAACTCCGGCACAGCTCTCTATGTCTTAATCTGTCTCCCTGCATGAAATAATGGAAAACAATTGATTTTCCACATTTTTCTTCCTGACAGTCTTTCTTAAGAGTCAAAATTCTTTAACAGAATTTAAAGCATTCACAAAATTTAGCATGTTTGTCTTTTTACAGATAATTAAATGATATCCCTAAAAGGCATCTAAAAGAATGGTTTCTTCCTTGATTTCAAATACTGTGGCCCTGTGGTTACACTGTGGAAATGTATCATTCCTCAAGATCTACATTTAGCCCATTGATGGATTCCTGCATCCAATTTCCTAAGTTCTGATGAATTGACTCACTAGCGACCTTTGCAGCTGGACCCTAAAAGTCTCATGTTTCTAGTAACAGGCAGAAGAGTTAGTGGATCCCAATCAGCTTTCAGTCCTTTTGCCACCACAAATTCCAAGCAATACCAGATTCTACTGCAGCATGGACAACATATTTCAAGTAGCCACAGATGATTCAAAGGTGATCAGCAATTTCTGCTCCTTTGAGAATTTGTCCAAAGATATTCTGCTGACAATGCCTCCATTTATGAACAAAAACATAAAAAATGGATCCTACCAGTCCACCTAGATGCTGAACATATGATAAACTATGCAAAAATAGCACTTGCTTTTGACATTTCTGCTCTGGCATAACACTAGGTAACTGCACTTTGAGCTGACATACCTGTTCTGACAGATTTAAAATATGGTGATATCACAATCATAACACAACTGACACTCATAAAAGATAATCTTTAACAATCTAAACTAGGTACAGTAGTCACCAAAGCCTGGTGTTCTACCTGAGTTTGCTGCTCACACATTTGGATGTGGTTTTTAGATGAGCTAAACCCCATAATGCCACACGCTTACACCATCACTTTTACCTTTGAAGAAAAAGGTACAGTTGCAACATCTTAGAGAAGCTCATTCCTACTTGAATGTGGTAGATGGAGAAATAAGCAGAAATTAATAAAAAGACTTAAATGAAAATCATAAGCTACTTTCTGTAAGAGGCTTTCTATCTTGCTTTATGTGAAGAACCTGCAAAACAGCTCATTCTTCTGTTGTATAAGCCAGCTTCTATTGGTACTTCCTTTAGTAGAGGTCTGAGAAGGGTTAATATTTTTTTTTGTTCACCTTCTGACAAAAGATTGTACGGAAGATATGTTGGAGTCTGCTGCTTCTTATTACTACTGGCTGTGAATAAGGCAGGCTTCTAAAAGAAATTAACTTGAGGTCCTTGTGCGTTGAGCTGAGCTGAAACTACAGTTGGATGTTTCATACACAGCTGCAGTACTGTCAGAGGGCTAAAAGGTATCACCCTTACCTTCTATAGGCAAAAATATTTATACAGGAATAAGAATCTTGGAGCATGAACCAATGATTCTGAACTAAAATGCACTGATGCAGATAGATCATCATACTCAAACCAGCATTCATATCCCTTCTAAGCAATCACATCACATACAATAAAAGTAACCAAGCTGTCACTAACCGAATTTCATTAAGACACATTACCCTCCTCAAAGAAAAGTAATCGGGTAAAATTCCATTTTATTAAAAGTATAACATGTCATTAGGGAGAAGAAAAGAAAGCAAAAATAAGGAAAAAAATAATCAAGAAAGCAAAATGGGAGAAAACATGAAGTGCAAAAGTGGGCAACATACAAGTAACATGGACATGCAGCAAGGGACACTATTGAACACATTGAGGACACAAAGGGTTTAAATCAGTTGCTCACCATAAACTGCTTAGTGTCTTTTAAGATACCTAGGGATACCCAAGACATACACATGGCATAGTTAAATACAGCACAAGATCTACAGAAACTGCCAGACACCTTTTTGGAGGTGCATTTAGAAGCCGTAGGAGATAATGCAGCACCTCAAATGGCACTTGACATCTATGAGGTGAGTAATATGTGGAATCTTGAGATTCAGATATCTAAATGGATTAATCTAATTGTGACTGATACCTAGTGTCATCTGAGGTGTTTCTACATACCCCTGGCCTCCAGATGCCAAAAAGAGTTCTTATAGCTCCTATGTCTTATTTGTCAGTCCCATGCAGAAGGGACAGACATCTGAAGTATCTCAAATATCCTAAATGCTGACAAACGGGCAAATGAATTGCACCGTTATTGACTATCATGGCAGTATAAACACCTCGTTCACATGCAGAAATCTGTATTTGGGTATCTGTATTTAAGTGCCTAAGACTTGAGCTTAATCCTGCCCAACACAAGAAAATCAAGAGATATAAAGGGGGGTCCAAAGTATCATAGAGGTGAATAGGGGATTTAAAAAAAATATTAAGAAAATATTTTTTTAAGGTGAAGCTTTTATTTGCATTCCCTTTGGATTCCATGCAACAGAGAAGCTACCTATAAGCAACACAAGAGGCCTGCCTTCCAAAAATTCCAGGTGCTATCTGTAAGGCAAAGGAGACAAAAAGAAAGAATGTCTATCTTGATCAAACTTCATTTAGCAATTGACAGCAATAAATGGAAACAAAACAGACAAAAGCAGAATTATGGCTATCGGTGAGAAGAATGATAAAAAAGTGGATATTCAATATCTCTTATTGAATAACTAAGACTATTTGGTAGCTCTTGCATTTTGAAGCTACTAGAACAAAGAAAGTAAAATGGCAAAAATGACAGAAGGGATAACGTTTACTGTTGAGTCTTCAAGATTACGTTTACAGATGCAAATTACAATAATTTTTCAAATATTAATATTTCTTACCTGTTTTCTGTATTCTATTTCTGTGCATACACTGTGCTGATCATCACCTTCATCGTAAGTCTCTGCTACTGCAATGGGAACACAGCTACTATGACTTGTTAAAAATTCTTCATATTTCCTTGTTACTGAGGAACTTTCTTCAGTATTGTAATACCCAATGTCAAAGCAATTGTTGCCTATATCCTTTCTGACATCTGTCATGGTATAGTTATTTTCCCCTATGTCTTTGGCAGACATTTTCACCGAAGTCTTTTTTTTGGCTGTTGTTTTGAGGCTTCGTTTCATTATTTTGCCACAATGATCCAAAATTCTGTCCTTCACAGACTGCAAGCCCTTGTGAATCCGTGCAATGGCAATCTGACATTTAGTCATTTGTCCAGGTTCCTCTTGTCCCATTGAGGAGTCAGTACTGAATGAACTCAGCAGCAAGGCAATGAATAGGTTGAGCACCTTAAAATAGTTAAAGGAAGTTGGAGACACTACTGTTAACAGAAAAGATGTTTCAGAAAACCTTCCTTAGATAAAAAAAATCTCAGTCTTGCTTTCATCAACTACTGCAATGAAATTATTTACTATTATACTGGAATATTAATACAGTATGATATGGCTCCTTCTGGAAGGAATGGCAGCAGAAAAAGGAAGGAAGTGAAGGTGTGGGTATATCAAATATATTTTCACATGCTCTGATGTCCATAATGTATGAGGAGGTAGATATGTTGAAAACGAGCAGACAAAGATAAATTTTAATAACACCACTATCAAAAAGGTTCTGGTATAGACCAACAAACCAAGCAGATGAAAAAGATTCCATCTTCCAGGATATAAACACTAGATCTAGTATATGTCATACAAACCAGAAAATCTGGGTACTGTAAACTTTTGATATTATAAGGATAAGTTGGCCAGCATTAAAAGCACTGAACAGTTTGGTTATTTGATCCAAGCAACACAAAAGATGAAGAAAGCAGACAGCAAATTACCAAAAGCACCGCACTTCTATACTCTGGATAGAAGGAATAATTTTATTTTACTTAGCAGCTACCTCTTGTGTGAGAAAGAGAAAGACAGGGGATAAGTAAAAAAAGACAGAAGAAAAATATGTATTAAGTAACATCCAGAAAAGAAAATAGTGTGAATACTTTCCAAATGATAAAGTTTGTGTCAGAAAAAAAGATGCCAGTGTAACTGGATACATTCAGTAGGGACCGAAAAATAGCTTGAAACTCACCACTAGGTTTCCTATTACCAAGACTAGCAAGAAAATGGGCAGACATAGCTCTTTTCCAGCCACTTCCATACATTCCCACATGGTTTCAATCCATTCTCCACATAATATTCGGAATATGATCAGGAATGAATGACAAAAATCCTTCATATGCCAGCGTAAATCCGGATTGGTGTTTATTTTACAGTAATTAGTCTTATAATAACTGCCTAAAACCTGCTTTCCTACCACAGCAAAAATAAATACAGTGATAATCAAAACCAGAGTGAGGTTACCCAGAGCACCAACTGAGTTTAAAATTATTTTCATAAGAGTATTTAAGGCTGGCCAGGATTTTGCCAATTTGAAGATCCTGAGCTGTAAGAAAAACACAAGAGAACAACGTGAGTAGCAGACACTGCAGAGATAGCACAGCACACATAAAAAACCAGACCCTGCCTTTATCATGCTGTCTTTACTTCAGTAACACCATCATAATTTTTCCCCCAAAGAAAGGTTTTTAATTGTTCCGATCCAAAAGTGCTGTGCTTAAGCTCAGATTGTTAATGTTACTGAGAACAGAGAACTGCCAAAGGAAGCTTTCAAATTGTTTGTGCTAAGTTAGATACAAGCATGTGTAAATCTATTAGTATTAATAGCTATAACAATAATAGTAATAATAATCAAGTGGCTTATAGGTACTTTGACGAGGCCTATGAAATGACTGCATTTTGGACTAAATCAAATGTAATCAGAAGAAAATTGAAAAAAGAATTTTTTCTACCTCTCACCCAACAGACTTAAAATAAGATATGAAGAGCCAGGTGTGATCTATTCTATGCAGCCTCATGAGTAAAAGGACATTTTTAGTCAAATTAGTATTCAGGGCTGTTAAAATCTCTCAGTCATGATACACAAGATGACACAGAATTCAACTGAATTTCTAGGTGCGATGACTATGAAAAGCTATGAAGAATGTTAGAAGTAATTAGTAAATTTAGCATTCTAAACACACAGTAAGAACGTAAACAAAAAAGTAACATTATACATAGACATCCCAGAGCTGCTACTCCTTTTCCCTAAGATGGAGGAAAGCCTTGAGGAGACCTCAAGGCCAAGTCTAACCCTTGAGGAAGGCTATGTTATTTTACAAACATCAACTCAAAAGCAAAAGCTGTGAAGGAACCTTTGCTATCCTTAAGCTCATGACAACACTCAGATAATATCTTTTCCTAATTGAAGATCTGAAATGTAGTTGAGCAGTGCCACTGTACAGACCTAACAGAGAACCAGTGAACTCTCTGCTAGGTTGAATCTCCAAGGGGTCACACTGCGCCTAGAGGATTTGTAGTATCCAATATACACAGTATAATAAACATATTGAATGTATTCTTTAATATTGATTTAATATTCACTCTAATTAAATATTCATGTTGGCTTATTATTTACTAACAAAGAGAACTGATTTAACTGATACATCAGTAAAATAATTAAAGGGTATTTCACTGTAATCTTTTACAAATCTGTACAACACATGTACTTTTTAAAAAAGAATAAAGACATAATTACCAGCCTGAAAAATGACAGGTTTTCTTCAAAGCTTATTAGGCCAATCATAACAACTACGCTATCAAAAATATTCCATTTTTGCTGAAAATAGTTGTAAGGATCTAAAGCAATGATTTTCAAGATCATTTCTGCTGTAAAAATCAGGGTGAAGACCTGGAAAGAGGAAAAAGAAGCTCAGCAAAAAGTCACTGAAAAAGTATGTCTCCGTATGGGACTGCCCCAGTATAAATATGGGGTTATAACTCCATATTCATTCTAATACAGACCTAACTTACCTTGTCACTTATAAAAATCATTTGTCGGTAGTTGGGTGGCATGTCAGGGTACTCCAGAGCCATGAATACGGTATTCACAATAATGCAAACCATGATTAAGAGATCAACAAATGGATCCAAAACTACCAATTTCACCTTCTCTTTGACTGCTCTCCAGAATGGACAGCAATTCCAAATTAGATACTTTTGAGCAAAACGTTTCCATAATGAAGGGCATTTCAGTTTTGACTCTTGCAGTTCTAAATGACAAAGAGGAAAAGTGACATGAATAATCTTATGTGGAATATCATAGTATGAAGAAAAAGAGAATCAGTCATAGAAAAGAAAAATCTATCTCGTGAGCAGAATGGGATCATTGAAAAAAATTGTTTCGCTCATTTTACACAAACTAATCAGAGGCTATTTAAAGGTCACCATCAACAAACCTCGCAAGTACAGAAACAGGTGATACTACCCACCTCTTCATATGTTTATTATACTATTGAAGGATGATAAAGGATCTGCATTAAGAAGAAATAACTGTCTCTGGGAAACTGACAACTTGTTTTCTGTGAGTTATATCTGTGCAGTCACAGATGCAGCATGGGTTGAAAAAAAAGTCCATGATAAAATGAAGAAGGGTGTTCCCTATATCTTGGTACCCATAGTTGAGGATAGGGTTGTAAGATAAGTCAAGTTGGATGGGACCTCCGGAGATCTCTAGTGCAACGCCCTTCTCAAAGCAGGGTCAGCCACGAGGTCAGAGACGGCATAACCCGTTCCTCTGTCTGACTGCCCTCATGGTGAAAGCTTCTCATTACACACAGTTTGAAGCTCTCTTCTTTCAATTTATGTCTGTTGTCTCCTCTTCCCACTGTGCACCATTCTGAAGAGCCTGGCTACACCTGCTTGATAATGTAGTCCTACACACTGGAAGACTGGTATTATCTTCCCCTCAAAACCTTCTCTCCAGTCTGAACCAGCCCAGCACTGGACAAGTGCTCCAGCCCCTGACTTGGTGGCCCTCTACTGAACTCAATGTATTTCTTGTACTGGAGGGGCTGGGGGGTCAACAGGGCATAGTATGTGTTCTAGCAAGTGCTTAATAATGGATGATAATCACTTTCCTCCCGGCTCTGCTCCTTTTAATATAGTCCAGGATACTGTTAGCCATTGCTGCTGCAAGGGCATGTTGCTGGCTCATGCTCAGCTCACTGCCCACAAGGACCCACAGGGCCTTTCCTGCGGAGCTGCTTCCCAGCCAGCCAGCTCCCAGCCTCTATTGTTGCAAGAGGTTCTTGCCAAAGTTTACATTTGTTCTGGTTGAATTTTCATAAGGTTCCTGTTGGCCCATTCCTCCAGCCTGTCTAAGTGCCTCTAGATGGCAGCCCTTACCTCCAGCAAATCAAGTGGATCCCCCCCAATTTTGTGTCATCTGCAAAATTTAAGAGCAAGCCCTCTGTTGCCTCCTCCAGGTCACATAGGATGTGTCCTAGGATACACCCTGTGGTACTCCACTTGTTACTTGCCTCCAGGTAGAACAAATATGACCTGTTCACCATACACTGGAAGCGCAAGCATCCAACCATTTTTTTGTCCAGCTGGTTGTCCACCCATGCAGACCCTAACACCCTAACTTGGATGAAAAATTACTGCGGGAGACAGCATTGAAAGCTTTGTTAAAGTCAAGGTAAATGAAAACATTGCTCTCCCCTCATCCATAAACCCCAGTCATTTTACTGTTCAGGGCAATCGAGTTGGTCAGGTATCAGTTACATGAGATATGAGAATATTTATTCTACTGAAATTTACATTTGATTGCAGCATAATTTCCCCTAGTGACTTTTAAAATAATGCTGACTGTTTGTGACATTTTGAACTCTTAGGTCAAGCTACACAATCGCCATAGGAAAAACACTAAAGAATGACTTACGCAAATTATCTGTAATAACAGTGGCTGCACTCATTAACCTCTGTCTTCGAAAAGGATCATTAATAGACTCCACTGACAATTCATAGGACAGCAGTATCTGCCTCTTTGGTCAGAAAGACAAAAGAAGATAATATAACAAGGGAATATGAATAAGTAGCAATACAAAAATTATGTCCAGTGTAAGGTAAACAAGCCTTTTTAAATACACATTGTAATGAAGCCTTACCTTGCTGAAAGAATGTAAAACAAAACAGCACAACAATATCATGTGTTTACCTTTGAAGGCAAAGGACATTTCATCAAAAACAGTAATATTTTTCAAGAAGTTGTTTCCTTCTGAAAATATTAAACAACGATAATGCCATTATACAAGTATAGAACCATTAACGGGGAGCAAAGGAAAAAAATCATTCCATCTTTCCAGTGACTGATAAAAAGTACATACAAAAAGAACACTGACAATCAGTTTGAATAAATTATTGGCTATTTAATTATGAAATATTGATTATTAATAAATAATAAATATTTATTAACATTAAGATTAGTTATTTAGTGACTCAAAAGTATTGGTTTTCCCAGCCCTATTAAGCCTATCAAGAGCTATACTAATATTGAACTGCCTAAAACTAGGAATGGGACTACTTTTGTTTTCATTAGAAGTTACAGGATGCTAAATACAGTGTTCCTGATGCGCACTGAAGGACAGGCCAACACCTGTATCTTATAAGACCACTGAATTATTATCAAAGACTCAGCTCATGACGTATTAATATCCCCACACACACAGACACACACACACACACTTTTAAAAGACTAAGTAGACAATTGTAAAACATGGGCTTCAAAGAATAGGTCAGACTCTAAGGTAGAGAAAAACAGAGAGAACAAAGATTCCAGTATCAGGAAGGACATAATTAGAACTACCAGCTGACAGGGAGCTACTGACTGACCACATCATAATGCACGGTACCTTAGTATTCCCTTTCAGCACAACTTGATTTGTTTCATTTTCTTTTTGTGGGGAGGGTATATAAGTAAAGATATCTCATATCGTTACTTCAAACTTTTACGATATGATTTTTATGAACATATTCTATAAAACTGTTATTCAGGGAATGAAACTGATATCCTTGGCCTAAGGGGTTTAATAATAATTATTTCTTTTTGTCTCTCTGGTATTTTAATGACTTGAAAAGCTAAGCAAAACTTAGCTGATAGAACTGTCATAGAATAGACATATAAAATGAATTTATAATACAGTGCTAAAATGTTCATTTTTCTATCTGTGTTTTTTCAGAATCTAAAAGACTCAATTAGACTATTCTAATCACATCCCAGTTACCGGTGCAACTTGACCTTTCATTCATTTCTCTAATGCTTGGGGTCTCAGAGGAGAGAAACCTAGAAAAATTAGTGTGCCAGCCTGACTAAAATCCTCAGTCTTCTTGTTGAAATTCACATCTGTTCAGAAGCGTTCAGAGTTAGTGTTTTCAAAAAGGTTGAGTATTCATCAACACTGAAGCGGTTACTGCTGCTCATCTACCTTTAGCTGAAGTAAATAACTGGTGATGAGGAGTCCTCTGACAAATCAGGATTTAAAATAGGGATACGCACTAGACAAACAGTCCATTCAAGTTTTTGTAGAACTGATTAGGTCCTACCAAAGAGTTTCTACCCAATACGCTTTTTTCTCTTTGACTTAGCACCTTTAGCCTCTTTTTATGACTAAAGCAGAGAGTACGTTGTTTGAAGAGTCCTCAGTTGCAGCAGAGCTAGTACTACCAGTAGTTGCCATGACATGAAACAAACTGCCATGTTTGTTGCAGATTATATTTGTTTGACTAATGGTAGAACTCTACATCGGAGCAGCTCACACTGCTTGGATCATGCTCTAGGCCTTCCTTTTTTTCTTTTTTTTAAATATGAAATACCAACATTTGTAGGACGAAGTGAGAACTGTGATGTAGGGTACTGAGAGGAAGTGAGTGTACAGGTGGACTATGCATCTTGAAGAACGCTCATGATTGATAAACAGCTGCTTCTGCTGTCAACTGATCATCTGTAAATTTGTGTAAGACAGCATAAGATTACAACCAGGATCTCACACAGTCACTGTTACCTGGACTTGGGTCTTGGAATTCTTCATGCAGATAGTGTAGAGGCATCTGTTAGCAAGTACAGCAACATAGTTTAAACTCTGCAGAATATAATCCTGAAAAGTGGGTTCCACTTAACATTTCTTGTACCAGGTTCTAATGCTATTTATTATCTGTTTTCTAAAGTTCCTATACAGAGATATTCATAACTTTGCTATTCTCTGCACAGAGAGGGGAAGGGACCTTGGGAAGGGTCTGAAAATGCTATTTCTGAAATGTAAAATACAGACTGCTTTTGGCATCCAACCTGTGCAGATTTTGCAGCCTTGGAGAAGTAATCTCTAGGAACTAAACCAAATTTATCTCCTGGCTCAGTCATCTCCTGCAACACAGTCACAGACTTAGAAGAAAAAAAATTAAATAGGGATAATCAGCCATAAGAGTTGATTTTTATAATTATAGAAGATATGACAACTGCTATGGAAAGACATTTTTTTTCCTCAATAGGTATAATAATACACTACCATGGACTGTGTCACAGTGTTCCTTTTAAGTACAGCAAAACCAAATTAGGTCACAAAATGGCATAATATTCTTAACACAGCAGGGGAAACATTAATGACATTCTACAAGAAGCAAATACTATACTAAAGGAGATGACAGATGGCAGTTGCTGCCAAGTGGATGATTTTGACTCCTTTGGCTCGGACGTATAATTTAATATAGCTAGGATCATGGAATTTAGAAGAAATTCTGACCATGCTGACTGCCAGAATGAAAATCTAATCCATTTTAGCTAGGATGACATGTCTGATAAAAACTCCCCTACAAGGACACTTTTCAAAAGGAAGGAAGTTGGGCCATTACTCCTTTAGCTCTGTGACTGGACAGTTTCCATTTTCTATTAAATGGGTGGGAACAATTCTGATATTCTCCCAGAAGCAAGAGAGAATCTGTCACAAGATGGAACAAGCTATCATGGGGGGGTCATAGAAAATATGTTGGGAGACAGGGGTGAGGGATAAGATCAAAACGAACAATGTATGTTTTGGTGATGATTCCCAGCTCTCCATATCGAGAGACCCTGCTCAGTCACAGTAATTGATCACCTAAGAAATGGAAGGAAGAAACACATCTGAGAGGGTGAATGAAGACTGGTTTGAAATTCCAGACTGCATTATCAAAGGTGTGACCGGGAACCAGGGTTTCAGTCAAGGTATTATTTGGACACAAACATCCACTTTTGCACTATTTGTTTTTCCAGTGGACCCTGTTTGGTATAAGTCACAAGCCTGTACTGGAGAATGGCTGTTGCTGAACCAGTATAAGGGCATTAAAAGCTTTCTTTTTAGATATTGTTGAAAATAACACAGTAATATGGATAATTGCCTGAGAATTATTTTGGAAGATGCAACTCAAGATTAAAATATCTAAATATTGGCATCTAAATGTGGAGGTCTACATAGAACCAGAGAAAGATTAAAGTTGGGAAGGTCCTCTGGAAGTCCTCCCACTCCACCGATCAAAGCAGGGCAAACTTCACCTGTAGGGCCTTTTCCAGCTACATTCTGAATATCTCCAAAAACAAAGATCCAAAAATTTCTCCGGATGACCTGTTTTAATGTTTATCCTCTGTCACAGTGATATTTTTTTTTCCCCTTAAAAACTAATCAGAATTTCTCTTGTTGCAACTTGTTCCCCTTGACTTTCCATTGTGCACCTGTAAGATGATCTTGGCTCCTTCCTCTTTATACGCTCCTGTAATATATTAGTAGGCAGCAATAATCAGGTTTTTTCCCTTTCCCTTTTCTCCTTCAGGCTGAACAAACCCAATGTCTCAACGCTTCCTGACACCTCATGTTCTACAGCCCCTTAATCACCTTGGCAGCCTCTACTGGTTTTGCGTGATATCTCAACATAATCCTTCTACTGGAGAGCTCAAAACTCAACACAATACCCCAGGTGCAGTCACACACGCACTGGTCATGCCAAATGAAGACACACACATGGACTAAGCATTGAAAAGGTAACAAATCTATACTCTACATGGATGCTGGACCATTGGTAACATGATAGTAAGGACTGTCCATGAGATATACGATATTTTGCCAGTGTCAAAGGTGCTGTGAAAAACCCCCAAGATTCAGCAAAGTCAAAATTGCAAGTCTTAATAGCAGTTTCTTAATGGATTTAGAAAGTAGGGACGAGCAGAGGAGACAGAAGTCACTGCTGTAATCAAGATGTGAAATAGCATGTGTGGGATTCAGCCTAATATTCAGACATCCACATTTAATTTGTCCATTTTCACAATGCATCTAAAATCCCATTATAATTGATGCATATTATTTTGATAAGTTTGATTCACTTAAACATAAGTGTCTGAAGCCATTTGAGATGGTCTATTGAGACATTTGGTATCTGAGACATCCACAGTCTCAAACTAAGCAGGCATGACACATCATGTCTGTACCCTTCTGCAGAGTAGGTGGAGGCCAAGTAAGACACTCTGTAAGTCCTCTAGTGTCACTAGGTATCAATTTGTGACCCCAAAAATTAAATCTCCATTCAACTCTGGGAGTTTAGAACGCAAATCACATGTAGACACCTGCAAACAAACACCTGGAGCACAATCCAGTTGCCTAAATCTAGGAATTTAGTAACATTTGAGATGTCATAATGTATTTGAGATATTCACACAGTGCTGGAAGATGTGCCACAGATGCCAAAGATATCCAGGATATCCAACCTGTCCAAGAACATCTAAAATGGCACCAGATGTTTATAGTTAGACAAGTGAATCACACCCCTAACATGAGAAGTCTTCATACTGAACTAAAACTAACCTTAAATATTTAGGCCAGAGAACTAGCTGTATGTACAAAAAAAGAAAGGTTATTAGGGAAATTCTAAAACTTACAGGGTATTATATGTTTGTCTACGTAGCACAACAGAGGTGCCGAGTGTAGAGGGTTATAATGGTCATAAGTATGCTACTTTCAGCCACATCAAACTTTCCTTTCAAGTCCATATAGTGCTGTCTCCCTCTGGTCCCAAAATCTAACTTTCAGATTGCTTTAAAAAACAAGTTAATCCAATACATGCAAGAAGGGGAAGGGAAAAAAAAGGGGGGGGAGGGGGAGAAATTGCAAATAGAAAGCTTTTCTGCTCATCAAATTATCATATCACATGCAAGTCTAATGAATGTATCTTCTCTTTTGAATACTTACAAGCTTCCTGTGGCAGTGATCAGGCTGTGAATTAAATATGTTTTCCTCTTTGCCATGATCACCCAAAACTAAGTTTTGTCTTAAAATAGGGTTTTCTTTCTTCATTTCTTTTTCTTTTGAATTTTTCAAGTCAGCAACTGCCATTTCAGATCTGACATGTAAGGCCTTATTAGCTTCTCCTGCAGCCAACATCTGTAAAAGAAACAGCAAGTCTGTCTATTAATACAAGGCAAATGCCAATGCATGGGCTAGGATCATATACAGTTTAATTATTATGCTATCTGAATGCTTTGCACTAACAATTCCTACCTTTCAAATATTCAACTACTATAAAAAGATAGGAGTACAAAATGCTATTTGCAATACTGAAAGATAAAGCAGAGTTACTTATCAGTTACTGTAATTAAAGTTTGTCCTTGCCACTTTAGATATTGTATTTTTTACCTGAATTACAGAATATTATGGTGTATCCTTTTACTCTTCTTTTCTTGCTTTGGAAAGGACCTTGAGCCCAAAGACAACAGAAGACTAAGGGCTCAAACTAAATACTAAAATGTTAAACCTTTCTTAACTACTAATCCTGTTGAAAGAAAAATAGAAGGAAGAAAAGCCTAAGTAAAGCTTGGCAAGCTGGAATTTCAGACAGAGAAACATTACAGGCCTGACAACATCTGTAGAGGAGGAATTTGGTAAACTGGTGATGCCTTTCACCTTAACAATGAAATTGGATAGTTGCTAGAGAATATTTGTATGTCCTCTTACAAGTTGGACTTTTCTAATTGTTAGCAGTAAATCAGAGGTATCTTTTATAAAAAGTTAGAAGATAAAATATGTCTTAACAATAATTTTCAATCTATTTTGTTGCCTCAGCTCAGAGCTTCACTTTTCAGAAATAGAATAAAAACAACAAGGTGATCCCTGGTCCTATACAGGCCAAGGAATGAATGAATCTAGGCAATACTGGGCCAAGAGGAAACACTGTAGAAATCTGATCTGTGTCTCTTAGCTCTCCAAACGAACAGCAAAGAAACTAATGCAGTCTCTGGATGTCCTTCTACATTAATATGGAACTAATGGTATTAGCCTGGCCATTCCTGCTCTTGTCAACTGGTAGACCTTCTGCATGCAATCACTCAAAAAAAGGCATGACACCCCTTAGATAGCTGAGCACAGTGGCTCTCAGAAAGCTTGCATTTTTAATCAATCCTGAAATCTATCAGCATCAGAACTTCCAATCTCAGGGAACTGTAGAAATGACAGCTTTTCTTATGGAAGCAAATTTATCCACTCATACTTCCTTCATCAGACTACGCAGTAACAGCAAGAAGGAATATCCAGAAAAATGGATTTTTGTACACAGCAGTAGTGGTAGTGTACAAGAATGAGGCAAACCACAGAGCGCAGGCACCTGTGCAATACCATAAAAGCTATACGCTTGCCAGCAAACCGTTCCTATACAATGCCAGGTCTGCAAATCCCCACACTTAATATGATTTAACTTGGACTCATGCTGTTTGTTTGTATCACAGAAATGTTTATATATATTTATATATATACATACACCTGTATATTTATAAAGAGACAGAAAGAGAAATGAAGTGTGAAAAAGTATTGTAAGAAGCACATTTTTTATTAAGAACCTTATTTCCCTAATTCACAAACAGAAGAAAACAAAAGGAACCACACATTATATATTAGATATAATAATTTACAAACCTGTTCTTTCTCTAGAATTTGTTGGGCATCCTGAAGTAATTTTTCCTTTGCCTCTATTTCAGCAAGAGTAGCTCTATTTTGCTCTTCATATGCCATGGTTACTACAGCCAAGATCAGATTGAAGAGATAAAATGAGCATAAAAAGATGACACCCAGAAAAAATAAAATGTAGTTCTTTCCAGATGTACGGATAGTCTGTGAGGAAAAGGTAAAGGTTGTAATAAATTCTTAACAAACTAACATTTACAACAGAATTTTCAATCAACTTTAAACAATTTCTTTTCCTATACAATACAAAAGGTCAACGTACTGCACTGTTTTCATTAAACAACAGTAGAATCTAACTCTGGTCTAAGTTACACAGAAGGTCTAGAAACACATCTAGTCAGGAGTTCCCCTGGCCTTCAAGCTAATAAATTTCAGCTCTTAAAAACTTCTCTGTGATCACACAGTATTTTCTTTTTATGTAACAGATCATCAAACATTCATAACGATGCCATGTACTGCAGAGAAGAATTAACAAAATCCATTCTTAAAATTAAATGAAATATCTCCCAGCAAATCAGGCAAATGATCATCGGAGTGTAAGTTATGAGAAGACAACTTCAGCTGTAAAAAGATATACAGGTGACTACAGAAGAAATTAATAAAACTCAGTGATAAGGATGAAAGCTAGGATTATCTAAACAATCATGAAAGATGCTAGAATTAGAGAATAAGAGGCAGTATTTAGACTGATTGCTTATTCTTACATTTTTTTAAATGGTAGGAGAGGAGATGGCTCAAAATTAAGCTCTGAGACATTAAAAACTAAAAACCAGTTGACCTCCAAATGGCAAAAAGAAGATGTATCAATTTAAAAAAAATCTCAGTTAATAAAGGTTGCTGGAAAAAAGTTGAAGTGGACCATATGAAAGTTACAGAACAAGGCAGAGGATAATTCCCTTCTAGCAAAGGCACTGCATAGATGTAAGGGATTCATCTACATGTAATTTTTGTATCTTTTTTTGTCAAAAAACAGAATTTAAAAGTTACATTCTATCCTCTGAATCAAATCATAGAGGATCCAATTTTTTTAGTACCAGTTGTCAAAAATGATCTGAAATGAAAGTGTGTACGTTGAGCCAAAAGGTTTGGTGAGGAGTCAGGACTTAAAAGGAAGAGAAACAGAGTATGTAACAAATCCTCATATCCCCTGCAGCAGCAGTGAGCTCACTAGCCGGATCTACTCTATACCCCAATCCTTTGGTAGTTACACATTAACATTTAACTATTAATCACTGACCCAAGTGTGTCCTCCAACAAAGCAATGAGCATTCACAGCAGGATTGCTCCCATCCAATATCACTTGCAGAAGGTGTTGCAACTTAGTCACTTGAAGCTACTTCCTTACTATTTATGTTGATTTTAAAAGAAATTTGGTATCAGTAATGTTAAAACCGGTGCAGATTTTTCTAGTGGACATAAAGCTCTAAATTGCATGTCTAAAGTCATTCCAGCAGCTAATAAAAGTACCTACCTGTCTGTAGAGACGCTCCCAGTAATCCTGTGTCATCAGACGGAATAAAGAAAGGAAGGCCCAGCCAAAATGATCAAAACTTGTATAACCAAAGTCAGGATTCTTCCCAATCTCCTTGCAGGTGTAGTTTTCTGGGCACTCTTTGCTAACCACAAAAGAAATATTAAATAATACTTACTTGCATTATTAGATTGTACCTGAAAGCATCCAGTATACAACATCAAATATAGATTTGCTCAGTTTGTCTGAAAGTCTGTTTCATTATTCCCCAATATAATTCTGCCAGAAGGGCTGATTTATATCAGACAATCCTAGAAAGCCATTTATCTAGTTAAAGAAACTAGACAGAAACTCTAGTTCTGTCTAGTTTCTGACTAGACAGAAACTCTCCACTGATGTAGTACATATGCAAACAAATACATAGAGAGGGGAAAAAATTGAAACATATTTCCTTTTAAATAATTCACCGAGATGAGGAGAGGAGAATTTATTAATATCTCACAACTCTTTACTGATCTGTTCCCCTCCTCCTTTATATCATTCTACATTACCATTATATTACCAGTGCTTAGCAACAAAGCACATATATAATTGCTCGCATCCTAGTACTTTACTTCATTCTTTTTCTGATGTGAAATATCTGGTTTTTAATATAATAACCCACACACATATTCCACCCTCCTGAAAAATCATCACCATTCCTTTAGGCCAAAAATAAATCCACAGTACATCTAGGGGAAAAAATAACAAAGCACTAAAACTGTTTTGTTCACTTACTTGGGCTCTGAACTGAACCCACAGAGCAATATTTCAGAAGATTTATTCATTCTGTAGCAGATATCTAATAAAAAAAAAATATGAAAGAATCATAAAATCAGAAGTTGTCAGTTCCTACAGCACTCTGACAGTAATACTGCACTTTAAAACTCATACTGCACTTTAAAAAATACCCTGATGGACGAAATCTCTGTGAAAGACTCCTTTCACAACAAAGGGCATATAGGGCTGTTTCTCAGCAGATCCATCCCTATGGCAATTTAAAAAAAAAAAAAGAGTAACTACACAACTCACAATGTTGTCTGATCTCTGGTAAAAATAAGAATCTCTGCAAGAAGTAGGCAAAATCCCTGAATGATATAGATAAAGTGATGGAAAAAATAATTGTCTGTGTAGTACCGTACCCCTAAAATTAGGATCCTCATGCAACGTGCATAGGTAAAGAAGCAAATGCTTACAGAAAACTCAGTCCCTTCTATCCCACAGACTGCTAATCTTCCTCCAAATCCAAGATTCACTAATCTCACATTCAGCTGTCCAAGAGACTTCGTATTACTACTTGTGCAAATGGAAGGAAATACCTTCTTGTGAGAAATACATGCAACTGTATTTTAACATCTCTGTGAAAAAAACAAGACATACATAGGAAGATACAGAGATTATGTAAAGGGAGAAAAGAATAACATTTACCTTCATCATTTGGTATATATATCTTGGCATCCTTACATAGCGTGTCATTGTATATAGTATTATTGAGGACACATTTGGATGTCAAATTGCCCATAAAAAGCTGGAGGCCTATTAGAGCAAATACACTCAAGCAAAAAACGGTCAAGATCAACACATCAGTAAGTTTCTTAACAGATTCAACAAGTGAATTTACGATGACTTTCAGACCTAGAAAAATAAGATTCAATAAGCAAAATGAGAAGAGGAATGCAGTAGCATTCCCATATGACAATATACAACAGTTGCAAGTATGTTAAAAACAATCAGCGTAAATGGTTTTGTAACCTCAGAGTATTAAATGAGGTAAAATAAAGCATAGGAATGAGTAAAGTATTTTTACTTAAATTTCCTAATCATGACTTATTTGGCTTTTACTTCCTTCCAACACTGATTTTGCCAACTTGAAAATTCTAAATTAAGATGGCATCTAAACAAACTCTTATGAACTTTAATGAATATGGACAGATTTCTGTGCTTGATTAACGTTAAACAAGTACTTCACGTTGTGCCAGATACACATTACAATAAAGGATAACTTTTGCTGACCTCAGGGAATTCTGCCTTAAAAGATAATGCCTTACAGATGTCACCAGTTTAAAAACAAAAGAACATTTATGACACTGGGAAGGGAACAAATATATGTTGGGGACCACCCAGCTGGAACACAGCTTGGCCGAAAAGGACCTGGGGTCCTGGTGGACTCCAAGTCAAACATGAGCCAGCAATGTTGCCTTGGGACAAATGAGGTGAATGGTACCCCGGGCTCCCTAAGGCAAAGCATGGCCAGCAGGTCGAGGGAGGAGATCATTCCCCTCTACTCAGCACTGGTGGGGCCACATCCAGAGTACTGGGTCCAGTTCTGGGCTTCCCAGTACCAGACAGACATGAACATACTGGCGAGATCCAGCAAAGGGCCACAAAGACGATGAAGGGACTGGAGCACCTCTCCCATAAGGAAAGGCTGAGAAAAAACGAGCTGGGACTGTTCGGCCTGGAGAAGGGAAGGCTCAGGGGGGATCTCATCAATGTATACGAATACCTGAAGGGAGGGTACAAAGAGGACAGAGCCAGGCTCTTCTCAGCGGTGCCCAGTGACAGGACCAGAGACAATGGGCACAAACTGAAACATAGGAGGGTCCATCCGAACATCAGGAAACACTTTTCTACTGTGATGGTGACTGAGCACTAGCACAGGTTGTCCAGGGAGGCTGCGGAGTCTCCATCCTTGGAGATATTCAACAGCTCTCCAGACATGGTTTTGGGCAACCAGCTCCAGGCAGTCCTGCTTGAGCAGGAGGCTTGGACCAGGTGACCTCCAGAGGTCCCTTCCAACCTCAACCATTCTGTGATTCCGTGAAAATGGGTTATATGTAAACTTAAGACCAATATTCTGGCAGAATAACTGAATTTGAAATATGACATAGGCAGAGAGTGATATCTGGGATTTTTCTAGAAGTCTTTCATAAGAAAAAAGTAAAATTACGTTTAATCTCTGTTCTCCATGCTGAATATCAAAGCCAAAGTATTGATGGGCAGTTTTGACATTAAAAACTAAACACTTCCTATGTTTAATGCCTGTTATAATTCCATAACAAAATCAAAAAATTATTTGTAATTACATAGAAATGGTAAAGTTAATATATATTATGACAATGGGATATATAGCCATTTATAGATTTTCAATTGAGTTTTTGCAGTTAAATTCTGAAATCCATACTTTGGTGTCCTAATTCATGGCACAACTAAATATTGAATATCTGAACAGCATATGCAAAACCCTGTTGAAAGTATTATGCTCACTCCAGATAGTGGTTGTGGTCAGTAAACAAAAAAATGAAACTCTGAAATATTGAACTCAGCATTTTGGGAAATAAACCATAGAAGATTAAGCTAATGAAGTATAACATGAAACCAGAAATATGTTGGTATAGCCACATTATGTTAAGACAACATATTGAATAGGGTGTGCTGCTCAGGAAAGACAAAAGTAAAAAGACAAAGGCACTGGGCTAAGTAAAATTGAAAATTAGTGATGGGATTAGAAAAAGCAGAAAATACAAAAATCTGCCTGTGTCAAAATAACTTTGAGGAAAGATGATAAAAAAATATTCTGTTAGGATACTGCTGAGAGTTACTGCAGACTGCTAAACAGTCACACCTTGGGATCCCGTGAATCATCACAAAAAGTGACCAGAAAACTGAAGACAAGAAAAGGAGGGGAATTAGAAATACCATACTGCTGAAGCAGAGAGAAAATCAGTAAGACATCTTGTTCCTTACCTGGTATTACTGAAATAGCTTTCAAAGTCCTCAGTACTCTGAAAGTTCGAAGAGCTGAAACCTTGCGCGTGGTTTTAGACATGGTAGCATACCTATAAAATCAAAGCACCATATAACTGAACGACAAAGATCTAGCTTTTCAGAGCATATGCGTATTGAGCACACAGTAATGAATAAATTACAGAAAATAAATAGGTCAAATATGTCCTAAGGTAGGTGTCTAAAGTCAGGAAGCTAAGTCAATTTCTAGATATTGATGTAAAATAATGAGACTTTTGAATAGTGCCTCTGAAAAGAAACACAGCAATTTTTTACTTAGTGTGCATTTGGATGCTTAACTTTTGAAGTGTTTATCCATCAAAATGTCAAATAAATATAAAACCTTCAATGTCATAACCACACCCTCTCATATTGAGGCTAATCTGATTTAGAACACCACATGAAAGTATATGTTGCAGCTATCTCAAAACTACACAATATATACTTTAGGAGAAGGGAGTTGAGCAAAACTAGGTTTACAGTATGTTAATTCTGTACTACAATGCTGTCTTTCTAACTTTTATTTAATAGTCAGCTAAGAACTTGAGTATTGAAACTAGTTTCAATTTAATTGTTTCAACAATTTGAAAATTTCAGAAAATGAGGATTTTAAGAGTTGCATATTCTATACAGCACTTTATCTTTAAGGGGTTGCCCCGTATTTTATAAGACTTATGTCAGAATTTACATGAATTGTGACTCATCTTATGGCAAGGTCATAACTGGTAACAGAATTCCTTAAAATAAAAAGTCTCAATAACAGAATCTGAGAAACAATGGTGGGAAAGGACCTCTGGAAGTGATCTAGGTGACCTCCCACTCAAAGCATGACTTTTGTGAGCAATAGATCAGAACACTATGGCTTTGACTAGCCTGTAAGATTAAATAATTCTCAAGTACCACAAGTAATAACTGCACTTGAGTTAACTGTTGAGTTAATTTCTAAATACTGTTATTTGTTGCATGATAGGACCAAAAAAAACAGAAGGAGATGCTACATTGCAAAGTGCTTATATCTGCTTGAACACCAATGAATTAGGAGTATGGCTAGGGAAGTAGGACCATAAAATCAAATTGCTCATACAGCTGTTGGACTACTTGATAGTTACTGATTATTAACAATGTGTAAGCTCCTTAGTGGTTTATAGATTACCCATAAGAATACTTTGTTCATATACATATATATGTGTGTGTGATGACATCTGAGTACATAGCCTATTATTTACAAATAAGGAAAAAACAGTCAGGGGTAGAGACTTGATGGCAGCCTTTGCTACAGAGCCCATGAGATGGTGGAGTTTAAGACCCCAAGAGAAGTAAGCAAGATGAATAGCAGAATAAAAATCTTGGACTTTAGGACAGCAGTTTTCAGCATGTTCAGGGATCTGAAACTGCCCCAAAGGGATAAGTGTGCCCCACAACAGTTGCTTGATCTTTAAGACTATTTTCTTCAAAGCACAGGAAAGATGCACTCTACTCTGTAGAAAGTCAAGCAGATGTGGCAGAACACCAGGCTGTCTGAACAGGGAGCTCCTGACTAATCTCATACTCAAAAAGGAAGTGTGCAGAAGGTTGAAGCAGAGATAGCTCTGCGAAGGGACACTAAGACATTGCCAAGCACGTAGGAATGAAGCAAGCAAAGACAAAGTTCAGCTGAAATTGAAGATAGCAAGGGATGTGAAGGGCAACGAGAAGGGCTACTTTAAGTAAATCAGCAGTGAAAAGATGACTAAGGAAACTGTGGGCCTGTTGTTCAAGGAGGCAGGGAACTTAGTGACAAAGGACATGCAAAAGCTGAAACTACTCAATGCTGCCTTGATTTGGTCTTTACCAGTGAGGTCTGCTCTCAGGCCTCCCAGATCCCTGACTCTAGTGTCAAAATCTGTGGAAGTGAAATATTATCCATGCATCTACGTGCTACGATCAAAGGGACAAAGTTCAGCTGGCAGCTGGTTACTAGTGGCATCCCTCATGGGTCAGTCCTGGGGCCAATACTGTTTAACAATTTCATTAATATCCTGAAGAATGGAATAGAGTTTGCAGTCAGCAAGTTCACAAATACTAAGCTGTGGGGGGAGCAGTCAATACGCTGGGTGGCAAGGCTGCTCTACAGAGTGAGCTTGACAGACTAGAGCTATGGGCAGTAGAAACCTCATGAAGTTCAGCAAAATCAAAGGCAAAGGCAAAGTCTTGCACCTGAGTCAGCATGACCACAAATCGGACCTGAGGGCACACTGGATAATGAGCAGCTTTGCAGAAAAGGACCTGGCGTCAGTGCAGACAAATTGAGCATGAATGAGCAGAGCACCCTTGTGACAAGGAACGCTTATCACATCTTGGGCTAGATTAACATGAGCCTAGCTCATACGTCGAGGAGTCTAGCCATACATTAAAGGAAGTGATTTCTGAGACTGAATCTGGAGTACTGTGTCCAGCTTTGGGCTCTCCAGGGCAAGAAAGACAGTTTACATACTGGCACAGGTCGAACCAGGGCTCAAAGGGTGTGCAGTAAGACAATTATATAGTCAAATTGTTAGGCTGGATTGGATTTGTTGAGTTTGAAGAAGAGCAGGCTAATGGAGTGACACAGCAGGAATCTTATTGCTATCTTCAGCTGCCCAATGTAAGGGCTTAGAGAAGAAGGCTGTTCTTGCAAGCACACCATGAAAGGATGATGTAAGTTGCTACACGAGACATTTCAATCAGATATTTGGGAGAAAAAACCCCACAATGTGGTTGGAATGAGTTGCTCAGAAAGGTTGTTGAATCTCCCTCCTCAGACAAACTCAGAACTTGACTGGATAAAGTCCTGAGCAACCTAATCTAAATTAGTCCTGCTAATTTAGTCCATGGAGCTGGACCACATGATCTCCAGAGGTCCCTTCCAATCTAAACTACTCTACACCTCTAATAAATTAGAACAAGACAACTGAAAACTATTCAGAAATACTAAATGACAGGATTGGCTTTGAAAGCTCTGAGACTGGGCATGAGTGAACCTGTTCACTGCTGCAAGTAAGACTATTTTGCTTTCAAGATTAACACTCTGTATTTGAGATGCAAATTCTGACTTGGTTTCTTCCTCATTTCTTGTCCACCTAGCCAGCTGGTTTTGATATGAATTTAAAATTGACCACAGCAGTGATTGATCTGGCCTATTACCCTGTCTTCAAGAATGACCCATGACAGAAGCTTACAAGGGAGTTTAGAATCAAGGCAGTGATGCTTCCCAGATTGAATTCTTCCAGAAGACTTATAGCTCAGGGTCTTCACGAACAAGACATAGTATTTTTGTGTTAAAAATAATCCTTAATGTGTTTTCATCCAGGATTTTGTCCAGAAGTCTTCCAAACACAACTAAGTTTTTTGCATCCACAACCTCCTATGGGAATATGCCTACATGTAGTGTGAAAAACTACTACCTTCTTTTTTATTCTGCCATTTGACAACTTCATTTGGTGCCTTTAACTCTCATCGTAGGAGAAAAAAAAAAAGAACAACAGTATTTATTCTCTTTTTGGCTCTGTGCCACAGACTTCAACCATGTTCCTGCTCTGTATTTTTTTCATGAGAGTTCTACTCTATTTCTTTTCTTATTATGTGGAATACAAGATATACATCT
This sequence comes from Buteo buteo, assembly GCF_964188355.1. Classification (NCBI taxonomy): domain Eukaryota; kingdom Metazoa; phylum Chordata; class Aves; order Accipitriformes; family Accipitridae; genus Buteo; species Buteo buteo. Next base: position 6,654,277 of record NC_134172.1, on the reverse strand, counting down.
CTATCTTTCTTAATTCTGTCTTCTTTTGAGATGTCAAGGGCAAAACTACATATAGTCCTGAAGAAAAATACAGGCCACACAATGAAATAACTATGTATTCTACTTCTTTTCTTTATTTCTTACCCATAATGTCCCCTTTTCTATTTCCTTCTCTGACCATGATTGCACACTAGAGTGGTGTTTTCACAAGATTGTCTATTTTAAATCCAACATCGTCTTCCCAACAAGTGAAAGCTATTTCAGAGCCCATAACTGTGTATGCAAAGCTAGGTCTGGTTTTCCTTGAGCATCACTTTACATTCTTGGGATTTCATCTGTTATTTATCACCATATCATTCAACACCCTGTGACCCACTTTGGAGCCTTCTCAAATTAGTTTCATCTGATCCAGAGTACAACTAAAACAATACAGAGAGGCATGCTTGGTTTCAGCTGCCTATGTAATTGCCTCTAAACAAAATTTAAATACATACTAAATTGAGAACAATCAAATAGTTCTAAAATGAGCTTTGCATTTAGGTCTTACTTTAAGGTCTATGACTATTTTTCTCTTTGCAAATATGCAAAGGGTGATTCAACTACAGTAACGCTTAAGCAGGTAGGATGCCAACCACTCTAGAGAACTTCAGCAATATCAAATAGCATTTAATTTGCGTGTTTGTCCCTTGAGTGTAAAAGAACAAGTGAGCTTTACTTACGTTACCACAATAACGACAAGATCCAAACAGTTCCATGGATCTCGAAGAAAGGTAAATTCATTCCAGACAAATCCTCTTGCTAATATTTTTATCAATATTTCACCGGTATATATGCCAGTAAAAAGATATCTGAGAAGGAAAGCATATATTAAAGTTATAGAAATAAAAATATTAATGAGATTGAGACATTCAGGCACATTTCTACCTGTTCTATGATTTAGTCACTGGATGGAGATGAAGGTAGAAAATGTGAAGTAAAATAGGACAGCTTACATTACTTGCAGAAACATCACAGGTATAAGAAGATGTTTTCCTGAATTTTAGTAAGATTTCCATGTAAATCTAAAATCACAAGTGTTCACATAAGCATACCATACTATTTCTGGATGAAGGAAAGCTCCCATTTCCTTATGAATAATTTTTAAGACAGTGTTTATGTTCTAAAGCGGGCTGGAAAATATCAAAGCCTCTAAGATTTTGGCAGAACAATAACAGCAAAGACTTATTTTAGCCTGTAAAGTTTGCACATTTTATACATTTATTCTGACAAATACTCTGTAACTGAAAGAAATTCTACATAAAATTAAGCTATCATTATCACCATGCTCATCCCTAAATAAGAGGAATTAAAATTATAGAACCTCTGAGGCCCTAGGCAAATTTTCAAGATTTAATTCCAGAACATTAACTCAAGTTACATTGGATACAGTGCACAATTACAAAAGGTAACAAGACATCATAAATAAATGGCTTCCTAATGTGAACAACTGAACTAGGGGTGTCCCCAGGAAACAGCAAGAAAGAATGGAATGAGTATTTATCCCTTTATACTTTTTGCTTGAGCTGGCCATAACAGACATTCAGCTTATTGCCTTAGAATGAGAGATATTAAGTTAGAATCCTGCTGCACAGTCTCTCTAAAAGGCTTAATCCTTAGAAGAAAAAATGGGGCAACCTTCTATGTTACACCAGATGGCAAAATTAGCCAACGTAGAAAAAACGGTATGTGGTGTAAGCCTCTAAGAAGAGGCACTGAAGCTCCACAGAAGACTGTGTGATATAATAATAATCCTAAAATCTTTCTCAGAGGTCTGTCTGAGAATTTTCAAGCCCCAGAATTAGATCACCACGTTATTTAAATTTTTCAGCCCAGCATGTTAGTAACCTTAGAAAAAGAGTGAAGAAATGGCAACAGAGATACTTACTCAGTCCAGCTGAGTTCTTCTGGAAGGTTATTTACAGCCATGGAAACACAACTGAGTACCACAGTACATGTAATAAAGCCAACAAATAATGTGAATAATTGCTTAAGGAAAAAGTGCTATATTATAAAAAACAAAGTTCAGAAATGTTGCTGATTTACACACAAAACCCACACAGATATTCAAATAATTACTTTGGTTTTGAATATGCTCAGGACTTTTCATGTGTGTTCCAAAGAAACTGATGTCAGATCAAGCTTCTGCTCAGCTGGGTAAACTTCATGATTTAAAAATAACAATGAATTATCTGCATGTTGGGATAGTTTTGGAAGCTAGGACATTAGTGGGACATAATATGTTTAATAGAAGAGATGAGGAACATAAAGAAATGAAAAAAAAAAATAAAAATCTGAGTCCTCTGCTGTCTCTACTGTTATTTGAAACTTTAGAAACCTCAATTTCTTCCTAGCAGGAGCATGGAAGAAAAAGAAATGGGCCATAACCCCATAATAACTAGGGGTTTTAAGCCTAGAAAAACCAGATACAAAAGCTTAATTATCAATAACCAGTGTTCTTTGAAACTGGGAGTCCTTATATACATTCTTACAAGAGACATTTATGCTCTGCCACAAGTTCAGAAAGCTTTCTCATTTTATGTGGCAGGTGATGAAAATATCTTAAGAAAAAACATCCTTTCATGAAAGTTCATTTGTCACCTAATAAAAGTGGTTTTTCTTTTTTAAAAACAAACATTGGCCTTAAATTTAGGGTTTATTTGAAACTGAACAGCAAATTTAGTAATTTCTAATAGCATGAATACACATTCAAAGTCAGCCATAAGTTCCCATAAAAGGACCTATTTCTACAAATTAATAATTTCAAATGAAAACAGATGTTTGGCAGAAAGAGCAGGAACAACTCAGCCTACAGTTTTGCACCTGTGATCCTTCACATTTTTACATTCTTTAAACCATGTTTACATTTTTGAAAAAATATAAAAAATGGGTGCTCTTCAGAATTTTGTGAGCTTGAGTGTGAAATACATTTCTTCGGATGTCAAACTCTTTCAGCAAAGCATTGCTGTAAATCACATCCTTCATGTTTTAATAACTAGGGAGTCACTTATTTGTTTTTTGGTTTTTTTTTTTGTTTTTTTTCAATTTAAGTTTGTCACCACAGTAGAGATTTAGAAACAGTTCTGGAAAAGGGCAAAAATATCATACAGCAGCCTCTAAATGTTGTTTCATAACAACATCTGCAAATCTGACTTTAAATATGAGCCTTTTTGACATTTTTACTTGTACCAACACCATGTAGATATCTTAGCTGTAGTAAAACAAGATTCAATATAACTTTTTAAAAATCTCTATCACAGACACATGAGCTTACATTTACATTAATATGAACAGAGGAAAAGAATGGCAGAAAATGGTACAGTATATTTTAAAATTGAAATAAGGGAAACCAATAAAAGGATATGAATGGGTCAGAATTTTAATTGCTGCTTTTCTGACTGGATTAAAAGGACCAAATATACCCAAGGCAGGTGTGGCAGTAAACCGGAAAATAGTCCTCCTTTTATTTATCACCATAAAGGTCTATAAAAAAAAAGATTCATAGTATATGAAATATCTTAATGAAACAAAATTTTCCCCCAAAATTAAATGTTTAGGTTTTCATATCTGCATCTAGACCTATATCTAATTTCAGTTACGAGTAAAGCTTTCCCGTATTTTTACTTGGAGCTGTGAGCTGATGATACTACTTTCGAAAGAAAGACAGTGTTGTGGTTTAACCGCAGCCAGCAACTAAGCACCACGCAGCTGCTCACTCACTCCCCCCCATCCAGTGGGATGGGGGAGAAAATCAGGAAAAGAAGTAAAACTCCTGGGTTGAGATAAGAACGGTTTAATAGAACAGAAAAGAAGAAACTAATAATGATAATGATAACACTAATAAAATGACAACAGTAGTAATAAAAGGATTGAAATGTACAAATGATGCGCAGGGCAATGGCTCACCACCCGCCGACCGACACCCAGCCAGTCCCCGAGCGGCGATTCCCCGCCCCCCCCCCTTCCCAGTTCCTAAACTAGATGGGACATCCCATGGTATGGAATACACCGTTGGCCAGTTTGGGTCAGGTGCCCTGACTGGGCATGAGAAGCTGACAAATCCTTGACTATAGTCTAAACACTACTGAGCAACAACTGAAAACATCAGTGTTACCAACATTCTTCACATACTGAACTCAAAACATAGCACTGCACCAGCTACTAGGAAGACAGTTAACTCTATCCCAGCTGAAACCAGGACAGACAGCAACTATATAAAAGTTCATTATTGCCTGTGAAGAAGAAGTATTAATGGGAATGAATTTGAAGAGCAAGTGATCATATTCACTTGGTCAAAATAATTAAAGGATACTATTCTAGGACTGCAACAGTGGTGGTAATCATACTCAAAAGTACCTTACCCTTGGATAGTTTTATAGGCTACAACAATAATTTTGAAATATCTCTAAATTATCAAGTAACACTGTAAACTCCCTCTAAGCTACCTTAAGGTCCACGCAGCTCAGTACTTTTGCCACATGATGTAAAAATGAAATATCTTAAATAAAAAATACAGTTCACTAACTTTTATGTAAATTTCTTCAACTGAATCAGCCTTAGTTTCTCTTCATCAAGAATATCACTTTGATTACTTACAGAAAAAAAAATCTCTGGAAGAACAAAGCTTTCTGCATGTTCTCTGATTAAATTATTATATTCCAGTGACTTGCTGGTATACATAAAAGAGAGCAACATGGGACTGGATGGAACCTTCTGCTCTTCAGGTCAAGTCCCCCTCAATAGTAAGCAATCATACAATAGACATTTCATTTAGAAGGGATTCCTAGAGCATCTACTTTACGCACTCCTATAGGCAACAACACAAAACACTTTGCAATAGCATGAAGTATATGCAATATAAATATGGTACAATAAACAAAGCTGATGAGACATAAAATAACAGAAAATTAATTTACTGTACTGAAAATATATGGGTTTGCTACACAGAGTACTGGAAATATCTCAAATATGTCTCCCCTAATTTGTATAATATTTGTAATTCAGCAAAAGCATCTGCAGTAAGTCAGCAATTCCAGTGTGGTCTACTGTTTGACAGGCACTGTTTATAGGACAGTGAGTTCAGCCCCACAGACGTCATAGAAACTGCTCTGGAAAACAAAGCATCAGTTATCCCAGAATATACTTGCTATGAAAGTGTAGCTATCAAGTATATCATGTTTTCATAATTAATTCTGATTGCTGACTGTAACTTAAAATACCTTTTCATTACGTAATATGGAGCATACCTTAGCACCCCTGCCCCCCAAAATGCTAGTAATGTTCGAAGATTTGTCTACAGAACAGTCAAAAACCAGCATCTCCTGAATAGAGCTTTTACTATCTTAAGAGTTCAGCAGACAAAATTAAATAAAAAAATGCTTTCGAAAGTTTTAACCTTGTGATCACTGTAGTATGGATCAAAATCTTCCAGGGGTTCCCCAATGAGCTCCGCAGGAAGATCCCCATACAGAGATGGCAGTTTTTTGCAGGTTTTCAGATCAAGCTGAGGAGTAGGTTTATCTTCTTCAACTCCTTGGTCCTTATTCTTCCAGTTAAATTTGGTTTGCTGAGGGGGTTTTTTAGCAATTCTTTCTTCGATTGCTGCCAAGGACTCAGGGGTGAAACGTCGAAAGCTGTTAGTTTCTGATGGCCAAAACAAGGGATCCATTTTTCCTCCTATATGTTTGTTTCCAGTGCTAGAAGAAAATTAAAAGAGAAAACTAGTGACAATTAGAAAATAACAGAAATAATACACAACTTAAAACTAATACCCATTACATAAATTATTTCTTTCTTCTGTGAAATGCCGTATGAAAAGAGAAGAGAAGAGAAGAGAAGAGAAGAGGACAAGACTATTTCAGTTGGAAGGGACCTACAACGATCATCTAGTCCAACTTCCTGACCAATTCAGGGCTGACCAAGTTAAAGCATGTTATTAAGGGCACTGTCCAAATGCCTCTTGAACACTGACAGGCTTGGGGCATCGAACACCTCTCTAGGAACCCTGTTCCAGTGTCTGACTACCCTCTTGGTAAAGAAATGCTTCCTTCTGTCCAGTGTAAACCTCCCTGGATGCAGCTTGGAACCACTCCCACGCGTCCTCTCACTGGATCCCAGGAAGAAGCGATCAGCACCTCCTTCTCCACTTCCCCTCCTCAAGAAGCTGTAGAGAGCGATGAGGTCGCCCCTCAGCCTCCTTTTCTCCAAACAAGAGAAGCCCAAAGTCCCCAGCGCTCCTCACAGGACATGCCTTCCAGCCCTCTCACCAGCTTGGTTGCCCTCCTCTGGATGCATTCAAGGATTTTCACATCCTTCTTAAATTGTGGGCCCAGAACTGCACACACTACTCCAGGTGAGGCCACACTAATACACAATACAGCTGCATAATCACCTCTTTTGACTGGCTGGTTATATTGTGTTTGATGCACCCCAGGATATAAACCAAAACCAACTAGAAGCAAATTCATTTAGAAGAAAGTGTAATGTAAAACAAAACCAACAAAGACCAGTAATTGATTCTGGATCCACCCTGTATAATTCAGGTTGCAGAAGAGATACTTTTTCCTTTGCCGTTCCAGCTAAGAAGTGACAAAATCACATCCCTATCAGAACTCTGACAATCACCTAATTGTTTTTCTCTGTAGCAGCTTATAGTATCCGCAGCCTTGCACATTAGTTACTGTACCTCTGTATTTCTTGCAAACAGAAGTTAGTTCCATATCTACTGTGCCTCCTGCTTACACGGGATCACAAAATGGTCTAATTGGAAAGGACCCTGAGGCTCATCAGATCCATCCCCTCCTCAAAGCAAGGCCAGCACTGAATTTGGCTCAAGGCTTTGTCCAGTTCAGTTTTGAGTACATTCAAGGAGATGTTTATGGCTTGGAGTAAAAACAACACAAGAAATGGCAGGTTTTACCTTACCAGTCTTGAGCTTTGCTCTCCTCTGATTCTGCTGATTTGTTACTCATGTTTGCTTTTCCTGTTCTTTAGACTCTTAACTCTTTCTCTCGTGCCATCTAGTTATGGCTGAAAAGCTCTGCTCATGAGGCTTTTTTCTCATTTTGCTGAGTAGCAAACTGAGAATGTGGCCACAACTAAGGCTTTACCATATGTGGTTTGATGAAAGAATATTTGCATTGATGTTAAATAACAAACTGTATTACAAACTTCTATAAATCTAGGCCAAAACCAAGCAAGATGCAGTGCCTGAGAAATATCTGAGTTTCAAATATACCTCCAGATTTCCTAAAGTTTTTATAAGACATCTGTTGAAATTAATTTACCTTGACATTACTTAACACAAGCCTACAAAAGGTATGATGCATCACACTGTGAAGTGTAGCATGCTGCTTGGTATTATTTCACTAACTTTGCTTACAATGAGTCCTGCATACTTTCACATCAAGACTTGTTAATTGAGAATCATTTAGTACACAGTTCTCAAAAAATTACAGTAACACCAGTGATAGAACTGGGATAGCTGCTATGCTTAATTCTTCTTGTGATCACCCCTGTTCTATGTGCCTAGAAAAGCCAGGGACCTGCACTTCCTCAAAACAAACTTCACTAGGAGGTGATTTGACCACTGATCAACCCTCATGAAGCTCCATACCCACTGACTGTTATGCAGGATTTAAAGACACCATAAAGGACTACTACAAACCAAATAATCAAGTAAATCTGGTATTGTCCTCCTCACAACTGCATGTCAATAGCAAGATTTGTCTCTCTTAGAATTTCGCAGGTGCCTCAATGCTTTGTGGCTCTGCACCAGAGTGTCTGCTGTTTATGGAGATCTTGGTTATGTCTATTTGTCTTTTTCATACATCAGAGGAAAAAAATTTAATTATTATTAACTACTCGGATTCTGACCGGAGTCATTGACTTGTTTATTCATGCTGACAGGTATGGGTCAATTCTGCCTCCCATACCAGCCTGGGAAAAGCTAAATACGATGAAGCAACTTCACCTTCTCACATATTCACAAATACTGCAAAATTCTTCTGGGGATTAGCAAAGTACCTTCAAGAATTTATTTTCAATTATTCTGCTTGATCTTAAATCACTGACAAAGGGAAAGGGTGGCAAGGTAATGAGAAGCACTGAAGTGACTTAAGGCAAATCACTGTAACTGTTCACTTAGTAATGACTTCCTGCCCGGATTTACCACATCACTTGTAGATAACAGCAATTTACATGACTGCAGTTCTCATCCACAAAAGATGAAGAAAATTTTGACCCATTACAGGATGACTTGTCCTTTGTGACTCATGTAAAAACCAATTGCTGCCATCTAACAAACACTTTTGGTCACCAATGAGTCTTTAAAACACTCTGCATTTTTGATTGCCCGAGGTCCAGCTGTGCTACTTCAGTTTTGTGAGCTCACATGTGGACAATGTTAGAGAATCAATACTCTTTTGTAATTATAGCTCTCTTCTTTAAATGCATAGATATATTTCTTTTAAAAGAATATGCAACTGCCTGGAGCCAGAATGATTGTGCAATGATTTTGTTTTGGTTTAGGGGATTTGGTTTCTTATTTTTTGTCCTCTGGGACTTTATGAGCAAGTTCAGATCTGATCAGGGACCACAACTCAGAGATCAAAATTTACCATGGTAACAAATCAGAAGTATATAATCAAAGAACTGTTACTTTGCAAAACCACACAGGCGCACTTACAATCCAAAGCGCAAAAGATAAAGAGAAAATCAACATGCTCCTTTTTTTTTTTCAATTTTTTAATAATTCTAAGGAGATTAATTTTATCTTCAAAGCACTCCTTAAAACTGACAACAGAAAGATTGAGCTTTTAGGTAACTACATTGACTGTAATAAATGAATCAAAGAAAATGGTTTTAGTAAATACAAACATTGCTTTAGTATTAAGGATTTGGGAGCTGAATTTTCAAAAAAAATGAAGGCTGAATCTGTCAAAAGCACTGATCAAGAGCAAAAAAACCCTACACATCCCCTTCAGCAGCAGTGACTAGAAGTCATAAGTGGACAAACAGTCACGGACAACATGAGAGGATTTCTTCAGAAGACCTGTACCAGCAAGGTACTTGTGCTCATGTGGAACAACAGACTTTCTGGGCTTTCATCAACTGCCAAGTATTTACAGATTGTGACTTAGGTTAGGAAAAAGGAAGCTAAGAAGATGCGACTGAAAAAATCCTTGTGATACACATGACTAAAAAATTTTGAAAAGACAGAGTGACTACTCAAAATTCCTGAAGCTCAGCTAACTCAGCCGCCTCATTATACGCTGCTGAACTACCTGAATTTTTAAGTCAAGACACTAAGATAAAGTGTTACCCTTAGAAATAATTTCAGTCTTTGCGCTGGACAGAAAAGTCTCTCTAGTAAACAATTCTGGGATGGAAGCTACAAAACAAGTGTTCTCAGAAGTAAGCTAAAGTACTACTGAATGGGATTTCTTCCAGAACCTGGGAGGACAAACTTGGGTGTGTAAATACAAGTTAGTGTGGTGAAATCCTAGCAAAACACTACCTAAAGCATGCTGCTGAAGGCAAATACAAGGCTAGAGTCCAGATCTGTTAATTTCCAGTAAGAGATATGTAAGACATTTCCATTTAAATTAAATTAAGAATTGCAAATCCTATGACAGGTTTTGATATCTCTGGTCCTATAGTAGAAAGCAGTCCATCAGTAACAGATACAAATGCACTGGTGGGACCTTCAGCTACAAAAGGACCACTCTCTGCAGGACCAGGGATACAAAAATATGTCTTCAAATTCATCTTTCTTTTTTTTTTAATTAAAGTGGAAATTACTTTTTTTCTCATCTTGAAATGAACTGAAATCAGTGTACACAGCTAGCCACAGTTTCAGGTTATTCCAACCGGCTTAAGGCTGACTTTGGGTACTGTGAAAATGACACAATCTTTTTATGTCAAAACCTAAGGAATTCCAGATATACTGATGAAATTTACTGAACAAATGATCTGCAAAGTATTAGAAAGGGATGAACAACAAGTCATTAAATGAAATGGACACATGGGCACTACTACAGTACAATTATCTATAAAAAATTTCTTAAGATAAAAGCTGTCTTTAGGACAATTTTCTCTAGAATAGCAAAATACTGCCAAAAAATGAGTCTATTAATACAACATTTCACAAACACAAATCAGAAAATGCTCACTGGGGTAAAGACTAATCACTAGAGATGATAACCAATAGATTTAGACTTTAAGAATGAAAAACAAAATACAAATTCAAGCCCTATAGGCAACTCCTTAATTTGGTTCCATTTATGTGAATTCCAGAACTCCTTTCAGCTCCCTAAAAGCATGCAGTATTCCTTTTATATGCAGCAAGGTAACAGCAATCAAAGTATTGACCATAAGATAGTCAATGGCTCATAAGAGAGCAATTTAAACTAACTGAACTGCTCAGTAAACACTATCAAGGTCAGTAAGGGCATTTTTGGAGGAGTTTTCCAAGTATAAAAAAACTAGTAGCAACATAAATAGAAAAATGTCCTTATTTGTGTTTCAATTTAGTTCTAGCATGTTTTATAACCAATTCTGAGTCCCAAATTATTTGTCTCTGCTCCCTTCTCAATAGCCACCCACTGAATATTTCCCATGAGCACCTGGATCTGAAAATATAAAGGGTAAACTATCTGTTTAGTTTGGTTTTAGTATGCATTTAGTAGATTCTTCACATGGGAATAAAGAATAAAAATGTGTCCCTGTGGTAGGATTTTGTTTGAAAGCACAATATCAAATAACTATCTGCTTAACATAGGTCAAGAAGTATCTCAAAATGAATAAATAAAAAAAAAAAGAATGAAACATGTAGCAATACTTACCATGAGATTCACCACCACAGGACTGGAATTATTAAAATCTATGCTCTAGACAGAGCCCTGTTCCTTTTTCAGTACTTATCCACAGTTATTTCCAAAAAGCTTGTTTTGACCAATCTGTGTATTTGTCAAAACTCATTTTAAGTGGGCATTTGCAAAATCAAATTTTAATAAATCTTGTATACAGTTCAGACAATGATAATATCAAAACATCCAGAACCAGATATTTCCAAGTAGTTCATGAAGGAGTATTTAACCACACTTAAGTGCATACATCCCATTCAATTTTGGTTCAGGGAACAAAATAGCCTTTTCAACTATAGCAACAAAATCAGTAGCTTTTTTAGTACCTTAAAAATATACAAATTTATATTATTACATAGGCCACACATACAGAAACACAAAGATGTTATGGCTGGGTACAGTCTGTACTTTTTTTTTGAGGTCCTGCATGTGAAGAAGGCATCCTAAACTCCCATTACAGTCAGTGGATATCTAGTGGTATGAATAGTCAATCAAGGCTGTAGAGATATCCAAATGATCAAAGGGAGACAGCTACTTTAAAATCATCTAAAACTCCAGTGACAACATTAACTAAATCTCCACTGACTGTAATGGGAGATGAAACACCTAGATTACAAACATCTGTGTTCAGACACCTGAATATAGGTATCAATCTTGCATTGAATCATTCCATAGCTACCAAAACTTTCCTTGCTGTTAAACAGAGACCTCTGACACTCTGGAGTCAGCTTTCTATATGACCCACAAGAGCGGAACTGGGTGTCAGTAAAACCAACGGTCTGCATTAGCTATTTCAGATTTCAAGCTTTACATTCAAAGAGTTCACCATATACAACAGGAGACACTGATCTGAAAATTCTGAATATTATAAGCATCTCCAAGTTCATCATCACCATGGATGCACTAGATATGTATACTGTAATGAATGCCCATTATTAAAAATAATAACTTATTGCACAAAAAAGGTGATTAAAAAAGGAATCAAAACATTGTTTTATATGTAGCTCAAATATTTTTCTATCAGATGAACCACTGTTCATGTGCTCATCTGGAACAAGAAAAAATGAGAAAACAGCTCACAGCAACAACTTATGAAATAGGCTAGAATTCTCTCTTTTCTGTGTGTACAATACCTTGCAAAAAGCTACTGCTATCACCTACTCAGTTTCAATAAAGAGAAAATACTTCTGCTCTCTGATCACCATTTTATTCTATTTAACTACCAATAATTATCGACAGATTTAAGTCCTTTGTAAAATCAAACTTGAACATTATATTGGACTACTGCTGTTTCTAAAATACATGGCCATTTCTTCTACCTAGCACTTTGTCCCCCACTCTCTGCTTCCCACTCACACCCCACCCCTCAAAAAACCTTTGTGTTTAGGTAAATATCTAACAGTGGGTTTTGGGGGTTTTAGTTGTTTTGGTTTGGGTTTTTTTTTTAAAAGATGTATTATACAAAGTTGTTCACAATATCAATATAATACAATATCTATTCACTCATTACCTCCAAAATCAGAAATGTATGCAACAGGTTAGACTGGGCATTACTTAAACATTGTGAAAAAAATCACTCGCCAGCATTTTTTGTGATAAAAACATTCCAGATTTGTATAGGTAAAGAAATTCCACTATGTCAAGATAAATATAACTCAGATGAGATCATACTAAAGCCAATTTGAGGACTACTGTGCATAAGCTGATATAACAAAACAAGACAAAAAGTAGTCAGTAATTAATATGAGAAATATATTGATGTTTAGTAAAATGTTATACTGCCACATGTAAACTATAGGAAGAGCAACATGTTTACAACAATATAGTAGTTCTACTTTAATGGCACAGTTTCTTATGTACATGCTGCCTGTACCTAAAATAAAACCACATCTAAGATTTAAAAATGTGTGCACATATTATTTATATATATACACGCATACATACATCCCTGAATATCTTGATCAAACTTACATAGATTTAAATTAAGTAGCAATTGAGATTTCTCATAGTATACAAATACTTAGCAAAAACAAAATACTTACAACATCCCCTTCACAATAGAAACCTTCACACTGCTTTCTTAAACTAATTTCTGCTAGCTTGTATCTTCAGAGAGACAGAAAGTCTTCATTTTCTCACCTTCACCATTCAGTTCAAAAGAACATCCTATCTACCTAGCTAGCTCCTATGCAGAAAGTTTTCTTTTGTATTGAGATGCCTGGGGGAGGGATGGAAGGAGGAGCTTGGTTGCTTTTCTGACAGCAATAAATGAAACTTTGTGATCTCACTAGGAACACTGTAAAAAAGGAAAAAGTGCATGGGTGATACTTTTGAAGAATAATCACCTAAATATTAATAAATTATTTTCTTTCTGCTGAAATCATAGTTACATTTATTAAAAGCAAAGGGGTTTTTTTGTTCAATCAGAAATATATGTGTAAAACCATAAGAAAGCAAAAGCTGTCCTGTTTCACATTTCATTCTGAGGTTTTAATCAGCTGAACTTTCCAGCATACATTAAATATTGGCATAAAATTTGCCCTTCATTAAAAGCTTTTGGTGAAATTACGAGTTACAAATTACTGGTTTTCATTCCTTAATTTCTATATTTTATTATTCCCAGGCTATGATATAGGTTAATTACACCTTATAAAGACAAAATCTCAAAGTCAAATATACTATCTCTTACATACAAGATCAGAGCCCAAAATACATTCAATATCACATTATGCTGTAACTTCCCTTAAAACATACAACCTTGTTTAAGCAAATTAAAAACATTTATCCTCATATCTGAAATTGCTTATATTTATTTAACTAACAGATATGTAGAAAGCATGTCAGCAACAGGTATTGGATAGTAACAGGTATACATTAAAGGTAAGCTTTATTGCTAAGTACAGTTATTTATTTCTCTTATAGTTACATCAACAGAACCCATTACTGTCCAAAAATTATTTTACTCTAGATACTAAATCTTTCCTGTTGTCTTTCCTGATGATAAGAAAGTTACCATGGGTTTTGCTGGAAGAATTCTACTGAAGGGACTATGCTGTCCTTAAAAGCCGGGCAGCCCTAATGCATGTAAATAGAAAAACAACTGTGATCAAATGGTTTGCTTGATAGGTATCATCAGCAAAGGAAACAACTAAAGATGGTCTGAACGAAATAAAACACTAAGTGTTCTGTGATGGAAGAAACAATAAGCCATTTTAAGTTCCAGTGCAAGTTATTTTTCCAGAAAGCAAGAGTATGTTCTCGAGACAAGTTCAATTAAGAGAGCAGAATTTTAAAGATCAGTAAAGCATCACTCTATAATGGCACTTCATCTGCTACGGTCAAAAGCTGCCACATTTATAATGCTGTACCAGCTGGTATCACTATATACAAAAAAGATCCTTACTTGAAAGTATTTTTTCTGCTGTATCTTCATCAATCCATCCCTGTGAAAAAGGGGCACTGGGAGTGAAGACAGAAAAGAGTGAAAGGAGTTGCACTCCTCTGTTCTTTTTGCAAGCTGTAATATCTGTAATCAGAAAAGAGAACGGCATGGAAAACAACAAGATTTTTATCTGTAGCTGTTAAAAGAAAGCCTTAGGACTTGCAGCTAAGAGCAAAACAATTATACAAGTAACTTTTCTTTGTTACTATGTAAAATTTACTTTCTCCCATTGGGAAGGCAGTTTCTTAAAAGGGAGGGAGGGGGCAGAATACTAGCTTCATAGTAAGAACATTATTTTCTTCCCAGTTTGTTAATCCTCAGTATAACGAAAAAAAGAAAAAAAAAAGCTGAAGTTTAACAGCAAAAAGACAATCTTTGTTACAGAAATTACTAACTCCGTTAATTTAGTCACCATGTTCTTGACATGGATCTGTCTCTTCCATTAATTGCAAAGTATAGCACTCTTCTTTTTCTTTTTATTGCCAGAGCACAAGAAAAATATCTTTTCTTGGTAGCATTAGTCCACCACCATTAGTCTAATGACTAAGAGTGTGCAGATGTCCAGAGCTTAAAAAACAGATTTTTGCATAATTAAATGTATCTTGTGACCACCATAACTCTAAACACTAGATGCTGCTTTAGATTACTGATCAGATAAATTCAGTCATTAAAGATGTCACGGCATTTGATAGTTCATGCACATTGCATGACCCTCTTATCCTCAAATTCTACCCATCCGCCTCGTCTGTTAGCTTCTATCTACTGAGAAATACTCTTGTGGTCTAATCCTAGAAATCTGTCTCTCCTATATTCAGTGGGATAATAGATGCGCAACATGTGCCTCTGTCTTAGAGGGAGAAGGGTTCATTCAAGGTTTCTCTTCCTATTTTTCCCATTTATACGAATGAGACTGCTATTTAAGTTCCCAACAAATTCAGCATGATTTCCTTCCTTTTCCTATCTGATTGGGACCTTCCCTCAATAGCTCACTGACCAGGGACCCCCTACTACACACAGAGAAGTCTGAAACTCAGATCATTGAAAACCTAATCCTTCTCACTACATCCCCCTTTAAGATACATCTGTATCTTTAAGATACGATGTCTGTAATTGGCTAAAATCACAAGATGGTGTACTGGGTTTGCATGGCAAGGTTTTGGGGGGGGGTACAGGGGTGGCTTCTGTGAGAAGCTGCTAGAAGCTTCCCCCATGTCCAACAGAGCCAAGGCCAGCTGGCTCCAAGACGGACCCGCTGCTGGCCAAGGCTGAGCCCATCAGCGATGGTGGTAGTGCTTCTGTCATAACATATTTAAGAAGGGGGAAAAAAACCTGGGCAGCAGCAACTGCAACCAGAGAGAGGAATGAGAAGATGTGAGAGAACCGACCCTGCAGACCCCCACGTCAGTGAAGAAAGAGGGGGAGAAGGTGGTCCAGGCGCTGGAGCTGAGATTCCCTGCAGCCCGTGGGAAGACCATGGTGAGGCAGGCTGTCCAGGGAGGTCCACGGTGGAGCAGATACCCACCTGCAGCCCGGGAAGAGAGAACCCCACGCTGGAGCAGGGGAAGAGTAAGGAGTCCTTCCCCTGAGGAGGAAGGAACGGCAGAGACAATGTATGATGAACTGATCGTAACCCCCATTCCCCATCCCCCTGTGCTGCTGGATCCTGCAAAACAAAGTCATACAATATATAACTAGATCATGTCATCCACTGATGAAGAACTCTACTGAATTTGATATAAAGTATCTTTTGACTGTTTTAACTTAGGTTAAGATTCTCGCAGAGACAAATCACGACTGTTAATTATGGAGCTTATTGCACCTTATGGTTATGGTTCACTGCCCATTAGCTGCAATCGACCACAAGTAATTCTGAGAAAAATACAGTGATGTCAATGATCCTCGATTAGAAACAGCAACACAAACCACTGCTTCACACAGAAAACTCCACAAAACACAGAAAATTCAACTGTGCACATAACAGCAAGTAGGTATGAACACAGACATCAAAATACTCTCCTGAAGGCAAAATCTCAATGTCTGGAGAGCACGGAATGGAAATCATGTCAGATGTAGCACAGGTATGGTATATTTTTAGTTTCCTTAAAGATAGCAACACCACAGGAATAGAGGATGTCTCTTCTGGGCATAAAAAAATAAACACAAATCATAATCATAGCAAAAAGCTGATACTAACAGAAATCAGCTGTTATTTTTGCCTCCCTACGACATGCAATCAAAAATGTCTTCCAAGCAACTTTAGAGTTAAAAATAAACAGTTCCTCCTCATTAATGCAACTTCCTGAAATTTGGTAAACCTGCTTAAGTGATATCATGACAGACAGAATTTCTCAATAGAAATCCTAGTTTTTCTATGTTAAGAATCTTATTTTCTCTTAAGCCCTCAAAGCTGCACACTGCCCTGGAGCAAAGCACTATATACAAATTTTCAGAGTGCAAACCACATGGTTTCCTTGCCCCTGCTCGAAACAGAATTATCACTCATCATTGCCTAGGAAAGTTGTTCTGGTTTTGGTGCAGTGGCTCTTCAGCTGACCTTTTGCAGGACAGCCACATGATAGCAACATGGCACACACAGATATAATTGCACAAATATAGCCCCCCGATGACTGCATTTGTCAAGGCACTGATGCCAAATAAAACAAAAACCTAAGTACACTTTCTATTCTGTGTGTAGATCTTTAGAGCCTTTTGGGGAAACAAGCTTGTGTGTTTAAAAGGAAGACAAGCTAATCAAAACCATCTTGGTTATGTCTTTCAGGTAAATATCTTTGAAAAATGTGGTACAGGATAAACCAGCAAATTCAGCGATGGTTTCCATTGTACTCAATCATTCAAATAAGAAGCGGAGACCTGACTTGATCACATCATAAGAACTTACAGATGAATGAGTCCTTTAATAGTGGATGGCTCTTCAACAAACAAAAGCTGAAAGCTGAAACTAGTCAAATGTGGACCAAAAAAGGGCACACATATTATAACAGAATGGACAATTAAGTACTGAAACAACTTGTGAACACTTGTGGCCTTCTCAAATACTCAAAATCATTAGTGCTTGATTAGAGTAGGCCTTCATTTTCTAATCCCCACCTAGCTCTATATACATATGTATACAGTTTGAGAATTGATAGATTTTCATATTACAGTATTTCTTTATAATATATATTTGGAGCAGTATAACAGTTATTAACCCTGATGCTTACAGCACAAATGATATTTCTTACAAGTTTATGTAATGGAGGCAGTTCATTGCTCAGCAATAAAATTTCATACTCTTTGGTAATTCAAGTGTTTGCATCGGATACACTTGCAATGAAAATTATTTGCATAGATTTCTGTTTACTACAGCTGCAACTTCAGAGAATTTGCAATCCTCCCTCCTGTCTAAACTAAACTGGCAGACAGGGAGAGAGGCATGCCCACAATTTGGGAAATACTCTAACCTCTGACATTAAAAGCCATCTCTAAATAATGCACACACATTTAGTACGATAAAAAAATCAAATGCATCCTTCATGGGCTGAATTAATTCAGCTGCTGGCCAGAAGCTTCAGGATTCTCCTTATTTTCAAGACCTAGATGAGATTCCAGGAATGCCTCTTATAAAATATCATATCCCCGGAACAGGAGCAATATGAGACAGCAGGCAAAAAGAAAAGTAGTGGGGAAATACATCTTCTTTGTTACACTTGGAATGCAGAATTACTACATATTACATACACAGTAAAACCAAAACCAATACACACACACACACAGAGAAACATATTATACAAAATATTTAAAGGCATGAGTCTGTCACAGAAAAAATTAGGGGCTCTGGCTAGTAAGTATCTCTGAGATAAACTAAAGGTGTGCCCCAATCCCTCTTAGAAAAGAATTTAATAGTGTATAGTACATGATGTATTTATCAAGATAATAATTTATATGATTGCCATTTCCCTTTTTTCATGCTGCACGATGAAATAAGAAGTCACACGGACATGAAATACGGTATTTGGTAAATAGCTAATTGGTTTTACAGAATAACAGGAAATGGCTTTTATGGTAAGTACACATTAAATGCATTGTTACACAAAGTAGCTTTCTGCCTAATGACCTAATGTACACTGAATAAGTCTGAAAATTAGCTCAGTGCCTGAAGTTCAAGTTATTCCATCTGTTTCTCCTTAGTATTCTGAAAAACAGTATTTTTGAAGTATTTTGTATTTCTCAAAACATGCTAAGAGCATGCAAAATATTGCTACTACAATCTATGAGAGATTTCCAGTATTTCTGATGCCATCTTGCTAACATAGTTTATTCTTGAAGTCTCACCTTTTATTGCATGGCTCCAAACACAGCCATGAAGTGACAAATGCAAGCGCACTAGCAAAGATTGAGCTATTTGGTTTCAAACCTACTCCTTATTGTAGCTCCCTGTAAGATTAAAGTCTAAACTTCAACATGTCAAGAATGCAACTGCTAAAAATTATGTAATACCAAACAGTTTTACAAATTAAAAACAAACCATATACGCTAGTGAACTAGAACACAGTATTTAGCAGCTAGATGAATGTGAGAAAGCAAATTTAAAACAAAGTTAATGCTGAAATAATAATTTATCTCCTTTCTCCAAAGCCTCCTGGATTTCATCTCTGTCCGTCCCTCCTCTCTAGCTAGCTGGGGTATCTGATTTATCAAAATGGCTTGAAAATTTAGCTTCTTTCTTTGTTTCCAGTTGCCATCACACTGGTTCCATATCTCCTACTTACAATAACTGGCAGTCATTAAAAATGTATACGTAGTCACTGTTTTGTCACCACATCTGCAGAGCCCTTTGCTCATACGTGACCCAGATGCAACAGAGGCTCAGACACATCAACTGCCTTAGTGACTCAAGGAACTCACTCTCACCTCTCTGTGCCAGTGGAGAAACTAATGCCTCATCCAGCAGTCAAAAATAGAGCAATTGTAAACTCATTTGCAGTATTTTTCATTAGATTTCTACAAATATTCCCTCATTGTAAACAGTGCGAGAAAAATAACGCAGAAAGTGTGGGGATCTGCCTGACTATCATCTAAAATCACAACTTTATTCCAGATGATATTCTGCAACTTTTCAGGGCTTAATCCAGCAGCACAAGGCAGTTGCAGACACACCACTTCCAGAGAACCACAGCAAAGACTGTCCTTACTGTACATTGTTCTGTGAATGTATTTTTGTGGCTTTTACAGCAGACTTTGAACATGAAGGAGTCTAAAACAGTGGATTGTATTACTTGAATGTCTTGCTTACACAGACACGTAGAATATGATATCTCAGGAAAATTTAGTCACACAATAAAATTAAATAGGGTTTAAGATCACGAAGTTTCACATCCCATAAAATACAGACTAAATGCAGTAATTTCAAACAGCTATATCTGAGTCATGCCCATAAATTATATATAGGCTACAATACTTTTGCTTTCAAGCTATGTAGAATCTACCACGTCCTTTGGGGATTTCTTTCAGTGATTAGCTGGTCTTAAAATGCATGTCTTCTTCATATCCTGAACTTATGTAGCTCTTATCCCAACTACAGAACCTATTACAGCTTTTCCTGGAGGATTAAAGAGGCCTTTGTTTATCAAAAATATTTTCTACTTGTAGTTGTATAATTATATTTTTAAAAAATAGGGTTAGAAGTGATGTCCTAAAGCCAACTAGCTCACACTTTAGCCCAAACCAGCATCAACTCTACTGATGTAATTCCTGGAGATATTTGTCTAGTCTCTTATTACAACAGATGGTGATTCCAAAACCTTTATATTTAATGTATTCTAGTGCTTCGCTATTCTCACTGCCAAAAAAAGGTTTTTCTTGTGCTTCATCTGAATTTCCTGAACTGCAATCTCAGCCTGTTACTTCTTGTTTCACTCATCATGGACATGAAGATGAGTTTATTCCACATTTCTTCTTAATGCTATCATGTTTCCTTTTGTCTTCTCTTCTGTAGAAAAAATCCTCCTGAACTTTACATCATAATTCATACTTCTCAGGCTCCAAATCATGCTTACAGCATATTTCTAAATCCTTTTAACATTTTCTTTGAATGCTGCAACTGTCAAACCTCACACAGAGGGAATGCAGCAGCAGACAGAATAAGCTGGGAAATTCTACAGCATTCTTGAACCTACTACTATTAAGGAAATATCATCTTTATACTCTTATTTATTACAATTATTCACTGAACACTTACATTCTAGGCATTTCCATCTTTACTTCTCTCATCTCAACATCCCGACTTCACTCCTGAGACCTGTTTAGTTCTCCGTCACTTCCTTTTTGGCTCAACAGCTGTTTGCTCATTCTAGTGTTCTCAGAACTTCACAATTTAGCCAAAGATGATCAGATTTTCATGGAAAGTGAAAAATAATCCCTAGACTCTGTCCTGGTTTCAGCTGGGATAGAATTAACTGTCTTCCTAGTAGCTGGTACAGTGCTATGTTTTGAGTTCAGTATGTGAAGAATGCTGATAACACTGATGTTTTCAGTTGTTGCTCAGTAGTGTTTAGACTATAGTCAAGGATTTGTCAGCTTCTCATGCCCAGTCAGGGCACCTGACCCAAACTGGCCAACGGTGTATTCCATACCATGTGACGTCCCATCTAGTTTAGGAACTGGGAAGGGGGGGGGCAGGGATTTTGCCGCTCGGGGACTGGCTGGGTGTCGGTCGGCGGGTGGTGAGCAATTGCCCTGCGCATCATTTGTACATTTCAATCCTTTTATTACTACTGCTGTCATTTTATTAGTGTTATCATTATCATTATTAGTTTCTTCTTTTCTGTTCTATTAAACCGTTCTTATCTCAACCCACGAGTTTTACTTCTTTTCCTGATTTTCTCCCCCATCCCACTGGGTGGGGGGGGGAGTGAGTGAGCGGCTGCGTGGTGCTTAGTTGCTGGCTGGGGTTAAACCACGACAGACTCATGTATACATCATGTTCCTTCTCTTCCAAAACCAAAAGCAAACAGCTAACAATATAAACTAGATCATCTTGCCACTTTCCCAAAACAACACAAACATGATGAAAGGCTGAAAGGTTATTGCATAACAAAGAAAATCTTACCTATAATATTTTTTGCATAATACTGTCTTTAGTTCAGGCTTGATAAACATAGACACAGAAAACAGAAAATTATCACTAATACTCATATTTTTAGCAGCCCTCAGTAAATGTATATTGGACTAGGCAATCTCCAGAGATCCCTTCCAACCACAATGATTCTGTGATACAAAGGGATCATTGTATTTTTTTTTCTCTTTAAAGTAATGAATTGTTGATCTAAAAGGTTGAAGAAACACTGTAGTATATACATTAACTGCAGCGACTATCCACAAGAAGTTCTTTGATGTACAAAAAAAGAGGAAAAACAATTTTGAAATTGCATAACAATGTAAAAAGCAAAGGTTCTCTGTCAATAAACAAATTCAATTTTAAATCAAATGTACAAAAGATGATGACTGCCCTTGAAGACACAATATTACCTTCACTAAATGAATAATCCATTCGTGATTATGGATAATTAAATGATGATTAGGGCTTATGAATGAAATTATTATTTCATTTTATCAAAGAAGAGCACAAAAATAATATAAGAATTTCAATACCTTTAAGAGAAAACAAGAAATTACTTTAAAGTATGTGTGAAAATAACTGTGTTATGAAGTCATCAACCTCTTAATGGACTAATGCATACTGAAATGTAGTAAGGCACTTTGCTCAGTATTTACTTACAGAGAAAACTTGACACTGCCTCATTCTTCTCCAGCCCAGAATCCAATAAAATTACGTACTTTATGCATGACAGCATCTGAAACACTTTGACAATTATCATTAGCCTGAAGCCAGTACACAACTAAACTCTGAACAAAAAAAAGCCTTAATTTTACCTTCAAAAAAAATGAAATTTATTAAACAATAAATCTATTTCACATTTGTCTTAGGAGATGCCTTAAATCATATGCTTCTCACTGCCGTAACAAGATAAAATAGTTCAAATACCGCAGTTAAGGATGGACTTTGGTCAAGGCAGATCTCATTTAAGAATCATACCCTCCACTTGCAATTGTGATGAGGACACTTGTGCATTCAGCAATGCTAGAAAATGTGATCTGTATCAAAATAAGCAAAGTTTAAATTAGCAGAAGTAAATGGCCATTATGTCTTCTACTTATTTTTGCAGCCAGCATCGAACAAGAATGTGAATACCTAATTTTCATCTCTTTATCCCTTTACACATTTTTTTCTCTCACAGTAGGGTTGGGGTTTTTCTTCCCACTAATTAACTATTAGCACCTTCGCTGTTCTACCACAGTGAATTAACCAGTACAACAAAAGGGTGTGCCAGGAAGACAGTCCTGTACACAACTTCATACAGATCCTCACCTAGAACATGGAAACTGCTGCAGCTGAACACTTTTTGCATTCATGGTTAAAGTGCCAAAGAGATATTTGGGATGGGGGAAGGGGGGGGGGAGCATCTCTGGAAGACAGTATCAAATTTCATGCCATTATACAATCATTTTCAGGAATCCTTTTTTATTAGACAAAATAATACCATCTTCCCTGGTTCTCTGGGGAAGGTAGTTGAGCCTTTGCAGATTACCTCAGTGGGGCAGACTCAACGAGGTGCGAGACGCCATCTCGCTTTTACGCATTTGTCCCCCACCACAGACCCTTAAAAAGAAGACGGTGGACCCGGGGACTGAAAGGGCTTGTGTAAAGCCCTCCAGCACCTCACCTCAGGGCTGGCACCCAGCACCAGCCTTGTCTGAACACCTCAGCCCTGAGCTGAGCCCTCCAGAGGGGCCAAGTGACCTCACCCCACAGGCCTGCCCGCCCTCCCGGGGGGGAAACACGGCAAGAAGGGACGAAGACACCCCGTGAGCGGCAACAGGAGCACGGAGATAACCCCAGCACTTCCCGGGTAACGGCTGTGGAGAACCCGCCGTGAGGAGAACATGGCGGCTGCCAGCGGCAAGGCGGGAGCACTAGCCCCGCCCCCTCCTCCAGCCCCGCCCCCTCCGGCAGTTGCCCTAGCAACGCCTCGGGCGGTCACCGCCCCCGCCTCCACCTCGCTGCGCGGGCTCGGAGCGGAGAAGGGGCGGGATTTCCGGGCCGGCTCTCCCTCAACGGAAATGACATCAGAGTGTCAACATGCAAGATGGCGGCGCATCATCGGCAGAACACGGCGGGGCGGCGGAAAGTCCAGGTGAGGGCGAGGCAGGGCCCGGGGGGGTGGGGGACCATGGCGTGGTGGGGCTCTGGCATGACCCGGCCCGGCAGGAGGAGGAAGAAGAGGAGGAGGGGGAGGAGGAGGAAGGCGAGGCGGAGCGCGGCCCGGCAGAGGGGTGGGGTCAGCGGGCGGGGGCGGTGGGCAGGTGGCGGGCAGCGGCGGGCGGGCAGGGAGAGCCCCCCCTCGGGGACCCTGCCGCCCCTCGGGGACCCTGCCGCCCGGCCCTGAGAGGCTGTGGCGGCGGCTGCTCTCAGCTGGGGGCGGGGGGGGAAGGGATTGGGGGTTTCCATGGCGACGCAGTCGCCTCCTTCCCTTTCCCAACAGCCCTGAGGCGAAGGGGAGATGGTCCCCCCCCCCTCCCACCCGCAGTGGCGCTCCCCACCTCCGCTAACGTCCGTGGGGAGGGGGCGAGTCGCTGCCCTCGGCACCGCGGCCTAGCCGGCCGAAGGGGGTCAGGTTCCCCAGAGCTGAAACCACCCCGCCAGCCTGCCCTTTCCAGCTCCGGTCAGCGTTTCTTAAAAGAAAGACCGTGGCCTAGGCAGTCTGGTGGGTATAAACTTCCTCAGCTCACCTGAGAGACTATCAGATCTCGTGGTGTGGGCTCCTAGGTAGCCACGAGTGCACTGTTGTAGCCTTGGTGGAGCCTGGAATTACTGAAGTGTGTGTGGAAAGTCAATAGTCTTTAACAGTAAAAGTCATGAAAATGATTTTATTATGGTCCTCAACTTTTTCATTCTTGTTTGTGATACCACCGGCACTTTAAACATTTTTACAGCTTTTGCTATGGAAAAGATTTAATGCTTTATCAATGTGCAAAGCTGCCTACCTCTACTGGCAAGTGCAAGTTTCAGCTGTATCTGTCCACTGTGATCAAAAGAAATATTGATTAAGCATGAAATAGCATCAGGATCCTTCCAAACAGAGCTGCATTTGGTTTTGGAACACATCTTTTGCGTTTTATCACGTAGAGGAAATGTGCACTTCTTTACAGCATTTAGTGGTTTTCAGGGTGAAGGTGAACACTCAATCAATACTGTAGAAAGAATTCCTTTGCCCTGCCAAAAAAATTCTCAGACATTCTTTAAAATACAAAGAAACCAAAATATAATACCCCTTTATTGACTTCATTGCCTATGCCATAAACAGGTTTTTACAGGTTGCTCTCCTAAGGAAGGGGATTTTATGGTAACTGGATATTTCTTTGATGTAGTCCTATTTCTGTATAAAGTATTATTTCCCTGACAGCAACATGCATCAAAGAGTACATTGTTTCCTTTTTACTACTACATGCATTTTCCAAACATTACTTACCTCAAAATCTTGTATTTACAGGTGGTTTTGTGCTCTTTTGTGATGTCTTCTTTTCTGCTTTCATTGTGTTACGTAATTTTTTTTTCACTTCATGTACTGCTACACTGACCTGTGTCTCAGCCAGTACATTGTAAGCCTAGATCTACCGAGAATAACTTTGGTTGTATTATAAGCATATATAAAGCCTTGAGTAGAAACTAGGTATTTTCTTGTGCTCTTATGATTCCACCTACTTGGTTAGAAACAGGATTTTGTTCATGTAATGGAATTCTAAGTGGCTGTTGTATCCATCAGCTGCTGATGGAAAGTTGAAACCACTAATGATTTATTTTTCTTCCCAATGGCTGAGCATTTAGGGTGCTCCTACATCAAGCTTTTGAAAGAGAGAGAGGGCAAGAAATTTCTCCCAAACCTATGAGGCTAGGGGAAGAAGCTTTTTAAAAAAATACCTCTCGGGCATGGAGGAACTCGATTTCTTACATGGCAGGAGAGCTGGTTGAAGTTTATGGAAATAGGAACTGTTATTATGTTGGACGCACCTGTTTTACTGGTAAGCAGAACCATCCAAAATAGTCAGTTTAGGGTGCTTCTGCATATAATTATATGTTTATAAGGGTTTAATCAGAATAGATGTTTTAGGCCTCAAAATAAATTCCATGCCTAAAAAAAAGGTAGGAAGTTTAATTACTTAAATGTCAGTCAGGCATTTGAAATGTCCAGCAGCAGGCTATTGGTGTTTCTTTAGCTTACCTGTGCGTGCCTGAAGGCTGCAATAGTAAGGTTGTCTGATTTGTGAAGGGAATGGAGATGCAGAGGTGTGTCAGACACTGCTGTGTGATGAGAAACAGTTGACCATATGCTGTAGGTTTCAGATATGTTACGGGGAATTAAGTCAAGATGAAGCCACTTTTCAGCAGGTGGCTTAAAGTAGCTGCCCTTCAGGGGCTTCATTGTAACTGCTCTCCCAAACTTGCTGCCTGGCCAGAATAAGTTCACCTCCACACTCAAAAACCTATTGACAGAGCATGGGAATTTTGCTCTAAGTGATCTGGATCAGCATCTTTGTTATGAAATTATTGACTTTGTCTTTAAGTCTTGTACAGAAGAAGAAGATCTTTTTGCACTAACTTTGTCATCTTTATGCACTAATACTGCATTATGACATTAAGTAGAAAGTGAAACAAAAAAACCTTTACGTTTAGAAAATATTTCAGCTACTGACTTTTCAATAGTACCATTTATTAAAAGTGCACTAGATATTGTGTGCTGTAACTGATTAGATTTTATAGATATATTTTATATATAAGTATATAAATTATATTTATAAATTATTTTTAATATAATAAAGCAAACGAATAGTCTGTAAGTTGATTCCATTGTAAAAGGATAAATTTAACTTCTTTAATGCCTTCCGTTACTTTTATTCTATGGAACCTGTAGCGCCTGATTGAAAATTCAAATATCAATATGTTCTTAATTTTAAAACTTATTTTAAGGGATATATCTGCCCTACCAAGACACTAAGGCAATAGATTTATTTTTTTTTTCTTGGTGGTTGACTGCTGCTTCTCTCATTTTTGATGCAATTCATGTCAGTTCTCATGGAATCCTTCCAGTGATTTTGAGAAATAGCAGATTTTTAATTGCACACAATAGCATTTGTGTCTTTGAACGTTTTCTGTACTTACAAACAAGGTATGAGTGCTGTCAGAGCTCACCTGTTCGCTGTTTCCTCCACCGTGATGGTGTGGTGGTATTTTTAAAAGCAGATTCTACCCATCTATTAAGACAAAATCTGTTGTAAGACATGTTAATGTAACAAGGGTAACAAGATTTCAGATCAGCTGATACAGTCATCCATGAAGGAAACACATTGTAGATCCTGTAAGAAATTTGCTTGGCTTTGTGTGCTGAAATGTATCTGTTGACAGTAGCTTTATCTCTGGAGCTCTTAGTCACTAAAATGATTAGTCCTGAACCATTTAGAGTACTGAATCCCATAAATTCTTTATAATGAGGGTCCATCACCTTGTAATGTTTGTGCACTGCTGCAGTGAAAGATTCTTATTCGTTATGGGAGTTTATAAAAGCTAGAGCAGTATAAATGTAAAAGGCCCTGGTCATTATTAAAATATTTCTTATCCTACAAATCTTGCCGCTCCCAGACCATGATCGCAATAAAACAACTATGATCTATATCATAGTCATTATTATCTTTGTGGTTTGCAAGTGACTTTGTGAATCAATGCAATGAACAAAGCAGTAATGTGCTCTTGGTCTGCCCTGTTTGAAGTGAATGCCAGTTGGTGCTTAGGATCATAACTTGCTTGTGACCTTCACAGTCCTCTCCAGGCAGAACAGGGTACCTTATCTAGAGCAATAAAGATGTGTATGCTGAGGGTCAGAGTTGAATTTTTTCACAGCAATTTCTTCTCAGCCAAAAGCCTGTTGCTTTTACGTTGTTCACATATATGTGTGCACATGCATACTTGAATATATACTATATTTTTGTATTTGTTTGTATATTTACTATATTTACCAATAGTTCTTACATTTCTATGCTCAGTGACACTCAAATTTAAAAAACTCCAAACAAATTAAAAATCACTTTCTGACCTTTTTCCCCCAAAATAAGAATATAATGTAGAACCATATGTGGATTATCAGCAATCTTCCTTAGTTCATCTTAATGAACTTTTCAGCTGAGTGAACTTGCCTGCTGTCCGCCACTCTTACACAAGTGTCAAGTCTTTTAAATCAAGTTGCCGTTGCTTTTATTGATCTGTTTTAAGTTCCCTGTGTTAAGAGAGGCATTTCAATACCCTTTCAACAGATTTTGTGGAACCCTTAATTTGTCCCTCTGTGTTAATTTATAATTAATGTATTTGAATACAAGGCTGGATGCTTATACCTCTCTTTCTGAAAGGTTCCATGTGATTCACATCAAATGTCTTGTGAGGTTATTTTTAGTTCAGCCGCACACTCCATGTGTCTTGTTCTAGTTTTTTTAATGTATAAGATATTTCTTTCAGTCTCAATGACTGGTTTGCAAGAGTGGACCATTTAACATTTTTTGGTTTGGATGAGAAAGGAAATTTATTAAATATTTCCATTGTAAGCAACTGACAGTAACTAGCATGTCATTAGGCATCCAATAAGAGTTGGAGGGTCCATTTTTGCGCCATAGTCATCATTTTCAATTCATGCTCTCTTCATGAAAAGTGGTGTGTCTTGTCCTTACCTAACTGCTCAAATAGCCGTGTTCATTTGAAATGTTGGTGTATTCAATAAACTGGCTGACCACAAAATCATCTTCTTTCATCTTAATTTTCTCCCCTTGTGCTTTTAGTATTAGAAGTAAAAAAAGAATTTTAAGGAGCACATGGATTAGAATCACCTTTATCATTGAAAAATGGCTGTCGCAGTTTTTTTCCCCATGACATGCAGAAAATGATCATTACCTATTCTTTATGCAATAGGGATTTCTTTTCCTTCTTACTCTTATATCTTAAATATTTAAGACCGTTTATCAGAAAAGGTATGCTATTCCTTCTGTGGATGGAAAATAAAACTTTGTAGAATTATAAGTCTGAGGAGAGACAAGAGTAACTGGTTGAATTCTATGAGCAGTAGCAGCCACTGCTGGGTAATTTTGTAAATGTCAAGCTTTTTTTGTTGTTTTGCCATCTATTTTTCCATCTAAGCTTAAATGTATTTACACATAGAAAAAAAGAAACAGTAAGAAATAAGATTTTAATCTTTTTTTAATTCAGTTGTTACAGCAGAGTTACTTTATCAAGTTTCTCACAGGAAGGAAGAAGGATGATGTTATGTTTAATGCTGAACTGGCACTGAGATCTAGCATTCGCTCTTAGATATACCACAGACTCATTAACCCTGAAACAATGTAATTCCTCTCTCTGTCTCAGTTCTCTTAAAATATAAACAATACTTGCCAAGAGGTGTTTGACTAAATTCATGTGTGGAAGTAATTAAAAGGAATAAAGGGCAAATTAAATTTGACCTTTATTTGAATATTTCAGTATTGGTGGTAGTGGGAAACGGTTGTCAGTCTTCCCTGGTCATGTCTGAACGATGGAAAAACAACAATCAGCCACAGTTTCAAGACCTTCTAGACAGAAATTTAATAGTTATGCAAATTCCATTATAGAAGGAAGTTAAAATTATTTTATTACATCTAATCTCTATAAGCTTTTTTCACTGCTAGTTTCTGTGTTAAGAACAATATTTAGTTCTTTATTTTAGCAAGAAAATATTTTATCCATTGCATTTTAAGAAATTACAAAACTGCTTTAATTCTGTCAAGATTAAAATAGAAATATGACTCTCAATTTTCACAGTCCCATGAAAGGATCAATCATATATCAAAAGTACCTTATTTACTACAGTAAGCCACCATTTGCTTTTTTGCATTTTTAAAATAGTTATTTATGGCTGTTCTTGAACTCCTGTAAATTAAAAAAGTAACATTATTATGAGCAAAAAGCTCCTTAAAATGCTTGGGTGACTAACATAGTTTGACAGTCTTCTTTGAGTGGAATAAAGAGCTCTATGTTACACCTGAAAATATAACAAATATGGGAGGTGACTGACAGAAGAGTAACAAATCCAAAAATTGAGGATTTGTCAAAAAATATCCTGCTAGCAGTTTGGAGAAGCAACAGCTGAAAGGCCCCTGCTGATCCTGAGTCTGATACTATATTTCAGGAAGAGATTGTTCTCCCTAATAGCTAACATCAAATTTGATCTACTGACCTTTAGGTTTTGAATTCCTTTGTGTCCTATCTGCTCATACTTAGTATTTTTAACTGAATATTTTCATTGGCTTTATTCAAAGAGTTTGAAAGCAGTATGAATTTGATGGCCATCCCTTTGCCTTATGTTTTGTATCATGTTAAACCTTGACTTTGTTTGTAGCGTTCTTTTACTCAAATAGTCTGTGTGGGTCTTCTAGCAATGTAGACATGATATGATCAAGCCCCGGTGAGGAGTTTCACGTATATCTGGCGCTCTGCATTACACACAAAAAATACTTCAAGTATTTGAAGTGTTTTAACATAACACTGTTATGTGTGGTTGATGGTGTCTTCTCTCAGTAATGTCTCTGAAGCTGTGTGTAGGTGGAGACTTGAGCACGGATAGCAAGAATATTATGGATGAGTCTGGAATAGGTGAGAGAAGCTGAGAGTTTTGGTAATTCGGGCACAGTCCGAAATTGGGAGGAAGAGCTGTGACTCTACAAGGACTGTAAGTGGCTAACAAAGACTATGAGCAAGAAGTGCTTTAAGAGCATTGGGACATAACATAATAAATGTAGTAAAGGACTTGTGGAATGGTAATGGAGAGTATTAAGGCAGAAGGATTCAGGAGGCTCTTAATTTTGATCCTCCTGTGTTGGTCTATAGAGCTGTTGCAGCCGTTTCTAAAACGGAGAATAGGACTGGATGCGTGCTTTCTAGAAGCATCAGTTCTCTTACTGTGCTGCACTGGGATGGGATAATGCAGTTGAGGTGTTGCCCACATTAACCAAATGGACCCATCAGCTGTTGAGCTATAGAATCTGGGATGCTGTAAAATACTTCTTCAATGATAAGGACCACTGAACATTTTGTTTAATTTGTTGGTTTTATTTTGTGTAACTGAGATCTGATCTGGAAAACATTTTCTTTATACTGCTATAATGCAGTTATTGGAGTGAAAAATTGCTTTCAGATCTCTAGCCCAAGACTACTCCTTTGAAAGTGTTTTCAAAACACTGGTACTTATGTATCCCAATGATTCCTGCTGTGGGCAGATTGGATTATACCAAGCCTAAAATTTTACAGAATCTGTGCAGAGGCATACCTGGCAGCTTCCTCTCCTTTTCTCTAAGTGTGAGGGCTTTCCTCATAGTAATGCATAAACTCTGTGTAAACCCTGTTATCAGGAGAGATGCAGTACAGTGTGAATGGAGTAGCTCTGAAGAAATTGCAGTGTCTTATAATTCTGTTTACTGAACAGTAATAATGGAGAGTGCTGTAGCCTTTGCAGTATGTATCCTTAAATCTGCTTTTAGTATTTCTGAACGATACAATGAAATAACCTATACACACAGTACTGTCAAATACAGAAGTAAAGAAACTAAAGGAATCATTTATCTGAAAGAGCAGTAAATATATGTGCTTCTTATTAGAAAGTAGGTAGCTTTTAAAAAATTGGTTTCAAAATAATAGCAACACCTGAAATAGCTAGAATTTGGACCTGCAGTCTTTCAGTGATTTGTAATCGTTAGTGACCCTATCCTCTCCCTTGTGAGTCTGGGAAATACCATCATCCCGGCTATAGAAGCTATGAAACCTACTTAGGAAGCGAGACACAAACTCGGTGTGTTCTCTAAGATCACCCAGAATATCTGCGCAGAGCAGCAAATTGAAATAAGGATTCTCTTGGCCTGAGCTTGAGTCATAATGATTAAATAGTCCTTTGGGCTCCAGTTCTAGCACTGCTGATATCTTCTCTATGATTCTTCCCCATTTTCAGGGGAGGTGAATGACTGAGATGGTGTGGGTAACTCTCAAACTGACAGACTTATTTAATGCTTGTAAAGCTTTTAATATTTTCTACCTGAGAACCTCACAAAGATTAAATTAGATGTTAGGATTTTACGGCCAAGTCAATATCTTAATACCATAATTGGATTTTTGTAAATGTGTTTTAGGTCTCCTATGTGATTAGAGATGAAGTGGAGAAGTATAACCGAAATGGGGTAAACGCACTTCAGCTGGATCCAGCATTAAATAGACTCTTCACAGCAGGCCGAGACTCTATTATAAGGATATGGAGTGTCAATCAGCACAAGGTAAGACATGAGAGGTTTCCTATGTCTTAACCTACTTTTTTCTAAGTTATCATGCTAGTACGCTGCCTACAGGTATACATCTGATACTGTTTTAACAGCTGCCAATTATTATGATAGGAAAATCATTTTGATATTGCTCGTACTGTGATATCTTACATGGCTGTATAGTTCTTTCACAAAAAGATTCTGGAATAGTGACTTCAAGTAACTCTGTATTAGGCAACTTTTGATCCATTTGAAGGTGGAAGAAAATATCACAACAGGATCTGATAGTCACAATCGTTTCCATTTGTGATGAGATGTTATAAAATTTTGTTTTTTTAATTTGCAGCAAGACCCTTATATAGCATCAATGGAACATCACACAGATTGGGTAAATGACATTGTGCTCTGCTGCAATGGTAAAACATGTAAGTACTTAATGTTTGAAAACTATAATATTCAGAAATTGTGTATAAGAGTGTATTATCTGCTGCTTTAACTATTTTCCATCTTAGCATGTAAAATTAATTTGTCATGTGTGTTGTAAATTTGAGAAATAGTGTAAGCAGATGTTTTAATGGAAATCTAGATGTGTATATAAATGATTCTTTTAATTTTTTTGAAAAGCAAGTTGGAGTAGTACAAATACGCTTTAAAGTCATATATAAGCCATTAAAGTTTACTCTTTATTCTTTCCAATTTAGTGATATCTGCTTCTTCAGATACTACTGTTAAAGTGTGGAATGCACATAAGGGATTTTGCATGTCAACACTAAGGACACATAAGGTGAAAAACATTATCTGTAAATACTGTATGTTATCACTGACTGTCTTTTAAATATTAAGATGTAGACTTCAAATGGTTAATGTTGTTCATTCATGTTGTTATATTTACTTTATTGTAGGATTACGTGAAAGCCTTAGCATATGCAAAAGATAAAGAACTGGTAGCATCTGCCGGGCTGGACAGACAGATATTTCTCTGGGATGTAAATACTCTAACAGCACTGACTGCCTCAAATAACACCGTAACAAGTAGGTACCTAGGGAGGGGAGGCAAATGCAATGCATTTTGTTGAGTAGCATAATCTGAGAGATCAATTTAAAACTATAGATACCTGTTTCTGTGTGTACATAAAAAATGTGAAAGAAATTTTAAGGTGGTTTTAGTATGTAATCAGTCCATTTATTGTGTTATATAATAGCTGAAAACCTAGAGCAGCCAACAGTCATGGCATTTAGAATAGGTCTCTGAATATTTTCTCCTGAAATGCAATGTGCTGGTATTCTCTGAAACTTGACAGAGCTTCATCTTGAGAAGCTTTTTGCTCCTCAACTAACCCATTATAGAAATTTTCCCTTGGGTTACTTGTCAGTTCATTTTCTGTGTATTATAATTTGGGTTTGTTTTTTTTGTTTATATAGATGCTGCAAAAAAATGCAGTACAGCTCCTAAAGGACTTGATACATTTATCAAATCTATCTGTCAGAAGAATGAAGTTACTAGATAAATCAGATTTAAACACATGCAAAGTAATACTTAGCACTAATTACATGTAAGGATAGCATATTAGTGAGATTTAACTCACTAGATACTAGAAGGCATGGGGAAACTCCATACTTTCTACTTATCAGGGTTAATCCTTAATGCCATCATCTTTTAGGAAGTGATCTGCCCTGCTTCTCTGTTCCAATAAAGGCATTATAGTAAACTACAAGACCTTTCGCCATAGAGCAATTCCAACACCACTTCCTTAGAATAGTCAGGATAGAGCTGATTAAGTTTCTCTTCTGGGAAGTATGACACCAGTCTTCAAGTTCACTTAGTTGTGATTGCTGGAGTGAATAACATAAATCTGGGCCATCAGCATCCTAGTTTGTATTGCCTATTTTACAGTATATTTTTTCAGAAAGAAGTCTAGTTTGACCACTGTGTTTTGCTGCTTGTAGGTAGGCTGGAAAAGCAGTGTTCAAAGTGATCGATCTCTTTCATTTTATACTTAATGTTTGATACATGTTTAAACAGTAGCAGAGTCTCAGATGTATGCATTGGGAAAGAACTTACTATCTTGCTACACTGCCACACTTGAATTTTCTAAATAAGACTACTTGCTTCCTCATTCATAGGTTAGGAATGACTCAAGAAAAATCTGCAAAACTAAAATTTGGAATTGGCACAACACAGTTTGAAGCAATTTCAGGAATATGTGATTCTGTAAATGAGGCAGCCATATAGTTGTTTTGGTGTGGGGTTTTTTTTAATTACTGTTTTGGCTAATTCTGAAAGGTGTGTTAATTTTATGGATTTGGTAGCTTCTAAAACCAAAGGTGCATCTGGTGGGCAGAACTGTGAGTTTTGCATTTGTTCTGTCTACAGTACTTTTTAATTCGAGTATAGCCTTATGCTGGCATGTCTGTAGCCTTCAAAAGAGAGATGGCTTCTAGTGAGCTGTGTTGCACTGCAGAAGAGTATTAAGATGGCACATGACTGCACATAACTAAATAGATTTAGCTTATATTTCCCACAACTTTTCTTTCATTGAAAGTAGAATTATTTTTATCACCAAACTTTGCTGATAACTGTACGTTATGCTATCTTTTGGTTGAACAGGGAGGTTTTGGAGGAAGAATTTATTTGCTGGCTCACAGGAAAACTCGGTTGGGGGGGTGTGTGTGTGTGAGATTTCTTGAACACTGCAACAGTGATACAGAACCTAAATGATTCAAGTGAATCATAAATGGGAGACAGGGAGTACTGAGGAGAGCTGATGCTTGTTTTGAGCCCAAGGTCAAATGGAAGTGGAGACATTACCTCTAAGATGACAGAAATAAATTTGCATTTCTAGAGTTAGAACAGTAATGCTTCGTAAGGGGGAGGAAGAGGAAGTGGGGGAGCTGTTTTTGTTTCTTTCTAGTGCTCCCAACTAACAGTGTTTCTGTTGGGAAGAACACAGTGTATGTCCTTAAAGAAGCTGGTTTTCTTCAGTCCTTTCAAACAATATCGATTTTTTCAGAGTGCA
Source organism: Buteo buteo (assembly GCF_964188355.1). Taxonomy (NCBI): domain Eukaryota; kingdom Metazoa; phylum Chordata; class Aves; order Accipitriformes; family Accipitridae; genus Buteo; species Buteo buteo. The sequence goes on along the minus strand of NC_134172.1, from coordinate 6,619,505 downwards.
AATGAAAATTGTTCTTGTGCATTAATTTTGTATCTGATTACAGGGAAGCAATGTACACATGCCAGCATTAAAAGGAAGCCTATTTTTAAAGAGTCAGTCAGCATAGCCATAATTTAAATTAAGTGGAGAGATTTTGCTTTTATGAGGTAGGCCCTTCCAGAAGAGGGTGGAGTCGAGCTTTGCTTTTGTTCTGGCAAAAATTTTGCTTCCGTACACTTAAGATTCACTCTTCTATTCCTGATGTCCAGCTTGTGATAACTCTGTACATTATCCTTTCATAAATTATTATGGTTGTTGAACAGTGTGCTAATCTTCAAGAGTTTTCAGTTCTGCTTTTTGCCTTCAGCTATTGTCTGGGGACAGTGGAAGACTGTAACTTTATTTTGGCTACAAATAATAGATTTCATTTGAAAGTTTACATTTGGATAGCCATAGCTAGTAGTTAAGAGGACCCTGAAGTCAAGCTGCATAATTCTTCCACTGTGACAAAATGTTTATGATATTGGGTCACAAATACTGTGTAAGAAACTTATTTCCATAATATACATAAATCATTATATAAAGTTTCACATTTTTGCTGACAACACAGTTTGTTGCTGTTCTCAGCCTTTCTGGCATATGGGTCATATGGTTTTGAGGCTTGATGAAATGCCTGATGGTATTCTCTGAATAGATGATTTTCATTTGCTTTGTCTGTGCTTTTCCCATTTGAGGAACTGGTACTTTAATCTGTCCAAAAGTAGGTTAGGCTAGATGGTACAGAATTCCTCAACTCTTATGCTAGTTGTGATGCTAGGAGTTGCCATATGGTTTTCACAAACACAGACGTAGCATCCATGCTCAAGTAACACATTTCAGCACTGCAGTGTAACTTCAGTAATACATCTCTGCTGAACTAAGAGAAGAGCCTTTAAGATATAATGTAGAATTTTACTGCTACTTAGCTTGGAAAAAAAATCTCTGCACTTAAATCCAAATGCTGTGTATTCTAAGATCCCATAGAAGTATCATTCTCTAATAAAGTAGTTGAGAAGAGCGAGAGTACCTTGATGGTTCTGGCACTGAATTGTGGTGTCAAAAGGGCACCAGGACTGTAATGACCATAAGTCTGAAGGGTTACTTTGGTTTTATGCAGCAGTAGATTAAGAATTGGGATGAGTTTTTCCTAGCAGTATGCTGGCTATAGTCTTTTTTTTTTTTTTTTTTTTAAAACAACTTATATATGGGGTAGAGTGGCACTATTTTCATGGATGACAGGGTATTAAAATACCATTTCTGAGTGAATAAGTATGTTTTTCAAAAGACATCATTAAAATTGAAAATGTAAATTTTATTTTGAAATAGCTTCTTCCCTGAGTGGGAACAAAGACTCTATCTACAGCCTTGCAATGAATCAAATGGGAACAGTTATTGTATCAGGGTCCACTGAAAAGGTAAGCAAAAAGCTGGTAAGGCTCATTCCACTTCAGTTCCAAGTTTAGTATAAAGAGACAATTTTATTGATTTTTCAATGTCATGTCTGTACCAGCTTTTGTGTTTTTAATAGTGAGTGTAGACACTGTGGAAGCATAAGTGTAGGATCCAAATACCTGCCGCAATCTGAAGATGTGTATATATCCATATAGCTTTAATACACAGAAGAGACAATCAGATCATGTGTAACCCTCTCTCTATCAGAGATCATTACATTTCACCACAAGAGCTCTGGTTTTGGGGGCACATTACTCGGGTGTTTATAAAAACTGAAGCAGTTGCCACAGGTAAGAAAAGTGGTGCCAGCAATTTTGTAAGACCCCTACAGGAGGTGGGAAATGAAGTGAGGTAATGAAGTTCAAGTGTTCCGAAGAGAGAGCCCATGCTCTTTGTTGTAAAGGAAGGTGAAACACCCTAAAGTCCCCTGCAAGTTGTTTTTTTATGTCAACTAACCTTGAGAGAATTTTACTTCCAAGTCAGTATAAAAATGAAAATAGGATACACCAGTGAAGCATCTGAGAGAATTCTCAGAATCCTTTTTTTTTTTTTACCCACATCACACTATCCTGTTTCCAGTCACTTCCATTCTTTAATTTCTTAAGAAGACACAAAAAGCCAGAACAAATGAAATTAAAATCAAGCGAAGAAAATCACATCTGATTATTAGAGGTGCATAAGATCTAGTTATGTCTGTCTTGTTCTAATGAAGTATGGTTTTGGCTATGGACGTCTGCCCGTTTGGAATAAGGGTCAGTTTATTTGGAAAGGCTTAATTTTCTATAGAGAAAATGCACTGATGGGAAGAATCTTGTTAATGCCAGTTATCCAATATCTATTTGTGTAGGTTCTAAGGGTGTGGGATCCGAGAACTTGTGCAAAACTAATGAAACTCAAAGGGCACACGGACAATGTAAAAGCTTTGTTGTTGAACAGAGATGGCACCCAGGTATGTGCTTTAACTTGAGACGAAGGCATTTTACAGAATGCAGAAATGTTATTAGTCTTTTTCAATATAATTATTTTATGTCATAGATTACAGAAGGTATCTTAAATATTTTACAGATATTTAGTGTTTAAGGGAGGGAGGCTGGTGGGTGAAAGCTCTGTTTTATTACAGGTCCATCTAGGTACGGAGGGGGTGGCTTACATAAAATGTCTGGAAATTGTGACTAGAGTTGTTAATTGCCAGGCTTTGTTTAGCACCATCTTAATGGAAAAATATAGCCATAAGAATTATGAAAGCTCTTTATGGAAAAAATTATTTTTAAAAGATTTAAATACCTGCTTGATTTAAGTATGATGGTTGTTGCTCAGTGTCTTTCAGGCAGCTCTGATGGGACTATCCGCCTGTGGTCCCTTGGGCAGCAGAGATGTATAGCCACATATCGAGTCCATGATGAAGGTGTTTGGGCTCTGCAGGTCAATGAAGCCTTCACTCATGTTTATTCAGGAGGAAGAGACAGGAAGATTTATTGTACAGATTTACGAAATCCTGATATCCGTGTACTTATCTGTGAAGAAAAGGCACCAGTTCTTAAGGTAATTGAGTGTAATTCAGAGAATCAGAGCATGGCTGAGGTTGGAAGTGACCTCTGGAGGTCATCTGGTCCACCCCCCCTGCTCAAGCAGGGCCACCTACAGCTGATTGCCCAGGACCATGTCCAGATGGCTTTTGAATATCTTCAAGGATGGAGGCTTCGCAACCTCTCTGGGCAACCCGTTCCAGTGCTCAGTCACCTTCACAGTATAAACTTGTAATTGTATTGCATGTTGTCTAATAAAATAGTGGTTTGAGGTAGAAGTTGATAGAAGAATGTGTATTGGGTAACAAGTGTTTACCACATCTTCAGTGTATTGACTTTGTCTCCTAAATAACATCTGAAACTTCATTGTCTGAAGAAGATAAATGCCTGGCAGCTATTTAAAATATGCAAATTCAAATATTACTGAAATTGAATATGCTTCAGACATGAAAAGTTGTTTTTACCAGACTCTAGTACAGTCTTAAGAAACTAAGCTGGCACTGCCAAGGCTTTAGACATAAATGGATGTTTCTTAGCAGCAATGTGTATGCACAGGACTGTGTTAGAATATGTCGGATACTCATGGGAACCAGGACTAAAATTTATTGTTGGTTTTTTGAACACCTAAACATGATGCTTTCTTAACTGGAGAAAACTGCATGCACAAGTTTGAGTCTTTCAAAAAGACTGCTTTGGGGATTTTTTTTGCTGTCTGTAACTCTAGATGATATGACCTTGGAACACATAGGTGTATAAGGAGTGTGTGATTGAAACAGATACCAGTATATAAGCAATGTGGCTTTCCTTGTGACTGAACTCTGGCTTAGTATGTTCAGATAATATCCTGGATATATTAATGTAGTTTTAAAAAAGTCAGAATCTGAGAAATTTCAGTTCAAAATGGAAAATGAAAGCTATGGTCAGCTGTACAAAAATCAGAAGGGGTCTCTAATATCTTAGCTACAGTGATTCATTATTGTCCAAGAAATGTAACAGCAGAGCCAAATGTATAAACTTATGCTTTTTAATTAGTACAGAACTTCTTATGTTCTCTTTTTAACCATGTGAAGTATCTGAATGCAAAGTGATTCAGAAAATATTGTACTCTGAGAAACATCCAAGTACGGAAGCAGGTCTACACAGAGCAAATATTGAGCAAAGGAAAATTAAGTTAAGCACACCTAAAATTGCCTGTGGTTTCATTTTTTAGATGGAACTTGACAGATCAGCTGATCCTCCTCCAGCACTTTGGGTTGCAACAACCAAATCCTCTGTGAATAAATGGGTAAGTGATAAATCCTACACTCTGTGAATTCAGTTAAATGGTCATAGGATTTGCAGTCTTGGTTTGGGAGCTTTTAATTACTTTGCTATCTATTTATGCTGCTTTTGGAAATAAATTATCTTACTCTGAACTGGACAGTTAACATCTAAATAGCAGCATGAACTGGCAGTTGTTACAGGTGAAAGCAAAGTTTATAAATTATTATGAATGTGTCATTATTTTGTTTCTTTCTTTAGACTTTGAAGGGAATTCATAATTTTAGAGCATCTGGAGATTATGATAATGATTGTACCAATCCCATACCACCCCTGTGTACACAGCCTGACCAAGTTATAAAAGGTAAACAGCTGTTTTCCAGAGTACCTTATAAAATCTGTTATTATTATCAGAAAAGGTAGATCTTTAAGACTAGCTCAAGTTTTTAGGTACTTGTTAGGATTTCAACCAAAACAAAGACAACGTGCTTATCGTCTATCTACTGTTAGTTACAGTTAAAATAGTGTTTAAACCTTGGTGCTATCCAAGCCTTATGTAAAACAGTGAAACCAAAGAACAGTCACACATGTCGTGTTATACAGTTTAATGTAATGTTAGAAAAAAAAAATCACTGTAGTGACCTTAATTCTTGTTTGTTTGCTAGGGGGTGCTAGTATTATTCAGTGCCACATTCTTAACGACAAGAGACACATATTAACCAAAGACACAAATAATAATGTGGCATACTGGGATGTCTTGAAGGTAAGTATATAATTTTGGATTAAGCATCTACTGTTGGATGATTATTTCATACATTTTTATATTTATATATGGGGGTTTTTTTTTAGTACATGAGGTTCCTATAGTAGAAAGCAAGTCATCTTTCTGTCGCAAGACATAATGCAAAGATTGCTTTCTGAAAGGGGAGGGGGCATTTCTGAGCTTTTCTGCATATTTGCCTGACATGAGGCTGACAGATATGTTCATTCACCTGAATTCAGTGAAGTATCAACATCTTCATTCACCTGAAATTCAGACCCTTGAATTCTTTCCCAGAAATAGTAATGTTTGTTTTGATTGGGTTTTGTTTCAAAGAGGACTTGTAGAGGTCCGTGGGCATGTCTGCCCAATGCAGTATGGAATAGCATAAGAAAGCTTAGCCTGCAAAAGGGAAGCCTGTGCTTCAGGTCCTGCTACAAACCCACAGATCCCAAGCGAGTGTGCTGACTAGTAGTCTGTGGATTATTCTGGGAGCGTGAACTTGCCACGTCCATTGTTAGTTGGCAAGACAGCAGCCAGGAAGGCGGAACTGGAAGGAAAGTTAGCAGATGGAAGCATGGCTCCTGCCTAGTGTTACTTGCTCCTGTGAGAGGAGAGACACTTGGCATGGCATTTCTTTATCTTGCTTTACCCAATGTTTGGTCAGAGGAGAGGGAAAAGAGTGCAAAGCGAAAGAACTGGAATGTCAGATCAGTGAAATGGTCAGCAATTTCTTCTCTTGCAAAACCCTGTTTGAAATTCTAAATCATTTGTCATGTTGAACTATGCAGTGCTCCAGCCAGGACTCAGTAATGAAGGAAAGCTTGCTCAGCTAACTTACTGAGTTGCTGACTGAAGTGAGGAAGAAGGGAATTAAGTTGGAGAATGTAGCTTTGTACTAAAAATTATCTAAATTACTTTTGTGGAATAGTGAATAGCTTTTCTTTAAGTTTACAGTTGGTATGTACTTAAGTACAATGTTATATCTCAGGACCAAAGTCAAATGCTAATGTTAATTTGTACCTTCAATTCTTTTTCTCTTTTGTTAGTAAGGGTTTCAGAAGCATCTCTTAGATATGTTTAAATGCATATTCACTTTAGAGATGGGGTTGCTTGCCAGGTCAAAGTGTCACCTTATGAGTAGGATCACTGGTCTCTAAGGCTGAGACTCTTTCTTTTCTTTCAGTATCCTCAATAGAGAGATTTTCTTCCCTGTAACTACACCCTTCAGTCTTTGCTTCATGTAGCTTTTCCTGGATTTTGAGGAAATAAGTCTTGCAAGGTTACAATCCTTAAGAGTTTGCTTAAAGCATGTGTTTCAGGTTTCAGGATGACTCTGCAAGTGGATTACAAGAATTTGGATGTTAACAGACTTACTTGAGGAACTTTAAAAATAGAAGTATAAAATAAAACAGATAGGTAAACTAAAACAGGAAAAAAGAATCTGCACACAAATTCATTCACTGCTGTTCCTGTTGCAATAGTTGAGCTGAATTTGTTGCTAGATTTGGAACCAATATTGATGTTTGATGGAGAGTTGTACTGAAATATTGATACTGATGTGGAGGAGAATGACAGAGAATGCTAGAAGACAGCTTTCTACTCAGTGATAGGGAAAATGTTTTTTGTTAATGTGAAGTAGTACTTCCATACCTCTCCGCTGGCTTGATGCCACTACCTCAGAAATAAATAATAAATAAAAAACCAAAATTACTTAGCACATTAACTGTTGTTCCATTTTTTGAGAAAAATTTGAACCTTTAACTTGTGTGTTTCTGGACTACAGTACTCATGGAGAGATGGTAAGTCATAATCATTCCAAATGTATGTAAGTCATGTAAAAGATTTGAGGTGTTGATATGACTCAATACTCAGAATTTAAAAACTTGTGTATTTCTTTTGGTGTACAGGCATGTAAAGTTGAAGACCTTGGGAAAGTAGATTTTGAAGAGGAAATTAAGAAGAGATTTAAAATGGTGTATGTGCCAAACTGGTTCTCAGTAGACTTGAAAACTGGGGTGAGATACAACTCCTATATCTGTTGTTCTAATGTCATGTTTCTTATACTGTTTGTTCACAAAGGTTTTACTGTGTTACAAGTTTTGAAGAACAATCATCATTTATCTGATGGGTTAGATTTATTTTGAAGCAAACCAGCAAATTTTACCTCTGTTCTTAATAATCTGAAGAACAGATTTTTATTTTCTCATGGTATGGTCAGTTTAAATCCATCAATACCAGTTATGGATTAATACGGTTTGGTAAACAATGTGTGCTATCATGCATTTAGAAATTCTTTGTTTTGTGTTCCCAGCTAAGTATGAACAAAATAAATTTATAGACTTGTTTAATACAAAACAACTATTGCATTCCTCTTCCTGATGGTCTTTTTCCAACAGATGTTGACAATTACTTTGGATGAAAGTGACTGCTTTGCAGCGTGGGTTTCAGCAAAGGATGCTGGATTTAGCAGTCCAGATGGTTCTGATCCAAAATGTAAGTTTTAACTAATACTAGTGTTTTATTGAGACAAAAAAGCAGAATAAATTCCAGTGTTTGTGTTTCAATGTATTCCAGTGCCACACATGTCAGCAGCTGGTTGGATTTTAGGGCTTCTTTTCTTGAGACTAAATTCTGCAGAGAATTCTCCAATGAGAATGCTTCCTTTTTTTTTTTTTTGTTTTTCTTTTTCGAAACATTTCAATCATGTTCAGGTCTTCTATTTAAATCGGTTTTAAACCTTCAAGAAGCAAAAGGGGCAAAGTAATATTCCTAAACTTGGGACTGTTGCCTAATCTAGAGAATGGTAAAGCATATGACTGATCCAACAGCAGTGCTTCTAAAATCAGCTTTTTCTGAAAGATGGTAATATATAGCTCTGAGATTGTGATAAGCAGATTTCTGTGCCCATAAATAGTTTGTTTTGGGAACAGAACTACTCAAACTTGGGAAGGTTTTCAGCTATGAATCAAATGTAGAAAATTATGATGCCAACACTTTTGTAACTGAAGTTCTACCTCGCTATGTCTTGACAGTAAATCTTGGAGGGCTTCTGCTACAAGCACTTCTGGAGTATTGGCCTAGAACACATATCAATCCAATGGACGAAGAAGAAAATGAAATGAATCATGGTTAGTATTTTAATATTTTCATTTTTTAGGATTTGTTCATACATTCTGTTTCTTTAACAGATACAACTTGACTTGCTGTCTTATAGCTGTCTCTGCATGCATTATAAACTAATGGTTTTTAATCCTTTTAAATTTGCTTTACACCAGAATTTGCTGAGTGGCTTTCTTCTGAAAGATCAGCAAGAATCTTAAGAACTCTAGTCTGTAAAAAAAGTAGGTGAATAGATGATTCTGAAGTTACAGAAATGTGGTGCCTTGCTGAAAAACAATTACTGGCAAAACTAAGGCTTGACTTAGAAAAGAAACAGCCTAGATAATGACAGCAAAGAACAATAGTTCAGTTATTCAACATTAGCCAGTATTCTCTTGACATCTTGCTTCTAGGTATGATGAACAATACAAGATAAAAATCTATTGGAAAAAAATACATTCAGTAGATATTAGAATAATACATGGGGTAGGTCTATACAAAACCACCTTAAAGAGTGGTGGTTTAAGGTAAAAATGCTAAGTCTAATCAGGCATGAGATAAAAAGCACAGCTATGTAAAATGTAAGATAGTGGCTGAATTTGGCAGAATAAAAGAGACTGTATAATTGCTAAGTTTGAAATTAATTCAACCCTATGCTGGTTTTGGCAGAGTTGACTGAAAAGTCTTGTCTTTGGCTATTAAGAAATTACTTTCTACAGATAATGCAATTAAGAAAACTGTAAGTTCAGCAATATCTTGCCATTTTGTGACAGATTGTGCCAAGAGTTAGCTACTCTCTTCTTTCAAAAATTGTCTTCAAGGAGGGTTACAGCACTTCACAGGCTCTTCTGGATAAAGTTGCTGATTCTCTTGCTTTTGCATATTGGCAGTCTACAGCTTGAGAGCCAGACAATATATGAAAAGTATAGCTCGCAGGCCTTTGTATTGTTGCAACACTGATGGTGCGCTACTTATTTCTGTGAATAGTTGTGGATTAGTGGAATGTTTAGAATATTCACTACAGAATCAGTCTTCATTTTCCCTTCCAAAAGTAACAGTTAAGAAACTGACACTGAACAGTGACTTAAGAAGATAAAGCGTATCTCTTGGACACTGAAATTTGTGTACAGAGACCAGAACTTAAATATGCATATATAGAATCATAGAATCATTTAGGTTGGAAAAGACCTTTAAGATCATTGAGTCCAGCCATCAACCATGCCCACTAAACCATGTTCTGAAGTGCCTTGTCCACGTGCTTTTTGAACACCTCCAGGGATGGTGACACCACCACTTCCCTGGGAAGTCTGTTCCAATGCCTGACAACCCTTTCAGTAAAGAAGTTTTTCCTAATATCCAATCCAAACCTCCCCTGGCGCAACTTGAGGCCATCTTCTCTTGTCCTATTGCTTGTTACTTGGGAGAAGAGACTGACCCCCACCTCACTACACCCTCGTTTCAGGTAGTTGTAGAGAGCGATCAGGTCTCCCCTCAGCCTCCTTTTCTCCAGACTAAACAACCCCGCATCCCTCAGCCGCTCCTCATAAGACTTGTGCTCTAGACTCTTCCCCAGCTTCGTTGCCCTTCTCTGGACACGCTCCAGCACTTCAATGTCTTTCCTGTAGCGAGGGGCCCAAAACTGAACGCAGGACTCGAGGTGCGGCCTCACCAGTGCCGAGTACAGGGGGACAACCACTTCCCTAGTCCTTCTGGCCACACTGTTTCTGATACAAGCCAGGATGCCGTTGGCCTTCTTGGCCACCTGGGCACACTGCTGGTCATGTTCAGCCGGCTGTCAACCAGCACCCCCAGGTTCTTTTCTTCCAGGCAGCTTTCCAGCCACTCTTCCCCAAGCCTGTAGCGCTGCATGGGGTTGTTGTGACCCAAGTGCAGGACCCGGCACTTGGCCTTGTTGAACCTCACACAATTGGCCTCAGCCCATCGATTCAGCCTGTCCAGATCCCTCTGTAGAGCCTTCCTACCCTCGAGCAGATCAACCCTCCCTCCCAACTTGGTGTCATCTGCAAACTTGCTGAGGGTGCTCTCGATCCCCTCATCCAGATCATTAATAAAGATATTAAACAGAACTGGCCCCAATACTGAGCCCTGGGGAACACCACTTGTGACTCGCTGCCAACTGCATTTAACTCCATTCACCACAACCCTCTAGGCTCAGCCAGCCAGCCAGTTTTTTACCCAGCAAAAAGTACACTTGTCTAAGCCATATGTGCAGTATTCTTCCTCTCAATTGTTAACATAAGTGTTATGAAGAAATCTTTCAAACTGGAAGATTTTTCTTGCTCTAACTTCAGTATCATATTCATCCCGTCTTAGTAGAGAATAGATTTTCTTTTTTGGTTTCTTTGCTTGATAGGACTTTTGACCTTTCTTATGTTGCTTGAATTCAACATCATGTTCAAATACAGTAATTAAATGCTGCAGTGTAATCGAGATGATCTTTCTCAAGTGAAAGGCAGGCATCTAAATACTTCTATATTGTGTATCAAGATACCTGGCTGACTACAAGCTGGTGCATAAATAATGCTGGTTTTTCTTTAATCTTATCCTATCCATCTGATGTGGAATCAGGTTCTTCAGTGTTTTGAAGACCATACTGCTATAACTAGCTAAAAATAAATCGAATTTAGAATGCAGTAACTTCAAGAACATGTGAGTCTGAGCTTTACTAATACACTATTTTAACATCTGGCAAATCCAGGTAGAAGAGCAAAGCTAACATCCCTCAGAGTTCTGTACTGTCAGTGTAGAGGGGGAAAAATAGTCTTGTCTCAGCAGAACCTCTTTAGTTGATTTCTACTATTAGTATTGTTCAGTTTGACAAATACTCAGAATACTGTTAAGGAACTGGAGAAAACTAGGAATCAGGTTTTGGCTCATCAGCTCTATTTCCCTTTTCTCAGAGGCTTTTGAAATAGGCCTTCCACAAACTTGTATTGATCTAGTTACTCTCTAGTGTTCGTTTTTATATACTTGCTATGTGTTGGAAGTAGGGATTTTCTTGGGTTTTATGAAGCTTATGATTTTGTTAATTTATGAAATACGTTAGCTGTAGGTGGAAAAGACACGTGTTGGACTATATATACCCAATTTTAAGCCCTAGTGCTGTATCACTGTTGTGTGTATTTTTTTCCAACAGTGAACGGTGAGCAGGAGAACAGAGTCCAGAAAGGAAATGGATACTTTCAAGTGCCACCACATACACCAGTTATTTTTGGTGAGGCTGGAGGACGCACTTTGTTCAGGTATAAAAACTCAAGAGTGTAAATTCAGTGGCTAAACAATCGTTTCCTTTGTGCAAGCAGAAATGTTATCAAAATGTAATACTTGCATCCATTCCATACTGTACATTCAAGACATGCCTTTGACAGGCAAAATAAGCAGCTGTTAATGATAATTTTGCATTGTCCAACTGAATATGTGAGTTTGAGCATCAGCAACGTGTGGGGTTTTACAATGGTAAGAGTTGTATGTTGTTCTTAGTCGTATGTCATAGCTTTGAGATCTTTCTGGGTGCCCTCTTCCTGGAAACTGATTAACTGAACTTTGTTTTAGAATGAAATTGTGCTACTTTAGATTCTTGTAGAACTTCTCTTATGGGTTTGTTGTGCTGGTCTTTGAGCATTAATGACTCAGACAGGAGATCCTACTCACTAGAGAGTTGGTTTCTGCTCCCAAAATTATAGCTGGTGACCCATTAGAAGGTCCTAAGCTCTGGCAGGTAAGAGCACAGGTTCTGTATTGTAATGTGTATACACTGATTACCCTTCTATTTCTTTTCATTCTACGTTGAAAAGCCTAACTGTGATATATGATATGTCAGAGACATTTTAAGAGTTCTGCAAAACAAATGCCAAGCTTTCAAATACCGTGAAGCATTTAATATTTAAGGACATAGTGAATTTTAAATTTGAGGGGTGAGGGAATGTTTGATTTGATGGTTTTGTTTCCCAGGCTGAATAGGCCCAAAAATGATGTAACTTTCAGTCCCTGAATTGGTCAGTAAAACAGGGTGTCATGGTTTAACCCCAGCCAGCAACTAAGCACCACGCAGCTGCTCGCTCCCTTCCCTCCCCCAACCCCCAGTGGGATGGGGGAGGGAATCGGGAAAAAAAAAAGTAGAATTCATGGGTTGAGATAAGAACACTTTAATACAACAGAAAGGAAGAAACTAATAATGGTAATAGTAACAATAATAAAATGACAATAATAACAATAAAAGGATTGGAATATACAAGTGATGCACAGTGCAATTGCTCACCACCTGCCGAGTGACACCCAGTTAGTTCCTGACTGGCAATTCCCCCCAGCCCCAGTCCCCCCAGTTTATATACTGGACATGATGTCACATGTTATGGAATACCCCTCTGGCCAGTTTGGGTCAGCTGCCCTGGCTGTGTCCCCTCCCAACTTCTTGTGCCCCTCCAGCCTTCTTGCTGGCTGGGCCTGAGAAGCTGAAAAATCCTTGACTTAGTCTAAACACTACTTAGCAACAAGTGAAAACATCAGTGTGTTATCAACATTCTTCTCATACTGTACCAGCTACTACAAAGACAATTAACTCTATCCCAGCCGAAACCAGGACACAGGGTAACCTTTTTCAGCTTTGAAAACTGATTTTTATTTTTTTTTTTTTCCCCCTGCAGTATCTGTATTTACATTGTAGCTGGGGCTTAATATTTGCATCCGTTCTGTACTGGTGGATCTTATGCAGCTTGTTCTCAAGAGAACACTGAAAAGACATGATTGGAGGGAGCAAGCCATGCTTATTGGACCTAAAAGGTGGCTTGAGGACTGTCTGACAAAATACTTAATTGGAATTGATAAAATTATATGTGGCTTTGTTTCACCATTCTGTGTGTGCATTTCTTAAAATTGGTTTTATTCTTTCCATTTGGTGAGGGCTTAACAGATGCTTTATATGCAAAGCTCATTTTCCCAAAGGAGAAAAGAACTGCTTTGTGCTAGGTGCCTTTCCCCTTCTTCTGACAGTTTTGTACTTCAACACACAAACATACACAATCCACGAACAAAGTAGATTTTTTAATTTCTCTGTGCCATAGCCTATAGTCTCCTGAGATACTTTTCCCTGTTTCTGCTCTAGGGATCTGTCTTCTTCCTGCAGCTACTTTGTCTGGTCTTTACAGAAAATACGTGATCACTTCCCCAATAAGTTTGATGATGTGAAGGGCCAGCTAACCAAGCTCAAGCTCCCTGCGCATTAAAAGGGCAGGTCCTCTCCTGAAAGCTTTTTAATGCACATTACAGTAATTGTTTTTATTCATAAAGGTTATTTCCGTATGTCTTAGGTTATTATGTCGGGATTCAGGTGGTGAAACTGAATCTATGCTTCTTAATGAAACTGTGCCACAATGGGTCATAGACATCACTGTGGATGTAAGTATCATGTATAGATTTTGCTTTTTTGTTGGTTTTTTAAGGTGAACTACAATTTTTTTAACTGCACAAGATCTGAAATGACATTTTAAATTTTTGCTCTGTTTCCATTTAAAATAAGTGGTCTCAAGGTCTGTATTCAAGACCCTTTGAGATTCATTATTTTTTGATGTGTCCAGTTAAGGTATTTTTGCTCAGTTTCTTTTGACAGAAAGTCGTAGATAAGAATTCAAAGCACTGTGCATAACTGGTATCCTTTTTCAAGTGTGGAGCTCAGGAACAGAGAATACTCTTCATATTGCAGCAGTCTTTTGATACTATCTAATTTCCTTTGAAATAAATGATAATTTATATTCAAAAGCTAGATGGTATGTGCATCTTCTAAATTGAAGCATCTCAGAAATATGAGTAATTTGGAAGTTGGCTGTGGTGGTTATGTTGATTAAGAATTTCTTTTGGTTTTTGATAATTAGCAGCTGAATATACTTCACATACCAGCTGGTGGAAATAGGAGCTGGTAACAGTTCACCCTAAATTAACACTTTTCAAATTTGTTTCTTTCTAGAAAAACATGCCCAAATTCAATAAGATTCCCTTCTACCTCCAACCTCATTCATCATCAGGGGCAAAAACTCTAAAAAAGTAAGTAATGCATATTTGACTCTCAAAACTTCAGAAAGAGAATTGCAAGCTCAAAAAAAACCAACAAAGCAGTTTGCCAGAGAATCATATTGTTCTTGGAGAATTTGTAGAAGTTTCTAGTCATTTAAGCAACATCGCTTTGAAGCGTTGAATTATATCAGAGTACTTGAAAGAACTGTAGGTTTCTTTTGGGTTCAGTGGGCAGTTGCTTAAGTTTATCCTAAGAAATGTCTACGAACTAACTACTGAAATTAGACTTTCTGTCTTTTGTGGTATTAATCAGAAAACAGGAACTTACAGATTGTTACACTGTTCAGAACCAGTTTTATATTATGTTTCCTATTACTAACAGTGAGTAATAGCTTTTAAAAAGGAAAAGGTACAAAACGTGACAGCAGGGAAAGCAAGATAGTCTCCCTGTCGCACTAGCTGTAACTGGGAGCTGTATAGGTTAGAAATCAATGCAGGTCCTCAGATATGAGGTCAATGTCATAGACAGTACGCCTACCATTTCTATGCAACAATTATCAGTATTTTCCACAAATGCCTAGTTCCTCTTTAAGTCTTATTGAATTCTTCACATTGGAGAAAATTTGTGAAAGAGGACCTTCGTAGGCTTTTTGTGTTCTTTGTAGAAAAACCACTGCTGATTATTACTTTAGAATGCCCTTCTGTTAATGTAGTAAGGTGAACAGCATATTCTGGCTTACCGCTTTTATTATTCCGTGCCCTTTGTCCTTCTCTTACTAATCCTTTTTCTATTGAAAGAATGAGTGTTGTGTACAATACCCTTAATCTAAGGTTTGATTTTAATTTGGTCTTTTGAATATCTTGCCACTTCTCTGAGTCCCTTTTGCTGTGTGAATCTTTGGATAAATAGCTGTTATGATCATGGTATTCTGGATGATCCTGATAATTTCCTATTAAACTTATAATATAAAGAGCTCGTCTGTGTACTTGCATAGTTTGCTACAGATTAAGGTATTGTGAAGATAAGAAATGTAGTTTCTCAAGTTTTTTCCTGCCATACTTCGCTTACCTTGTATAGAGACCGACTGTCAGCAAGTGATATGCTTCAGGTGAGAAAAGTGATGGAACACGTGTATGAGAAAATCATAAACTTGGATAATGAGTCTCAGACAACTAGCTCTTCCAATAATGAAAAAGCAGGAGAACAAGAAAAAGAGGAAGACATTGCTGTGCTAGCAGAGGAGAAGATTGAACTTCTGTGCCAGGACCAAGTAAGTTACCTGGGCGTTTTAGCCTGTGAACAAAACCAATGTCTAGCAATGTATCAGTTGTGAATTTCTGAATACTGAGCTTGAAATATGCTATATATTATCTGTTACCTTTAAAACTAGGTAAGTGTTTTGACGTCATGTTAACTCACTGCTGACACAAGTTCAGACAGCTGCAGATAGCCAGATCAAAGAATTTATATAGCATGCCTTTTTAATTACATCTGACTAGTAGCCTTTATAGGATTAATTACTCATACTCAACAAACGGACTTAACACAATTCCATGGAATTCCATTTCTAACATTTTTGGAATGCTTTAATTCCACATTTCTAGCAGAGTTTAATTTTTTTCTGAAATATTAAGTGCATGAAGATTAAATATTGAGGAGGTGGTTGTAATATGAAGTTACATGTTACATTGCTAAAATCTTTCAGTAATGCATTAGGTTTACTTGCTAGTTGAAAAATCTGAGCCTTTGCATGGTTCATCTTTGATGCCAGTTCACCCATACACACAAACCAGAGTGTTTTATCTTTGAATTTCTGACAATCTATCAGATTTGTGGAATAAAAGATGAATTTCTACTGTTTAGGTTTTGGATCCGAATATGGACCTTCGAACTGTAAAGCACTTCATTTGGAAGAGTGGTGGTGATCTGACGCTTCATTATCGCCAGAAATCAACGTGAAGGGAGTGGTGGACCCAAATGGTTGCTTATTTACTTGACCATACTGTACTGGTTCCAAGAGTAGTACTATAGAAGCCCACTGAACCCCTAAGGTAGATGAGACTTCTAATGACTCAGTATGGACGGAAAGTATACATTTAATTGAAGTGACTAATAGATCTGTAATATAGAGGAAAAAAATCTATATGACTTAAACTAAAGTCTGTCCTAGTCTCAGCCAATGAGATGGGAAGTCCCCGAGTGGTTCGTGTTGTGTGAGGTGTACAGAGAACGGATGATAATCCAGTGCAGACTTTTGCTTCCTCCTTTTTGCTTTTGTTTTTCCAGAACATATCCTCATCTGCTCATGCTTGATATGAAACCATTTTGGCCATATTAGTCGCTGTGTTCACAATATAATTCAGAAGTGCACACAAGGTATTTTTAGTACATTCCATTCGTAAAGTTCCTACAATGATTTGTCACAGGTTACTCAAACATTTCTACCACTTGAAGAAATTTGGAAAAGAAAAACAACAGAAAATAGGTATTGCATACTTGAAAGAATTGGCCCATTTAATTGCAAATGAAGGGTTAATATTAGAAGTGTTTTAATACTGCAACGCAACTGTTGCTTTAGAGAGCTGTTGACATGCAGAATAAGAACACTAGATAAATATTGTAGCAGGGTCAGTCCAATGATGCTGTGCATCATAATAGAGTGAACATGCTTTGCAGAAACTTAATGAGGTTTTGGTTTTTTTTAAATATATATAACTACTTCCTGCACTGTGTCCTAGGTGTTCTAAAGACACACTAGTCTAATTTTTGGTAACTGTGCTCCAAAACTATGTGACATTTTGTTAAACCTTCAGACCATTCTGAAAATAACTTCATATGTTTAATGTTAAACTTCAGAAACTTCTCAGCAGATTTCATATTCATGATATAAAAATACTTATCCTTCTTTTCCGAAGTTTTATATGCAGTTGTTCTTTTGTTATAGATTTATGCGGATCTTCTTTTCACTGTTATTTCTAAAAATCTGTGACTGTCATAGACTCATAGTAGTCTTTTATAGAGTTTAACTTATTGGGGGGAGGGGGTAAAGGCATTTCAGCTTTTTGTGAGAAAATGTGGGGCTGTCCCAGAAAACTATTTGTAGCCAGAACAAATTACAAATCCTCGTAAAGAAATTGTGTAAAAATGACTCTTGTCTGAAGCAGAAGCACAAGTGCCTTCAAAGGGCAGTATATTATTTGAGTTTCTTCAGGAGACATATGCTCTTGCCCTTCCTGTATCTTGCTATCAAGATTTAGGTTGAGGCCTAAAGAAAGTCCCAATAAATTATATTACTGGGATTGTACTGGTCAAACAAAAAGTAAAATATTTTTCATCGTATTTTATTTGAAAAAATAGTCAAATCATTACCTTCTGCACTCTTAACCTAGCTAAACAAATTCATGGCTTAAGCAAAAATATGGTTCAGAACTAAGCTAGCACATCTTTTTCCCTGTCATTTGAGAGTCAGTTTCTGTTTTTAATCCCCATTTCTGTGTATGCTCAGTTTGACACAATTGTGCTATAACTGCACATTTTTAGTGATATTTGTGAATTAAATGCTTAAAAAGAACTGTAACTTTTATTGATAAATTGTCCTGACTTGTATTTATTAGTAGCAAGGGTCTACGCTTGTTCCAATAGGCACTGTTTGCGGGTTTTGGGTTTTTTTCTGGTTGTCTTGCTGTCCCATTGTATACATTGGAATTGCTCCCAGTAATTTTGTTTGAAATCAGCCAAGGTTGTAATTTTTCTTCTTTTTTTCTTTCTAACCATCCCGAAACACAGTTTCAGGAAAGATTGACAGAAGAGTCTGCAATGCCAGAAGGGTAAATGATGTTTCACAGTTGTATAGAATAAAAGGCTTTAGTTAAAATATTTTCCAGTTGTTTTGTGTATTGGATCAATTATGCAATTTTAGAGGTTGGACTCTTGCCACTTAATGGTTGTACTACAAAGGACTTCAGAGTCCTTTGAAGCCTCAAGTAATAGAACGGCTGAAGAAATGGCAGTGCCTTAACAAAGTCCCTTTAAAGAGGATCTTGTAATATGGTGGGATATAAGACTTTAGCAGGCCTGCAAGCCTTCAAATGCAAGTTCTGAGATCCTGTTGAGGTGGAGAATGTGCTCAAGTCATACTGTTTGCATGGGCAGTGCGTGCTTTTGTACCATGAAAATACTTTGTGCCAACACCAATGTAGTACGTAAGAAAAGATAGCCCTGCTACAAGTGACTCATGCCAGTTGGCATGGAGTTTTCTGGATGTGGAAAGGTTGTAGCACTGTAAGAGACACATGGGAAACCAAGACTGGGTTTCCTGATGCTGAAAACACCAGCACAGAATACTCAAAGCATTTGCTGTGGGGACTGTCAACTTGGCTGCTCTCAGAGGAGACACAGTAATTCAGCGACCAAATGTGTTTGCAGAGGCTCCCAGCATCCATCTTAGATGCCATGTCAAGTGAGAGGTGTTATTTTGCTACTCCCCTTTAATTTCTGTCACCTTTTCTGGAATTGTGCTGTCTGTAAGGGTCCTGAAGGCAAGAGCAGGAGAGGCCCCTGCACAGCGTTAAGTTCATATGAGAGTCACAGCTCATTGGGATGTTGTGGACTGAGATAGAGTTCCAGTTTGACAGAATCACAGGAAATGCTGCTGATTTGTACAAGTTTTTTTTAATTTCCAAGTTCATAATGGAAAGGAGTTGTAAATCTAGTATTTAGTAGTGTAACCTGTGTCCCAGAAAAGCATTTTTCTATGACAGGCAATTTTTTTTTCTTCTTCAGGTGCAGTAGTGCTGAGAACAGGAGAGCTAGGCTCAGTAGCTGCAGCTGAAGTGCAAGTATCATTTTAGGAAGAGAAGAACTACTTGAAGAATTTAGCATTAACTTTTAGAAACACCAAAAAAATACTTAAAATAAGCCCTAGGCAGGAGATAATAATGTAGTTCAACCTCATTGCCAAGCGGTGGGAAAATAAGGGACTTGGGATTTATTAGTTTGGTTGCCCATATTCCATGGGAGAGGGGCAACCAGGGGACTGACAGTGCACTCCTTGGTCAGTCTCGTGGAGAGCTGCTCAGGGAACAGCTGTCCCAAGGTTCAGATCGTGCGAGCTGAAGCGTGGGCAACTATCCAACATGTTGACCTGGGAGGTGCCGAGGCAGGGGAGAGAGGGAAGTTGCAGAGGTCAGTTTGCTGAGGTGAGTTAGGGTGGAGGTGCCAGGGACGGGGAGAGAACGCATTTGCCAAAGGTGAAGGCATAGAGTGACTGTTAACATGTGAATCCAATTACAGGACTCCAAATTTTGGCCAGTACATTGCACCAAGGTATTTTTCTTTCACAGAGGTCCTATTTGATTCAAACTTTATCCCTAGAAATTTCTTGAACGTGACATTTAGTGTCAATTTTTAAGCACATAATGCTACACTTGTAGGTGTGCTGATGGCTCCCAAACAGAGCTAGGTGGAGTTACCACCCAGCTAGATAACAGAAGTTAAATGTACATGCATACTTAAATATCAAGAAAGTGATTGACTACAGTAGTTTCCTGTACTATCTGGTGGAGGTTTTTCTGTGAGCAGCTGTACAAACATCATGCAGACCAGAGGTACGGATGAGAGACTGGGTAGGACATGCCCGATCTCTCTCTGAGGCTATTTTGACACTGTTCTAGGCATCTTTTTCATGGGACTCTGAATGCTTAATTACTTTTTGTAGCTTAGAAATGTAACATAAACCAAACAACTGCTTTGAAATTGCTTTTACGGCAGAACCAATGTGAATTAGTGTTTGCTTAAGGCAAAAGCAAAGAGTATGTGTGGACATTAGTGGCAATGCCCAGGAAATAACAGATTAACAGAGTCAACCTTTAGCTGCTTTCATGTAACAGCCAGAGGCAGTGGTGCCTAGTTCTTGCATAATTGCTTGGAGGTGAAAATACTTGCCCAGTTATGGGGGAAGATGGAGAAGGGTAAGGGTGCTGAGGGGAATGCTGGATCAAAGGCTTCTCCCTGGAAGGCTGCCTCAGCTGCTTTCCTTTTCTGCTGAGTTCATGGTGCAGGAGAACAGGGGTGCTGGAATAGCTGAAGGCTCCTGCTGCTTCCCCAGTTAGTGCTGTAATCCTTACTGCTAGGTGAGATTAAATTCTGAACCCCCAAGCGGCTATGGAAATGCATAATTCAAGCCCATCAGTACATGTGAGTGGTGTGATCTCTACTCCGTATTGCAGTCTATCTTCCTGCAGCATTTCTTAGTTACAACTAAGAGAAGTTCAGTCAAGTGTGGCAACTTGGATGAGCAGCTTCTGAACACAGCCCAGAGTAGTACAGCAAAAGATTCAGTAAATTGTCAGGCCTGCTGTAAAAGTTTGAGAGGGAAAACAAAGTCATCACTACCTGAATACTGTTGGTATTTCAACTGTTCTTGCTAGTAGTTAAAGATGCCTTAAAGATGCTAAATACATTTATTCACATGTTCAAGTTCAGCTGGAATTAGTTCAGCATCCATATTGCTGTTACTAATAAGATTTGCATATTTATCTCTAGGATGGTTACTTCCTTATCAGGATTTTTGGGGGTTATGCTCAGTCCTAGTACAACAGGGTTACTACTGTCTGAAGTTCCCATGAATCAAGTAGTTTACTTCAGGAGGGAGGGCTTGGTCCAACCTGCTGAAGTTAGCTGTGCTTGGGGCAAGACTTGACCAAGTTGTTCCCACCCTTGTGGAGTAGAGTTGCGAGTATCCAGGTGGATGAAGGTCCTGCTACGCCTCCAAGCACCCATCCTGTGTTTAGCCACCATCAGCACCCAGGTGCTCTGGCCCTGGCAGAGGCATGGCTCAGAGATGACTTTTGCCTAATCCCTGCTTTAACACTTGAGCTCCTGGTAGCATCTTTGGATTTAATGTCTGCCAGACTCACGCCCTCAGGCTTGACGATTAATCCCAGGTCTGGAAGCTTATCCTGTTGTGTCTGGCCACACCAAAGTGTCAAGCTACGCATCCACTGCATCCAAGCTCTGAAGTTAGTACAAAGCACTCTTAAGGAGACCTCCTCCTCCCTTTGTTTTGCCCTCCTTGTGATATTGCTGCAATAATCCTTTTTGTGTCTGTGAAAGAACTATCACTGTCAGGTTTGTAGATGCCCTCAAAGTATACAGAAGCAAACAAGGCAATACACAGCCTTCCTACTTACCTGGAAAGAGTAGCTGTTTGGAACAGCACCTGATTGATTGTGATTTGTTGATTTTGTTTCAAATCCTAAATACAGAAGTTGACCATTCGAGCCATTTCACTCAAAAATAGCTCTGTCTTCTACAACCATTCATTTGTTTCAGACCAAAATAAAATATTGCCTTTATTATTTCAGAACTGGTCTATCCTCACAGGCCTTATGAGCTACAGTTCTTTCAGCAGTAGTACCTGGTCATTCCCTTCCTGAATCTTCCCCAAATTAAGGTGGTGGCAGCAGCAGTGAGGTAATCACAAATGCTCCAGCTTGGTCTGCAGCACATAGTCTGTATCAGAGGGGATGGCTCTCCCGCTGTCTACGCTTGCAGTGACAGCAGGCAGGTGAGGCAGGAGACCTCTGCCTCCAGCAGAATTGGAGCCTCTCCAAATCCAGCCACTCTCAGGAGCTTCTACTACTCTTTTTAGGTTTTATTTTGAAACTAAGAAATTCTAATCAGCTTTGTTACTTCTGCACCCACAAGTAAAAGAATACTTTCTACTTCTCTGTTTCAGCAGGCATTTCAAAAGGTAGCTTCTAAATTGTCAAGAGAAAAGGAATTTGATGAGGACATTAAACTCTTCAACTTATTTAGCATTTAAATGATAAAGTTATAGGTTAGGAGAATACAACATACCACTGCTAGAGGTTTAACTCTCTATTTGGTTTTTAAATGGGTATGTTAGACCATTGTTCAGTTGGACGTTATGAAAAAAGAATCAAGTCTTCATACATTTTTGAAGACTTCCCACCTCCCTTTCCAAGAGCCAACTAACATAAATTAGGCTGGACACAGACTGGCATAAGTGTTAAGCCATTTATTACTGTGACATCTGAAATTTAGTATCAGTTTTGACATTCCCTGCTCTTAAATTTCTAAAGGGTGCTTACAGTACAGCATCACCTACATGAGCTACTACCAGCTGAAAAACAGTTTTGACAAAGGTGTAAGATTAGAAACAGTCCTAAATAAAGAACAAAAAACCAAACAGATCACCTAGATGTCTTCAGTCATCAGGCTCTGAGACCAAACAAACTTACCAATAGCTTAAATTACATTTATTTTTAGTGTTTGGCTGTTCACACTTGTAGCAGTCAGTGGAGGGAAGAAAAAAGGAAATTTATTTTAGCAATATGAGAAGAAAATCTGTTCATTATTAACAGACCATTTAGCAGACTAGATTTCAAATCTCTTAATTCTACTACCTGCAGTTAAGGGCTTAATGCATTCTTCTTTAAAGCAAAAGATATTTTGACCATCCTATTCAGAGCCACTGTATTTTATGTGAAAACAGTATTTCAGACTAACAGCAGAGACAAGGAACACAAAGGACAGATTTTTAGCTAAGGGTGTACTCATCGGAAGACCTCTCTTGCTTTGCAACTTTGCCTGCACCCTTTTGCTGCAGCTGAGCTGTCACAGGCACAGCCATGTGACCCAGACTGCCCATCCTGCATTGTTAGTAGATTTCAGCCTAGTCAGTCATTTCGCTTACTGATCTCCATAGTGCACAAGGGAGAAACATTATCAGGAGACAGGGCAGAGAAAAGAAAATCAGATGATGTTGTACTAAAGAAGTATAGTCTAGTTTATAGCTGAAACACACACCTAACCTTGTACCCCATTCTCTTAATCCACAAAGGATTTTCACCACACTAACTGTACCAGCTATAGTGAAGTTATTCCCAAGCAGTAGCCTTAAAATTTCATGATAAATCACTGCCCTGAGAGGTATAAAAACACCCACATTTCTTTCATTGTTCATTTCATGTTCGCTGTTACATTCAGAAGTTATTTTAAGACAAGTGCAAACAAAACAAAAAGGCTACAAAAAGCAACAGATGTTGCTGCACTAACATGCTCCATCCCCATGTCTTAAACTTACGATGGTTTGTATAAAAATAGAAATGGATAAATAGAAAAGCACAACTGAAGAAAAGCTATTTCTCCATCACTACAGAAACCAAGACATATTCAGCTCCACTGTAAAGGTTAATCACCGGGAAAACACATGGGCCTAACCTAAAATCATCTTTGACTTCAGTTTGTTTCAAATAACCATCATAATTCCCCCCTCCTTTATTTTTTTAAAAAAAACAGTGAGACGACCCCCTCATCCACTGAAGAGCTGAAGTGAATGACAGGACCCACCAACATGATTTTGTCCTATCTATATGCTGCAACTTCAAACCATGTGGTACTTCCTTTCCTGCAAAAATAGTTGTAGAGAAGGTACATGAACAACTGTTACAGAGAAAGGACTCTAAACCAAGAAAAAGAACAGTTGGCAGAGTAGTAAGTAGAAATAAAGACATCTTGGGGTAGGAAATGCCTTGAAAGTCACAAGAACTGTCTAATTGAGGTGTACCATTAGAAAAGCTTTCTAACAAGTCAAAACCATAATTATTTTTTTTTTAATGCCATCAATCATACTGAGAAAATCATCATTAAGCATCACTGTTCAGGCAGAGTGCCTTCAAAAATACATTCAGGAGCAGTTGTAGGCAAACGTGAATTCAGGAACTTGACATTTTACCAGTCTCCAACTTGTTTCTGCATTAATTTCTCCATTAATTTGGTGATTTTGGACAGCATTCAAAGTTTGAACACAGATCAATCCATTAAACCATGACTGGAAAAGACAATAGGATATGTATTTCGTATGATTTCTTTTATAATATTGTCTACACTAACAAAATAGAATAACTGTAATTCTTTCAAGATCAGAAAAATATTCCAAGCTGTAGTATTACACCATACGGCGGTCTGTAAACAAAAGCAGCATCCATTTCACTCACGATCTTGTGCAGCTGCTTCTTCTTTCTGTTCACATGCTGCTTCATCATCTGGTTTCACCGGAGTAGTGGATAACGAGCTCTCAATACTGTTTAAGAGCAGCTTTGTTTCTTGGTTATTGGGATCAGTTCCTAGTGTTGTTTTTGAAGAAATTTCATTAGGAAGAGCAAAAGAAGGTAAAGATGGAATTGAAGGCAGTAGGTCATCCAACTCAGGCTGCTTGACTGAGCCTTCAGAATGCATGGTTACATCTTCAGGGCCCAAAGCTGTGGCATTTTCTGGGAAACGGAAATAGTTTGTAAAAAAACAAAAAACTGTCAGGCTAAGAGACAGTGCCTCTGGTTACCATGCATCTAGAAGAATCAGCTCGTACAGGCACATGACCAGATTCACAGCTGTTAAATACATGGGCTGTGTTCACTCAGTTCTCCCCAAATTCAGACAACTTGATGGTGCAAGCATGTTTTTAAGAAACCATGAATGATTTGCTCTGCTGTATTCTTATGCAAGAGATGTTTTATTTTGTGTTACAACTCTTAGTAACCCCACCTTTTAAAAGGGAAAGGCATCCATAATGTGAAGATTTTTTTTTTTCTTTAAATAGAAAAGTCACTATTAAGATGACTGCAATTTTGTTTTCACTTTACAACTGTGAAGATAAGCCTGTGGTACAAAAATTAATTTACACCAATTTTAGAAATATCTACTTTCAAGATCAGTTTAATTTGAATCACCAACATTTTCATTTAAAGAAAAAGACACACATTCTATAATCTTACAAAAAAAGCCTATTAGTTTTTGTCCACTTCTATACCTGATTTCTGCTACTTTTTCCATCTCATTTTAGCCAATCCCCTTTCTGGTTTTTCTTAAAATTGGCTTATTTCCAGAAAGCATGACACTGTTGAGCAGGCATGAGTTGGTGCCATTCCAGAAATTAGGTCAGAGGCCTAAAGGAAATCTTGAATACACTTACCAAAATAAGCAGGAGCGTCATTGTTCAACACCAACTTTTCAGTGCCTACTAAAGCATCTACTGCTGGCATGTTGAAGGAGGCAGAAGAAGACACGTTGGATACTTTTGTGAAGTTAGTGAGTTCAGGAAATGAAATACCAGACATGTCTAGAAATCCTGAATGAGAAAGCAAGTATTACAGTACTGTTTTATATAACACAGAATTCTAGATTCAGAGACATGTTATATCCAGATTTAAGTCAGTGAAGTCCCCTCCCCACTAAATGCAAATAAATTTAACCTCACTGTTAGCTGACATCAGTGGAAAGACTTCTACAGAATGTTAACCTCAGTCAGGCTCACAGTACCCAAATTCTACAGCTCTGAAATCCACTGAAGTCAAAAACTTCAAGGAAAACAACCACCAATGCTCATAGTGCTACACTTAAGTCTCAAACTTGTTTAAGAGCTTATTAGTCTACTTAGAAGCCCTCTAAAGAATTGCTGAACAAAGCACCTAAGAAAATATACCTGGATCCATGACTCTCTGGAGAGGAGGAGGAGGAGAAAGGGAGCTTTCTGGTGAATAACCACTCATTTCTTGATCTGTGGAATGATCCAAGTTCATAACTATTTCAGAGTTGTCACTCTGAGAAGTAGGTGCCAATAATGGAGTCTGAAATGACACAGTAAGAAGGAAAAGCATCTTTTTATACTGAAAGCTTCACCTGAAGATGACCTTCCTATGAAAGCATTCTGCCTCAGTCTCCAAGTACACCAATTCAGAGAGAACCTATGATGCTGAAACAAAGTCAAGCCACTGATTAGGACATGTTCCAATGTAGCCTTTTAAAGCCAGTATGTTCTTAGAAGAACAGTCCATAATTAGTTCTTGTAGGCATATTTTATTTCCTAGTGAACGGGGTATTCTTCTAATGTGATTCTCATTGACTGATACAGCCATAGTATGCAAGTCTTCAAAACGGGATGAAAATATCAGCCAACACTGGCGATCTGTCATCTGCTCAGCATCATCAGCTCTCACTCTCCCTTCACCTAGCTCCATTTCAGTCAAGCAATATTGTATGTTGTACTCAAATAATACTGTATTATGAATGTTCCAACAAGTAGAAAATTTTGAAACTCCAGAGAACATGCCAGAGGTATGAACTTACTTCTTACATACCTCTGTGTAACCATTAGCAGATGGTACAGGAGTTCCAGCTTCTGGTAGGGGTGAAGGTGGTTTGCTTTCTGGCTTCTTCTTCGATATTATAGACTGTGTTGGAATTCTGTGCAAATAGCCATATCCAATACCACATCCTAAACTGTACAAGAAAAGTAAAACAAGACTTGAAAAAAGGTGTTCTTAAAGCTAGTAAGCGTTTTAAATTTTGACTCTATAAAAACAAAAAGAGTTTGAGTCTTTATAATCTATAGCAAGATATACCTACCTGCAAGAATCATTTCACTTACTTATAGTAGTCAAGAAGCACTCTACAATTGACGTTTAGACATACATAGCTTAGCTTTTAGTTGATTATTTTTATATCTTTACAAAATATATAATCTGACCTGATGTGGATTTTGTTCTTGCTGTAACTGAATGTTTGACTATGAGAATGTAGCTAGTGAATCTGCTACCAGGGAAGTCAACATGGGTTTTGCCATTGGTTTCAACTCAAACAGGATTAGGTCCAGAACATGTCTAATTCCTAGTTCTAAGCTAGTTTTTTTTATGGGAAGATGAACAGTTTTGTGTGACAAGTGTAAGAAAACAAAGCTTAACTTGAAAACAACAAGCTGTAATCAATAGTAATAATACTCTTAACAGGAGCTCATTTACAGTGGGTATATAACCTGTCATCAGCCAGTGACTGTCCGGAGATCAGTACCTTCCTTCTCCACCCCAGGCTCCATTGGGAGTCACAACTACCTCTCGAATGGAATCTGCTTCAGTGTTATAAACCATCAGCTTCAGCGGCTTCCCCTCATGGGATTCA
The DNA here is from genome assembly GCF_964188355.1 of Buteo buteo. NCBI lineage: Eukaryota > Metazoa > Chordata > Aves > Accipitriformes > Accipitridae > Buteo > Buteo buteo. Next base: position 6,592,381 of record NC_134172.1, on the reverse strand, counting down.
ATCAGTGAAAAGAAATCCTCTGACTAAGAAAAAAAAAGAAAGTAGTAGTTATTAAACTCAAATGTGCAAGACAAGGAGCTGGAAGCAAGTTAGCGTTTTATGAAGTTACTTACTTCAATGTGAGATATTAAAAACCCAGAGACAGACTAAAACTCTCTCATGTAGTTTGATCTTTAGGGGCAACTCTTTTTTTATTGTCACATTAAAAAAAGATAAATGTTTACCTCAGCTATAAAGGATCTGTCATAAACATCAATCTCCCCAAATCGCCAAACTCTATCCCCATACGTTTGATGTATATTCAATTACTACTTGAAGGAAAATGCACCCTACCTCCTGAAGAATCTGATCAGATCCAACAATGTAGTCAGTGTATGGCTGGAGACCAGCTAGAGCTGCAGGAGATGCAGGTTCAACATCCTGTAAAAGAATGATCTGTGTCATCTGTACTCGGAGCAGGATAAACTACACCAAGATCAAAAAAGGAAAGCTAACTCCAAAAACAACAGAAGGAAAGAATGTTTTGTTTATGGGACAAAATAGAAGTCCTTGAACAGTCTACATCTAGGTGTGACATCTTGTAAAACATGCTGAATAAGAAAGACCAGGATGCTACCCATTCAAAATGAGATACTCTGAAGACGTTGAGAAGTTGCATTTATTTAAACAACCAGAAACGTAACAAACAGTCTTTTCTATTCAGTTCTACTCTTTCAGCTCTCCCTCTTAATTTTAAAATAATTTTTGGTGCACTTTGAAACATTATTATTAATTTAATGAAGTTTAGCCAACAGAGAGACACCAATCAGGCCAGAATCTTTTTGCTTTTGCCATTGATTCTTCAACATAAGATGAAAAAACCTCCTCATCACACACTATTTAGTCTGGTTGGGATGGAGTTATTTTTCTTCATAGTGACAGGCAACACTAAAAGTCATCCACTACTTGTCCCTCTTCAAGTAGCTCAGACAAACCTTCAAGACTGTGTGGCATTCTTCTGTGTGATTTCAGCATTGTATTTCTACATAAAAGTTACTTCTAAACATTACACCTTAAAACAAGGTTGTATGAACCCTAACAAGCCACCAAAGAATTCTGTCTCACCAAAACATGCCACACATGTTCATTGGCTCCCTGGAAACTGCAGAACCTCACGCTGGCTCCAAGAAGACCTTGTCCTCCCCACATGTTACTGGGTATCACCTCCACCTCTCTTATTTTCATTGTTTTGATATTATACACCTCCAGCTTCACTGCTTTTTCAGCATTTGCCTTCAGCAGATCTTTCAACATGTTGTTTTCTTTATTCTGTAGAGCACAGAAAGAGATATATGATTAACATTATTTCTAGTTGCACCTGTAACACAGATGTCACACCTGTGGCGGAATTTGAATACAAAGACCCCAAACCATCAAAGTTTATGCTCTGTGTTTCACAATCAGTCCTAGCAGTTCAATTTTCTTTTATTAGAAAGAAGTCAGTACTGTCAACTCATGTCCCTTTACATAAGTACTTACTATCACTCCGCTACATCACTTACATTCCTGTTCTTCGTAACTGCTATTAAATACTATCAGCAATATTAGATCTCAACTATGTGGTCTAACAATAAGCAGCAACATTTTACTTCATGCCTCTGATCCCAGTCCTCCTGTTTCATGTTTTATCAAATGTTGAAACAGGTTTGTTTAAACAAATGTTGAGCTCTTACCATTGACTCCCCAGTTCAATATCCACCTTGTGGCAGAAAATATGCATGAATGAGTAACATCATAAACATTGTGTTAATCTGTTAAGAAGTTAAGGTGACTAAAGGCATAAGTAAGACTCCTCAAATTTGGATCCAGCCAGAGAAGTGACTTTGAAAATCACCAAGTTTTACTTCATCTTTTTAATGCCATATGCAATGTCCAATATGAAAAGCTTTCTTTACTGTGACAGCTTTGGCTTCTACCCTTCATCACTACAATACCCGTATTTCATGCAGGGGGGAAAAAACCAAACAATAAAATCATTTGAGGCTTACAAGCCTAGTGTGTCCTATGGCAATGATGAAATCAAAGAAAGGTTCCAGTCCTCCTTGTTGAGCTGGGGAGTTTTCTTGAACCTGCAAAATATACATTTTGTTTTTATTATAACATTGATCTCTAGTTACATTAGGTGACAGTGTTAACCTTTACACTTGATTCAATGTTTACTTTTGAGTTGAGCCAGAGATGAGATACCAAATGACAGACCTTGGGAAGCAGTCCACAATTGTGAACTTATTTTTATAAGGCTATGAACAACAGGTGACCAAATGATGCTGTAAAAAACAGGGTTTGAACCCCGCACAATACACAAGTATTGTGATTCAGAGTGCACAGCATGGAATTATTAAATACTGAAGACTTTGGAGAAGGTGCTTAGTTTTCAAAGTGCTGCTGCAGGATTTTCTTCCATGCTACTAGTAGCCTGAGCACATCAAGAGACCCCAACTACATCACAGCCATTTTTTTACATAAGCACAATTTACAGCTAGGTTCCCAGAATTTACAGCATATTAGAATAGGAACACTTAAAAGAGTATGCTACAAACGCATGGCTAACCACAAGTACTGCTCAAGAAGATTGCCATCACTTACAAAAGATTCATAAGAAATAAGAGTTGCAACATCTCAATTTCATTACAACCAAGTTAGCGTAAAACAGATGTAATAAAGAAATATAGAGAATACCTATTAAAATGCATTCACAACAGGATAAAACCCACCAAAAGTTACACAGAACTTGATACATGCAGAGTGTATGAGAGTATACCCACTTCAAAGTTTACTAACAAAGCAACATGATATTAAGGGAACCACTGCAAACGTGCTAACAGTTTGCCCTGCTTTTAACTTTAGTTTTTGTTAACTCAGCAGTACAGCCCTTAACCTGCAATATATTTGACTCCTGAAAGCCACCCCACAATTTAAGCGATAGGTTACAATCCACGCATCATCTAAACTAAGAAGTTCATTGCTAGCAAAGTTAAAACTGCTATATATATGTATTATTAAAATAAAGTTGTATTGATTTGGGGGCTTTTGCTGGCATAACTGTCTATACAAATTATAAAAAATACTTCAGCAAAAGCTTTTAAAGCAAAAAAAAAATAATCATGCTTTATTATTAAACAGTCAAGACTGACCACTGTAACCACAATTGGAGTAGGAAGTATTAACTTTCATCAGAACCCTGAACTGCACCAAAAGCAAACAGCCAGCTTATACCAAACCAAAAGTTAAAAAGGTTAAAAAAGTTTACATCCAAATTCTAAATAACGTGCAAGAAGCCTTACAATGAAACTATCACGTAACACAATGTCAAAGATGAAAATGCAGACAAAAAGAGATACATGGAAGTTATTACAGAGCTCATGAAAATATTGTTCAGATGTCTAAAAGCCATACAGATTCCCACACAAAGCTGTAAGCTGCAAAAAATCCTGCAGTATTTGGTTTTCAAAATGACACCATATCAAAAGTTGCATGAATTCCCTGGAGGAAAAAGAAATTACTTTGTCTCCTGCACGCTGTAGGTCACCAAAATCATCCTCCAGTACAGAAAACTGAGTAGTATCCTGCACTTAACATAAAAGAAGGAGGCATTTTGTGACCAACAGCCATTTCTGATGGAGTTAACTCAGTTAAGGAGACTGACAAAAGCAGATTACACAACAGCACGGGTACCCTAAACACATCTTGTGATATTGAGAAACACAAACTGCTGATGAAGTGGAAAGGAGCATGTGGCAACAACACTTCACTCTTATTTCGGGGAGGAAGACCACCAACTAAATGAAATTATAAACTTAGGCAACAGCTGTCATCAGCAATACCCCCGCCTATCTTTAAGCCCCAAAATACGCACTTAAACCTGTGTACGTCCAGGCGATTTGCCAGATAGAGGAGCTACAACAGATCAGCATCTACACACAGCGCCTGTGAGCAGCGGCCCCTCAGGAAAACACAGTCTGGAGCAGGATTTAACCCCAGCCCAGATGCTGTCAAGATCGGCAGAGAAACCAGCAAAGTTTGGGGAGTTTGGAGGGGAGCAGGGAGGGCTCTCCTACTCCCAAGCTCTTTCAAATTCCTCGAGAGCAGCACACAGGGCTCCCCTCGGCCGTCCGCCAGCCGACACGTCGCAGGTGGAAGCTCCGAGACCGACGAAGCCGCCGGGGCGGCCACCCGCTGCCTACCGGGAGCGGGGCGGCCGCTCCTCCCCTGCCGTCGTGGCAGTTCTGTGGAAAAAACCCACACAGGTGGGTGGCCACAGGCAGCCCGCCACCCCGAGCCCAGCGCCCTCTCCCGTACCGGGCTCGGTCTCCCTCAGCCACCACAGGCGGCGGCGGAGGGGGGGGGGGGGGAGAAGCGGGACCCCGCCTCAGCGCCCGCCGCCCCTCACGGCCCTCCCGCTCTTTTCCCCCACGAAACGGCCGCCGCCTGCCTCACCCCGTGTACGTGGAAGCCCTCGGCGCCGCCGTCGGGGACCTGGGAGCTGGAGCCCAGCCCCATGCCCACCACCGCGGGGCGGGACGGGGACGCTCAGGTGGCGGCGGCGGCGGCGGCGGCGACAACGAGCATCGCCTTCGCGCCCCTCCCTCAGCGGAGGGCGTCGCAGGCCTGAGCAAGCGAGCGCCGAGCGCAGCACCGCCCCCGCCCCGCGCTCGGCAGAGGGAGATGAGAATCGGGTTCCCCTCGACTCCCTGCCGGCCCGGCGGGGCGCGGTGAGGCGTGTGACGGCCTTAGCGACGGGGGGCGGGGGAAGCGAGGCGTTGCTGCGGGAGGGCGGGGCGAGAGGCGGGGGGCGGGGCTCCCGGAGGGAAGGGGCGGGGAGAGCTCTGAGGAGAAATGGCGGGAAGCGGCGGTCGGTGAGCCTCGGCCGGCCCGCAGAGCTCCCCCCCCCCAGGGGACAGCCCTGAGGAGAACCGCGGCTCCTCAGGAGGGAGGAGGAGAGCGAAGCGCCGCTGCCGGGGAGGGAAGGCCTGCCCCCGGCGCTGGAGACGCCCGGAGGGGCTTCCCTGTGAAGGGAGGACGCGGGATGCTGCCTGCCGAGCCGGGGCAGCCCCTCCAGCAGCCAGCGCGCAGCCCGATGGCAGTTTGGGACCTGGAGCACACACACACACCCTTTGTTTTTTTTTTGGCAGAAACAGACTCACTTATAAATTGGTTTTTATTTTTGTTTTGTTCACGTATATTTTTACAAATCTCTGCAAAAAAAACCTCAGTTCCCATTCTAACAGCCTTTTAAAAATTACACTCCTGTTAGTGCAATCCAGAAAGAGACGATTATTTTTTTACCAATATCTACTCTGCACATCTCAAAAGAGCGAGTGTTTCTGACATATATTACATACTGCGCTCAAGAAAAGTATTTCCACCAGCTGAGACAATTTGCAGCCTTAAAGCTGAAGAAGCAAATCAATGGTCCGGTGTTGCTGTTTTTCAGGACATAGGGAGCCTTGTGTTTAGGTAATTATTAAGAAGTGGTGATACTTCCATTGCCCTGAAATTTCATATCTGCTCCACTCTGGTTTACTTAGGATGAATTCTTCTGATTCTGCCTTTAACTCATTAATGGCAAAGTACCGAAAATTTTCAGAGTAATAGTAATAATTTGAAGCGTTATTATATTAATATAGTTAAATTGCCTGTTACATTTCCTGTGTGAGTACTTTCATGCCAGTATAGAAGCATCCATTTTAGTAGAACTCCTTGGCAGTTACTACTCTCACCTCCGAGATGTCATTTTTCCAAAAGATCCATCCACATAATTTCTGTGGTTCAGGCATGATGCGTAAAGACAGAAGAGAAAAAAAGCTGCTTTCTCCATTTCTCTTTCTGCCTTTCGAAGGCATTCTCTTTCTGTCTTTGCTTCCAAGTGAAACTGTTAGAATTCCTGTCTCTTCAATAGCTATTTATGCTTGAAAGCCATACATACTGGCTCATTTTTCTCCAAAGAAAGACCAGGATATTCTCAGGAGCCTTTTTTCTGGTGTTCTCTCTAAGCTGTGATTGCAGATCCATGCATTGCATTCATTGAGCATATGGTAGAAGTGCATGTAAGTATTCAGAAAAAATAAAATTGTGCCAAACATTTTTCTGTGATTCCTGCTACATATATTCGAGAACCTTATCACATAATTATATTTTTTCTTAAATTCCTTTTCTTCAGAAGATCTTTTATAACAGGTATGCCAGTGAGGAACTGCAGCGTTGGCCATGTAATTGTGTTTCTACCAATAATAGAAATAAGAAATCTGTCTTCAGACATACCAAACTAGATGCCAGAGAAGAGAGTCTGATCCAGTATAAAACTGAGTACCTAGGAAATATGAGACCATAGCAAAAAAAAAAGTCTACAGCTATTATTTGCATTTGTGTTTACCATGGAAGATAGTGAGGAGGTTCCCATCCCCAAACCTTTCTTTGTAGGGAACTCATCAGAGCATCTGTCTTATATTAAGGCAGAGGTCAGAGAGCCTGTGGACAGACGAAATGAACAATAACAGTTTGCAGGAATAGGTGGTACTTACCCAAGCTCTTCAGAGGAACTTGGGAAGGAGATAGAACACCTACAAACAGTTGTACTGAACTTCTTGCTTAAAAGCACATTGGCTGCAGGGAACTGGGAAGTACCAAATACCCTGTTTTTTACAAAGGATTCTAGTAGAGATCTGAAGGGGAGGTCTGTAAGCCTCTGTCAACAAAGCAATAGAAACTATAATAAATAATAGTTTTAGTGGGTACCTGAGTATTAAATTCTTGGGAAGAGTCAACATGGCTCTGATAAAGGGATGTCCTGTCTCACACATCTATTGGAGTTCCTAAAGGTGTTAAGAAACATACAGAAAGGAGTGATCTGGTTGCTTAGATTTCAAAAAGTCACTTATCAAGGCTTTATCAAGGGCTTTTAAGGAAACTAAGCAGCAATACCATAAGATATCTTTATTTAGATGAGTGGTTAAAAGGTAAGAAATAGATGATAGGAGTGAATGATCGCTGCTTGGAAAGATCATCCAAAGAGTAATCCAAAAAACCAGTTAGACGCTGCTTTTCCTCATATTCTAGAAGTCCTGGGAAAAGAGATAAGCAGTGAGATGACCAGGTGTACTGACGTCATGGAATTATTCAGAATAGCAAAACTAAGGAGCAATTGCAGAACTGCAGAAGGATCTTAGAAGATTAAGTGGGCAATAAAACCACAGGTGTAATTAAGTGTAGATGAACATGGGAAACATGGGGATGAACATGGGGGAAAATCTGACTAATCCCACATGTGAAATAGTGGGCTCTGAGCTGTTCGGCAACAGTCTGAAGTGAAATCTAGAGATTACAAAGTGTCATTTCAGAAATCACAAATAGCCAAAAAGCAAATCCATTATTAAGAACTATCAGGAAAATTAGGGAGACTAAGAGAGAGGACATTCCTGAATTACTGTATAAACGCATAGTTTTCCCACATCTTGTTCTATTTTAAAAAAAACCCAAACCAACCAAACAAAAAACCCCAGAAATGGGAAAGCTTGAAAAAGGGCAGCAGCAATGATTAAAGGTATCACTGGTTACCATACAGGGAATGATTAAGTAAACCAGGGCTTTTTCATTGGAAGAGAGACAACTGAAGAGAGAATGTGCTATAAAATCATTTGTGGTCTGGAGAGGGTAGTCAGGAATTGAGTGTTTGCTCTCTTTCAATTTAATAACAAGGGAGCTGTTGAAACTATGAGGGCACACACTCAAAGTAAGCAAAAGGAGGTGATTTGTCACTTAACTGTTTAGTTCTGCAACTCTACTGCAGGAGACTGTGATATCAAGAGTTTATTTGGATCCAAGGAGGCAGTGGGCAAGTTCACTGAAGAAAAATCTGGGGAGGACCAGTAAGTACACAGAAATCTATACAACAAAAGATATTTTCTGAGCTGAAGCCATCTGAAGGAAGGTGTTCGAAGGAAGTATCATTTACACGTGTGCCAATCTTAGTCTTTGCTAGGCGCGTTAGAGCTGCTGTTGCAGGTTGAGAGTGGGCTAGATGTAGCTTTGGTTTGACCCAACACAGCTCTTCTTAATGTTAATGCTCATAGCTCATTATTCCTTGCTATTCCACGTCATTTGCAACATGGGATATCGTAGAAACATGCATGCACTGAGAATAGCTCATTGTGATAGAGCATGCAAATGAAACAAACTACCTAGTTAGGCTGTGGCTTGGAGTTCATTTGTACAAATAACTTTTTAAGTAATTGCTAGTAACATCTGAATCAACCGTCCACCTGCAATGTCTCTGCTGGCCAAACACAAGGTGCTATCTTACTGTTAGGAAAAGCCAGAAAGAACCATTCTGATGTGTCACTGTATTGTCTTTTAGAACTCATTTATGCACACAAAAGGTGTAAAAATATAGGTAAGGGGTGTTTTTCCCCCACCCCATGCTTTTACATATTATTTGTCACAAGTTTCAACAGTCAGAAACTTGGCAATACATTAGTCCAGTGTTTCATCCACTTATCCAGATTAAATTAAGAGTTGTAGAACAAAAGGGATCTAGAGGCCATTTGTTAAATGTAGGTATGTTTAAAGTAATATTTTGTCTAATTTGCTAAATAAAATAGTACCAAAAATAGTGCTGCTGTCACTAGAATTAATGAAAAAAATCTAGTCTGCCCTGGACCACTCTTTTGCAACATGTTTTTGTTTATTTCGAAAAATACTTTAGCTCCTGTTTATTCAGCACTTAAGCAGTGCTTGCATATTCAATTTGTCAACTTATACGAAGCTCAGAGACTTCAATAAATTATTAAACAACAGCATTGCATAGCAGAATTTATAGTGATCACATTATGGTATTCTCATGAAGAGAAATCAAATTTTATTTTCATGTAACTACCCTGATGGTGATTCTGCATTACACTAAAGAATTATTTTGACTAGTTGCATGGGTGTTTCTAGAACATCAGCACAAGAGTATTTCAGGCACTAGAGGACAACACTAACTAGTAGCTATTTCTTCTATTAGAGGTAATAAATTTTAGGCAAACAAAGATCCTGAAAGACACAGGACACGTGCAGCTCACATGGGAGCGACCCACAGTTCAGCAGGAGTTGGAAGTGAGCTGAAGTCCCATACAGGGTAATGGGAGCTTTACATTCTATATCAGTGAAGAATTGTATATTCTTTTTCAGTGTGCCTTTGTTCAAAAATAATTCATTTTTTAAAGATACAATTTCTAAAGGAGAAAAGCTTACTAATGTACTTTCCAATCTGGCAAATGCTGAACAATTTTGATTTCAGTAACCCAATCTGAGAAGCTACCTACATGTGTGTTTCAAGGATTAGGAGGCTTGTTTCATTCGACTGTTTTTGTCATTACATGACTTTTAAAAATTTAACACATTTAGCACATTTTTGTTTGAATATTTGTTTTTAGATTGTGAAGCTGGTTTAAAGCTGGAAAACAAAAGAAACAGGAAAAATGCAGGGACTAATGAATTACATTATGCAGGAATGTTTTTATGGCTAATGGATAAAAGTGATGAAGGACTAGACAGAATGCTGAAAACGTCTCCTGGATCTAGAGAGATAGTGTATAAATGGTACTTCATCCATAACAAGACAGAATTTCTCACTATTTAAAAATTAAAATGAGGTCATCAGACTTTTAGCCAAATATAAGAAAATATAAATATGCAAAACCTAATGTATAATGTACCTAAGATTATAATCATCTAGATTATATTTCTTGTTTACTAGAAAATCTGGGAAAATTAATTGATTTTTTTTTTTTTAGTGGATATTTCTACATTAATCCTTTTCGGATGAGGAAGAATGTTTATTTTTTTCTACAGTGGGAAAATAAGATAATGGTTGGGGTTAAAACTGTTTCATCAGGTCTACTTACATTTGGCTGTAACTTTGGAATTACTTTGATGTAATTATGTGCCAGAGGCAAGGATTCTGGAATGAAAAGGCTTTCTGAACAGGTCTTACAGACTATGCCTCTAAGAGGAAAATCCTGACCTACTGAGAAAAAGGTACAAGGAGTTTAAGAAGAATTTCAAGCCTCTTCTTCCCGTGTTTCTTTCTGTGATTTCTCCTTCTTTATAAATTGTGTTATACAGGAAACAGTCTGCATTTAAAAGAGTTTCTGAAAATATACAAGAGGAGGACTGGTCATATCTGGTCACATCTGTGACACTGTACAAAGTTACCTACCTGCATATTGATGTTGTCAAAACTGGCTGCTCCATAACTGGTGGATTAAAATTGTTGTCAAGTTTCTTAGTAAATACTTTTTGAAATCTTACTTTTTAAATTTTATTCTGTTAATTGTGTATTAGACAGTGAAAATAGGATTGTGTTATTGTTAGTAAATGGTTAAGAGTTATATTTTAGGCATTCTCCAAAATACTTTGTCAACAGAGTATTTTCCTTTAAAACAGCTAATTGGTAATGCAAGGTTAAAACCATAACAATTGGCAGGTCATTAGAAATGTATTCTGATTGTTATAGGGATTTAAGCCACTAGAAATAATGCAGTGTTATGGCATTTTCACACAATTATATGTATATGAGGTCTTTGCTTTTGCAAATACTGAATTTTGAAAGAAATGTCATTTATCATTCATGGTAATGGAGCTACAACAATGTAATATGGAACTGACAGATTCTGCAGTATACTGTAAACTTTAAATGCTTCTTTTTCAAAGTTCTTTGTGTGCTTAGCAATTACAGCTTTCTTGCAGTATCAGTCTTTTCTAAAGGTTCCTGTGTAAATGAAAGTTGATCTGTGAAATGTGTGCTGACTGTTCTAAAATACATTTAGATATGTAGATATAGTATAAAATGCTGCAGCTGAGCTAGCTGTAGGTTCCTTTTTTTCAATCCTTGGAGAAAAACAGGCATTTCTCAGCTGTAGCTCTTATAATTAAGGATTTCTCATCCTCATTGTACAAGTAATTGTTCAGTATGGCAGAAGAATTGTGTAGTGTGAACAAAGATCTTTAGCCTCTTTCAGAACTGTTTTGTGTAGAACTCATCAGAAATTATAAGGGAGTAAACATTCAAATTCAGAATTTCAAAGGAGTAAATGTTTTCAAATATTAACCATCTGAACTCAGTAAGCTTCAGAAGCATGCATGCAATTCAGAGGAAATTCTGTGAATGAGTTTAATCATTTAAAAAAATTAAGAATGGTGAAAAATGTTAATGCAAGATTAGTTCTTCGCTCATTGTCAATACAAAATATTTGTTTAATAATATGCCTATAATAAATTTTAAGATGATCAAAGAAGTTGACCCTAAACAAGCAGTAATGTTTTGGTCAAAATAATTGGGAATAAGAACTAAGCGTTACTGAGGACAGATTACAGAAATTCATTATTCAAAAATAAGAGGAGGAGCATCTAGTAGGTCAAACCAGTTTAAACTACATTTTCTTTAGGAGATTAATTTCATCTCAAACCTGTGCAGATGAATTACAAGACCTTTATTGTCCTGAAAAAGTGTTTTTGTCCATCTCTTAAAGATGCTGAACTTATTTCAGTGGATTTTGTTGCTTACAATGGATTTTATTGTTTAATCTGTTTTGAAAAAAGTGAACTTGACATTGAGTTGTAAACTACTTGATGGCAGTATTATTGTCCTTGGTGGAATAGTGCTTGTTAGGGTGGTGTTCGGGTCAACATTAAGATGTCTATATAATACCTGTGGTCCTAATTCTTTTGCTTAAACACAGGATTTCAGCGCCAGCTGTGATGCCTAAGGGTACTTGAGAAATCTGAACACGAATGACAGGATACTAGTGCCTTTCTGCAACGGTATCTGAAAGCAAGGTGAGATACTGTATGGCATCTCAGATGGTGCAGGACAGTTACGTGTAGGTAAATGACTTGAGCCTTAGGTGTCAAAGCTCCCATTATAGTCAATGGAGGTCTAGAAAGTGGAGAATTGTTCAGCTCACCTGAAGTAGACACCTACATTAAGTCAGATCAACAGCATTGCAGACTCCACTGGCCGTACTGGCTAGAGGTTGGTTCACCTGTCTGCACTGGACAGCTACTGCAATTTGTGGCAGCCTAGTGTGTTGGACATCGGCAGGGTGTTAGGGCCTGAGCACTTTCCTCTTCTAGGAGGCTAAACCAAGGAATCCAGATTAGGGCCGCAATTCAGGACAGGGCACAGACATAGCTGCTGTGCTGCTGCGGTGTAGCACAGACGGGCTGATGGTAAAGCCTCAGCCTAAAAGCAGCTCCCAAGGGAAGGGGGAGGCAAGTCCTCACTTGGAATACTTTGGGGGATCTCCAGGGACACTCGATGCCAATGTGTGAGCAACTGAACTTCATCCTGAATGATTATGTATCCAACAAGATATTGCTGGCAAATATTAATAAATCTGTCAAGATCTTCAGTTATATTTGTTTGTACCTCTTTGAAGACATGGACAGGGTGCTTATGAACAGGAATTCTGAAAGCATTTGTCTCCATAACAATGATAAGACAGCATTTTCATATATACATCATACATAAAAAATTTAAATGATCATCACCTTGTTAACAGTATCACCTTTTCAGAACTGCAAACCTGGAGAAGCATAGATTAAGATATTTCTACACACAAAATTGCCAGGCAGAGGCAAGGGTTCAGTTGTATCCAGTTTTGTGGATTTTGTTGTACTGGTGTGTTTCAAGCTCCTTCTTGTATTCACAAGAGATAATTTCCATTTAAAATAAATAACATACTGATGTTCACTGGTAAAGAAAGGTTTGGTGTTTCCAAAGTGCATCTAAATTTAGTACAGCCATATAGCATAATATCTGTGTAATAGTCTTATTTTTCTCATTACTGAGACTTGCAGAGACTAAGCAATTTATTCTTTTGTCTCCATTACTGTACCAGTGTGCCAGTGCTGTCACAACTGCCGGGGTTGGTGGGTGAAGGTATTTCCTGTACAAACAGAGCTCTTGGAAATGTTCCAGCGTTTGAGCTGCGCTGCTTGATAAAGGAAGCAGGTTATCTGCGTTGATAGCAGTCAAGCAGTAATGCAGTCTTCGGGAAATTGGAATAACTTGAATAGTGTTTGGACTAAGTTGCCTCAAAGCTTCAGGAGTGAATGGGTCTCCCATAGAATCACAGAATGGTGGAGGCTGGAAGGGACCTCTGGAGGTCATCTCGTCCAACCCCAGTTGCCCAGGTCCATGTCTAGACATAGGCCCTGTGTCAGACTGCCAGCCCAGCAGGGACGTGTCAGATATTCTGGGGCACTTAAAAGGCGGGATAAGCCTATGTTTAAGTGACTGAGTCACTCCCAAGGGAACCTAAAGACAGCGAACTGATTAACTCTTTATGCTACAGCCCCCTTATCATCTTTGCAGCCCCTTACTGGACTTCTTCCAGCATATGAATGTTTTCCTTGGACTGGGGAGCACAGAACTGGACACTACTCCAGGGATGCAGTCCAACAGCTGCTGAATAGAGAGGGAGAATTACTTTCCTTGACCTGCTGGCTACACTCTAGCTAATTCAGCCCAACGCATGGTAGGCTTTATTTGCTGCGAGGGCTCGCTGCTGGCTCATGTTCAGTTTGTTGTTCACCAGGACTCCCAGATCCTTTTCTGCAGAGCTGCTTTCCAGCCAGTCATCCCCCAGCCTGCACAGCTGCATGTGGATTTTCCACCCCAGAAGCAGGACTTTGCATTTGCCTTTGTTGAACTTCAGGAGGTTTATACCAGCCCATTTCCAGCCTGTCTATGTCTCCTCTGTCTCCTCCAGCATATCAACCGCTCCCCTGGTTGGGTAATATCTGCAAATTTAATGAGAGAGCGCTCCTATCCCGGCATCCAGATCATTAACAAAGATATTGAACAGTATTGACCTGAGACGTGCCACTAGTAGTTGCCAGAACAGGTGGTACCAGGATGCTCAGTCCATCTGTCCAGGTGTTCTCCAGCCAGCCACCCCTGCCTCTACCCTGCTCGTCCTGGCCGTGGAAGCAGGTTTGACTCTTACAGTATGGTCAGAACAAATGGATTTGGTTTACTGTCCTGCTCCAGCTGCGATAAAGAAGCCCAGGGCTGCTCAACAGGCACTTCCAAACAGCACCGGTGACATGATTTCCATATGTTGTTACCCTTTTCCTGTTTCTTGACCCTACTTTTTGCCACCTTTGTACCTCCCTTTCTTTAACCCAGTCTCATGTCCTCATTACTTTTTCCCCATTGGTCCCAGTTTTGCTATATCTATAACCTTATTTGGTATTTCTGATCCCATTACCTAGGCCTTACATGGAATCACTGATACACTTAACTTGCTGCTGTTGGCCTTGCAAGATTCTGCTCCACAAAAAGGTCCTGAGCGCTCCCCTCCAGTTATCTGTGAGGGCCAGCCATTTCTTGTGTAACTCCCTATGAACCCCCTGCAAAATCCAGCCATCCCTCATGTCATTATCTGTAACTTTTGTCAGCTTCTCACAGTTATCATGCCTGACAGCTTTTGATGTCATGTCCAGTCCATGTCCAGATGCGTTCCACGTGCTATTCAGTTAGCTTTGCTTATATGCTATGGCAGGGGAACCCCAAAAATGCACTCCCAGAAACAGATACCCTGCCCTGGCTCCTCCTGGGGCTGTCGCAGGGCGGCCGTTTGCCCCCTGGGCTGGGGGTGAAGCCTGTCATCAAGGGTCAGCAGGGAAGGTTCTCCAGAGCATCTTTGGACCAAGGGGGACTACTTCCTGGGGGGTATGGGACATGCAGTGGGGTGCAGGGGAAGAGCATTTGGGGATTTTGCAAGTCTTACTATGAGATGTTAAGCAGAGGAACCATATGGTGGGGAAAGGGAGGGATCAAGGTGGTTTGGGGAGGAACAAGCATGGGAACGTTGAGGTATAAGGCGATAAAAGGAGTTGGTCACCTGCAAACAGGCTGCTGATCAGTACGCTCGTCTAGCCATGCCCTGTGTCTCATCAGCACAGTCTCATTAAACTCAGTTTCTAATGATTCCCCTGGATGAGGTGCTCTCTGTGATGTCTCTATGGGGGTCTAAGTGCCAGCAACTGGGATGGGGACCGTGGGTCACGGGGGCTTGTGTGTGTGCGTGTGGTGTCAGCAACCGGAGCGAGCGAGGGTGCGTCTGTCAGTGTGTGACAAAGATTAATCCAGATTAGTCCCTGAGTAGGATACGTGGTTGTGATGGGTTGACCCTGGCTAAACGCCAGGTGCCCACCAGAGCCGTTCTATCACTCCCCCATCCTCAGCTGGACAGGGGAGAGAAAAATATAACAAAAACTTGTGGGTCGAGATAAGGACAGGAGAGATCATTCACTAATTACCGTCACGGGCAAAACAGACTCAGCTTAGGGAAAATTAACTCAATTTATTACAAATCAGCCAGAGTAAGGTAATGAGAAATAAAACGAAATCTCAGAACACCTTCCCACCACCCCTCCCTTCTTCCCGGGCACAACTTCACTCCCGGATTTCTCCACCAAACCCCCCCAGCGGCACAAGGGGGACAGGGATGGGGTTTACGGTCATCACACGTTATTTTCTGCCGCTTCACCTCCTCAGGGTGAGGGCTGATCACACTCTTCCCCCGCTCCAGCGTGGGGTCCCACCCACGGGGTCAGTCCTCCACGAACGTCTCCAACGTGGGCCATTCCCACGGGCTGCAGTTCTTCACGAACTGCTCCAGCATGGGTCCTTTCCACGGTGTGCAGTCCTTCAGGAGCACACTGCTCCAGCGCGGGTCCCCCACGGGGTCACAAGTCCTGCCAGAAAACCTGCTCCACGGGCTCCTCTCTCCGCAGATCCGCAGGTCCTGCCAGGAACCTGCTCCAGCGCGGGGTTCCCACGGGGTCACAGCCTCCTTCGGGAACCCACCTGCTCCGGCGTGGGGTCCTCCACGGGCTGCAGGTGGAGATCTGCTCCACCGTGGACCTCCCTGGACTGCAGGGGGACAGCCTGCCTCACCAGGGTCTTCACCACGGGCTGCAGGGGAATCTCCGCTCCGGCGCCTGGAGCATCTCCTCCCCCTCCTTCTTCACTGACCTTGGTGTCCGCAGGCTTGTTTCTCTTACATGTTCTCACTCCTCTCTCCCGCGGCTGTTTCTCACTCTCCCAACTTTTTTTCCTTCTTAAAAATGTTATCACAGAGGCGTTACCACTATCACTGATTGGCTCGGCCTTGGCCGGCGGCGGGTCCGTCTCAGAGCCGACTGGTATGGGCTCGCTCTCTCTCGAACACAGGGGAAGCTTCCAGCAGCTTCTTACAGAAGCCACCCCTGTAACCCCCCCCGCTACCAAAACCTTGCCACATAAAACCAATACAGTGGTGTAGGAGCCAGGTATACGTGTGTGTGTGTTTCTGTGAGGGAGAAACTGATCTTGTGTTGGAAATACATTTGTGAATCCATCGCAGATAGAGCGGGAATTTCCATGTAAACATAGTTCTTTTAAAACAGTTCACCTGCCTGCAGAGACAGCACCATTCCAGCCACCATTTGAAGTCCATACTGACTTTACTGTGACTCACTGAAAATGGGTAAATTTTATATATTGAGAATTATCCCTTGATAAAAAGCAGTGCTAAAATCGGATTGTAGTCACTGCAGTGGTGGAATTCATAGCTGCATTTACCCCCATGAGTCTCCCCATATGCTGCACTGGAAGAGTTAAGCATTTTAAGAAAAGAGTTCATTGAAGTGAACTTAAGAGAGGAAAGGGTCAAGCCAGGAGATGGAAAGAACCATCTAACCACCTGGAAAAGGCATGGTATTTCAATGGTTGGTTAGTTATTTAACTGTATTCTCAGTCATCCACAATTCTGTATGAAACATGCTTGGAAGAAAGAAATACTGACATTATAGAACAATGGCCATGCCTTCCCCACAGACACAGGTCAGGTTGCACAAGTTTAGTTAAAATGTTATTTATGCAAAATGGAAGAGCTTCACTGTGCAGTGACTGAAGGAGATTTATCTTTTAATACCAGTCTGGCTTTTAGGACATGAATCTGGTGGTAGGAGAGTTGAACTGAGTTCTCTGTTTTGGACCGAGAAAAGGCGGTTTAAAGGCAGGTGTCCACTCCTTAGGTGAATGCCCGAACAACACACAGACATGAAAGAAACTGCTCTGAAAAACTGTCAGAAATTTTTGCAATAGTTATTTCATTTTCATGACTCTCTCTTAGACTGTTCATCATTGCTACAGGCTTTTGAAATACAACAGAGAACACTGAAACGTGTCCCTTCGAAGCAGCCAGGATCAATTTCTTCTCAGAAGAAGCTGGCAGCACTGATTAATGTCGAGCACTATCTGAATCAGAAGGACTATGTACAACCTACTGAAAGCTATAAAAATGCATTAACATATACTCCAACAGATAGTAAAGAAAGTATTTTTAAATATCTCAATCAACATCTCATTCATAGTATCTATATACAAGGTAAGTGAGAGAAATTGTTCCGTTAGTGTCATGTCCTCAAAAATATAGAAAAGGAAATACTGATTTTTCAAAACCATACAATTACCATGGGTGAATTCTTAAATCATATTTCTGACATTTGAATGGAATAAGAGGCAAAAAGGAACACAAACATGAAAAGGAAATACAGCCATGTTAGCCATTTTTCTACTTACTTATCCATTCAATAAAATGTATCAAATTAAAAAATATTTTAAAATTCATCTGTAATATAATAAATCATCAGAAGACAGTATCATATTACAAATGTAAAAATCAGGTCACACTTACAACAAAGAAAATTGCTCAGGTATGGTTTTCTACTCACAGTAAAAGGTAGTTCTTAAAGCCCATAAAGTATTGGTTTGGAAAAACTCCCATTTACATTTGTGAATGCTTGATTCTCAGGGCCATTAGCTGGCAGAAAATAGCATTGAATTAGATATGAACTCCATCTACGCCTTTACTGAGAACTAATGATATGCAACATATTACAAGCTTTAATGTCTAGCAAGCACACGCAGCTTCATTTAAATAGAACTGCTATTAATATTTTCCGGGATTACACTGATTTTCAAAGAGTGGCCATCTTATTATTATTTCTATTTGACTTCCTCCATGTTTCCTCTATTTGTTTATTCATAATAGAAATAATGTTAGCCTTGTCATTTCAGATAATTAATGATGATGCACAAGAAAAATCAGTAAAGAATATCCTTTGCTGATTATTCATAATTACTTGGGTACTGCAATAGTTGTGCTAATGGGGAAATCTATCTTTGATTTAATTATAAAAGTAGATTAAAACTGCATTGGAAAAAATTGATCTACTTTGTTTCTGTCTTCTATGATAGAACTCAGTAGAGAGAAAATAATAGGCTCTTGATAATTATTAAAATTATTATCTAAATACTTCATTTTTAATTACTTCTTATTTTCTCAGATAATACTGAAGTTGGCTTATTTTAATTTGGATGATTGATTGTCAAGATCCAATAACTGGTTTCCCAGTCTACAGACCAGCACACTATTTTTACATGGAAGCACTAATAATGAAATTGCTGGCATGATAGATTGACATCACTAATTTTTTTCCAGAAACAGTCATAGCAAAGGATTGAAGTAATGGAATGATGAAAAACAGAGATCTCTATCCCCCAAATATAGTCTTTGTAGGCCAGAAAAAAATATTCAGTCTATACGCATGTATGAAAATAGAAGAAATATTTGCTTTCTGTGGGTAATGGTATGCCAAAGTGGTGACATTGATCCATCCATTACAGTGTGACACCTAACGATGGGTTGGGACCTCTCTCTTCCTAAAAAGTGGAAATGTCCCACATGCTTTTTGGTATGGTAATTATTAGACCTTTTTTTATGTATTCTGATAATATTTAAAAGAACTAAATTCGGAATATTGTTTAATGCCTGTTGTCGTTGTTTAACCCCAGCCAGCAACTAAGCACCACGCAGCCGCTCACTCCCTCCCCCCCACCCACTGGGATGGGGGAGGGAATTGGGAAAAAAAAGGTAAAACTCCTGGGTTGAGATAAGAACAATTTAATAGACCAGCAAAGAAGAAACTAATAATGATAACTGTAACACTAATAAAATGACAATAGTAATAATAAAAGGATTGGAATATGCAAGTGATGCACAATGCAATTGCTCACCACTCGCTGATCGATGCCCAGTTAGTTCCTGAGCAGCGATCCGCCACTCCCCAGCCCCAGTCCCCCCAGTTTACATACTGGCCACGACGTCCCATGTTATGGAATACCCCTCTGGCCAGTTTGGGTCAGCTGCCCTGGCTGTGTCCCCTCCCAACTCCTTGTGCCCCTCCAGCCTTCTTGCTGGCTGGGCATCAGAAGCTGAAAAATCCTCGACTTTAGACTAAACACTACTTAGTAACAACTGAAAACATCAGTGCGTTATCAACATTCTTCACATACTGAACCCAAAACCCAATGCTAGGAAGACAATTAACTCTATCCCAGCTGAAACCAGGACACCTGTTCATATGTAGAGCTTTTTATTTCTTCATCTCCTTCTATTTTTACAAGCTTTTATCTTCTAGGTGATAGTAGATCTCATGTTCAGGAAACAGAAGCATGAACAAGCAATAAACCTTCACCAGAATATTGTGGAAAAATCACCAGGTGTATAACATTAAATAAGCTTGAAGATTGTGTGTGTGTGTGTGTGTGTGTGTGTGCAGATTTCCGCTCTAAGTTTTAAAAAACTAACTTATGAAAATGTGAAAACTCTCTTTTCTTAATTTCACCTCCAAAATTTTCCCCTTCTGACTAAAATCCAGGATTTCTCAGGACTTTCTATAGTGTCACATATAGAATATGAATAGATCTGAAGTTTTCTGGAAGAGCTTTCTACTTCAGGAAGCTGGAAATGTTAGCAGCATCTGCATTCTTTATGGCTCTGTGGCTCTTCCATTATTTCTTTTAAAAACCTTACCTTCTTCCCAAGAGATAAGCTATATTGCTGTATCTTATTAATTACAGGCCCCAAAACAAAACAAAAAAATTCTGCATGATTTAAGTCAATATTTAAATTTTGCCAGATTTGAAAGCATCTGAGTTATTGTAAGGTAGAGGTAAAATGTACTTTATTGCTTTATAATTTTTAGGTAACTTTTCAGCCCTGGAAAGATTAGTTGGTTTGCTGAGAAGTGGCAACCTTGATAGAACTGCATTTTTCTTTGAAATGGTGAAGAAACATAATTATTTTGGGAACCTGCATATAACTGCTGCAAAGGACTCTACTGCTGGTAAGGCATGCAAAGGAATATTTGTGGATTTGGGATTTTCAGAGCAGTGCTGCAGAACCTCTGTGCAGTTTATGTGACTGCTTTAAGGCTCAGTTTGTTAAATGTTATTTCTGCACGTGCACAGAAATGAAACCAGTGTTTTCAGATTTCCTTATAAGTTAGAGCTGGTAAAAATACAAACTTCATAATAGCTCAAGACTTCTTTTGGAAAGTACAGGAGCATGAAGATGGGGAAAGCTATATGTGTAGTGAATAGGGTACTCCAAATAGAAGAGAAGTATGTTGAATACATCAACTGCAGATACTTAACACAAGAACTTGGACTGTAAATAGTCCCCCATCTGCAATCATCAGGAGACAAATCCTGGCTTAAATTATTTCAGTAAGCCAGGATGCTGCCCAAGATGTTATTCTACTATGTAGTCAGTAAGACAATTCAAATAAGTCCTGTAACATACTGTAAAAGGCACCTGTTTATTTTGGGGATCTCAAAACATTTTCTATACATTTATATTATACACATGACCTCTATATTCTACAAATGTAGGGTTTTACCCATTTTTCAGTTGCATATATAAGTCCAAGTAGTTCTTAGTCTGCTTTTTGACTTTAGGTCTTTTTGGCATTTGGCTTTAAAACGAGAGATTATAATTATAGGGTGTCACATCTAATATGTATCTGTATATGATATTTCAAATTACAATTAAATGAAACTAATTTGGACTATATAATCAATTTGATAGTGAGAAGTTTTCTTTTCCTTTTACTGCATAATTCAGGATACACAAGCCCAAGTTGTTTATAACTGGAATCTCTTTAATTTACATTTTCAGTCATTTGTTTCTGACTTGATTGCTCAGAGTAGGTCTCTACAAGCGTAAGCAACTGGCATGTGTTAAATACGTGAAGACGCAATAGAGAGTAGATGGCACACATCTTTCAGCCTGCACTGAACTGTCTTTGTAGCACTGAATGAAAAGCATAATAAAATGTTCATTACATAGATGTGGAATTTTTTTACTTCTGAACATTGATGTCTACATGATACAAATACAAACCCCTTAAGAACTTGCTGTGCTGAAATGGGAAGGTCCTGCTCTTCCTTCTGCCTTGCTTCTTGCCACACAGTCTTACCCGCTTCTTTGCACAGGCTCTGAAAATCATCCAATTCTGTACCTGCCTGATTCAGCTTTCTAAAATGACAGAGAAATAGCCAGCAAAAATATGAATATATTTTCCCTGGATTAGTGAATCAAATAATTTTACCATATGAGAGGAAAAGTTCCAGAGCTCAAGGCAAGCAAGGACCTTGTTGCCAGGAATAGAGTGATAACAAGTCACTTTTTTTTGTAGCAGCAAGCTGTTCGAGCAGCTCAGCCGTATATGTAACATTACCCTTGGCACAGCTGATGGAGCTTGCCCGATCATCCATTCTGAGCTATGTAAGTACGCGTAACTGGAGAGCGCATGAGCCAATACCCCAATGGGGTATGCTACTCTAATAAATTATCCTTGCCAGTTGCCCAAAGTTGTTCCTTCCAGACCGCAGTCGTTAATGGAAATGCTGTTCTTTAGCAATATTGCTCTTCACTATTTTATTTGCCATCATCACCATAGTACAGGTGTATCTTTGTGAATTGTGTTAAACTACATAGTTAGCATCTGGCACGACCTGTCTATTCTCTTGCTCACTGTTTCACAAAGGGAGCACCGTGCATTTAGTAGAGCTCGTGGTTTTGCTAGGATTTCAGGGTGAGAGTGAGAGCATCAGCTTTGACGTTTAAGGTAGAAGTTTGGAGAAATGTAGGCATCTCTGTCCCAGAGAGAGGTTTGAATTGGCACGTTTCCAGCAACACATACCATTGACAGAGTTTAAATTCACTCAGTACCTAAATAAAAGTACTTCGTTAATTGCAGAAGCACTCTTTGTCTAAACATATAAGCAGAAAGTATGTACTTAAGCAGTCGTGATTCAATGCAAGAGTTGGGGTACTTGGGGAAAAGTAAACAAACTCATTCTTCTGCAGGGCTAACTTCCTCCTTCCTTGGCAGAGTTTACATGGTTGGTGCCTGATTTGTTTCTTTTTCAAATGGTTGATTTTGTACTAATCTGTGCATCAGAACTGGCAAACACAGGATCTGTCAAACTGTAAGAACTGTGAAGCTATAAATGAAAGGACGGCATATGTATGAGAAAACATGCATCAATGTATTGTAAAATAAGTTAAGCATCTATCTGAAGAAATTCATACTCTTATTGTTTATAAGTTTATATACAGATGTATGCTTACTGCAAATATTTCAAAATTCTCTTTTTCTAAAAAGACTTTTCTTTTTCATGGTGCTTTATATAGGTAAATATGGAAACTTCATGTTGAGAAGATTGATCGCCCTCTGTGCTATTCAAACAGGCACAAGGGACAATCTAATCAAGCTCTGAGATAATTTAACAAAGCTAGAAAGGGCAGTGACTGGGGCCAGAGAGCTATCAACAATATGCTTCAGGTTTGTCTAAATCCTCTTGGATTTTGGCTCTTCATGTGCCACATGACCACAACTTTTCTACAGACTGTTTATAACTTATGGAAATTATTTTTCTGCTCTGGTGAACTTAGCCATTTTTTCCATTGTTTGGGTTAAGACTACCTGCCTGAGCAATGCTTTGTCTCAATCATATCCAAGACTTCTATTTGTAGGGAAGTCTGTAAGGTAGGTTGGCTGTTGTCTTGAGGTTTTCCTGTGCATTTTCATTTGATTGTCAAGTACAGCAATTAGGTCTTTAGCATCATATCCTGAAGTTGCACAATTCAGTTCGAGCCTCTCTTCTCCTGCAGTCCTTGTCCTTGAATTTCTTAGGGCAAGGAGGAGATTCCAATTAGAACCTGCTTCTGCTGCAGGTGAACATCTTACCTGGAAATGTCAAAACCCATCTAAAAATAGTTCAAGAGCAAGGTTCCTAATAGTTATTTGCTAATATTAAAGAACAGAGGAGGCTGGGGAACGACTGAGGATTTGAGGAACTTGAACACAGTAATTCAGAAACTGTTACTAAAGATTGTCATTGGTAATCCCCATTAGGAAGACTGGTTTACTATCTTCTCGTCATCAGTCAGGTTGAATTATGTTTGTTTACCATGGGTCAGAACCACATCCAGTAGAGACCTCTGTTGCTCAATCACTTTGCTGCATCCAGACTTTTCAAAAAGGTGATACTGCTTGTCACATACTTGAGGGCGAAAAGATTAATTGCTTCACTTCGCGTCAGCAGCAGGCTTACAAAGGAGGCATCTGGACAGAGTTTCAGATGATAAAAAAAATCATTCTATTAGTAAATCAAATGGGTGGTACCCATTCTTTATTCCCGAATCCAACCGGCAAGACATGTCTCACGTCCATGTGATTAAACTCTTTCATCTTTAAACCAGAGTGTGTGCAACCTAATTGCCTATTGGAATAATTCCTGGCCCATATTATGCATTAAAATGTGACCAAGTATTGTTTGAGACTTTGGTGGCTGACATGGGGCAAAACCACACCGGGAATTGTGCAAACAGTTTCACAATATAGACAACAGAAGGAAATGCCAAGCCCTTAGCTCTGGTGCAGTTTAGTACTTGGCATAGAAGGAGCTCTGGGTCTGAAGATAAATGTAGAAAAGTTCCCTTTGAGCCAACTAAACCTCTGGAGTTCTGGCTTTGACTTGGGCTTGGTGATATCGAAGATACAGAGCATGGAGTTGGTCAGTGTACCAACTCTCCTGATCACTTTGTCAGTTGATCAGCATGAATATGTCACTTCTATAGAAAGTCCAGGGTTTTCTTTATCAATGGCAAGCATGGAGAAGGGATGTATCAGAATGCCTTTCAAATTATCTTTGCTACCCTAGTTAATAGTCACGGTTGCCTCCTTGCCTGGTCGGAAGGTTCATGCCAGTGATCTGAAAGCTCAGAGTTTGTCATGCTTGGGAATATCCCAAAGCCCTACATGAAGAAGATCCATCAATCACATAGTAACAGGTAATATCACTGCTATAATACCAATAAATAAGGCACTGCAAGGTTCCCATCTTCTTTACCAGCAAGCACTTAGCATCAAGTTTATCGGTAAGTGACTTACTTGCCAAGAGCTTCAAACATACTAGTGGAAGTGCTAATTTAAAGCTGATGACCATGAAATGGGGAGTGGGGGAAGAAGGGATGGGGAATTGTATCCTAAGCAACGTAGCTCAAGCAAGGACCAAGAGCAAGGGCCTGAGCAGCAGGCCCAATGGGTACTGCGCCAGAGGAGGCTTCTCAGTTGTGGGGTTTTTTCTCATTTAGCATTTTCTCACAAAGTAGCAAGTTTCCACAGAAGTCTGATCCAAGGCCACAGCTCCACTATATCAGAGCTGACCCTGAACCCAGGCAGCTGACCACCGCCAGGGCTGCAGCACCTGCTGCTGCACTCAGGACCCTTGCCAAGAGGGCTTTGCCAGTAGAGCTCCAGCTGATCCTAGGCTGGCCAAGGATCTTCTGGTTTGAGGGTATCCAATGAGCCCAAGAGCCCTGCCCTTCCTTCCAGATGTTCTTGCAGTCGTTTCAGGCCAGACTTGCCATCCCAGGCTCTGCCGTCCCTGTTTAATGGTGCTGGTGCTGGTTGTCCTTCAGGATGAGAGCACACCTGCAACTTCTCAGCAAGAGAAATTCTGATCCTCAGCCACAAAGTGCTTCGCTGTGCATCCAAGTACACATGTTCTTCAACTGCTGTCATATCAGATGCTTTTGTCGGTTTGGCTGAAATACCAGGCACTGCAAAGATGGTTACCTGCAGCTAAGCTAGATGGGCATCTCCTCCAGCCAGTTGTGAATACTTAGCCACCACTTCGACGTCGACAAGTGGAGGCACTCGGCCTTTTTCTGCTCTTTATGTTGAATTTCCTGAAATAGGCTGAAACTCTATTCTTTGAGATACGTTTTTGTATTCCTGCATGTCTTGCTTTGAGGCCATAAATATTTTTCCAGAAATTCTGATGTTGAGAGAAACAGATATTGTAGGATGTGTGCCTTTCTTTTTACACCAGTATGAATGACATGAGAAAGAAGAAAGGAGGGGAAATAGAGGAGGGTGCCTTATAGGTTCCCCTGTGCGTACTACTGAGATATTGTCAGTCTTGAGTGCATGAAGTCATACATACAGGAAAAGCAGGAACGTACATGTTAACAACATGCTTAGAAATAGGTGCAGAATATTAGTATCTAACCATTCTTTTTTTAACATCTTTTCATTTCAAAAATAAAGGAAAATATAACATTTCTGAAAACTTCCATGCTTGCAAGACCTGGAGTAGGGTGAAATTAGCTATAGAACAGGTATGCAAACAGTAGCAGTTTAAGGTGATTAATTTCTAGTCTGGGAAACAGTGATTTATGAGATATTTAGAAAAACAAATGCATAACCACTCTGTTTACATATGGGGTAGTTAGAATTTATAGACAACGATGCCTATTGCTTTACATTAGTCACTATTTGAGAAACTAGGAAATACCACATAGAATTTAATGTTACAGTAATTTAGATAAGAAGAAGGAAACAGCACAACAGGGTGTAAGAACAGCAGAAAAATTATTAAAGGAGTCTTGTCCTTGTTTGCAAGAGGGCCCAAATCAGCTAAAGATGTTCTAGAAATAGTTTGATGGCTACTACAGACATACGCAATGTAGAAAAAGCTCTCAGCATACTTGTAGAAATGGCAAAAAAATAGGTAAAAAATTCTTTAGATCTTTTCATACACATTCCTTTCTATTAGAAATTGCTAATAGACTCCTGCTTTGCTTTTTTACCTGTTTTTTCTCCACAATGAATAGCATTTTCTTCTTAACTTTAAACTAAAATCTTTGGAATTGAATTAATAAGCGTATTAAAATACGTATACATGAATGTGTTTACTACTTTTTTCATGTTGAGCAAGGACTAGAAGAGACAGAATGTAGGCTATTTATCTTGTACTTTTTCCTCTTTACTTAAGGTCAAAGTGAACTTTTCCAGTAAACACACTGGGTGAGATTCTGATGTCATTAATACTAAACTTTTCCATTGATTTCAGTGGAGTTAGGAATACCACTATTTATAAAGCTTCATAGACTAGTTTTTCTAAAGCATACAGTTTGCTTGTAGAAAATCACACCCATATACTCTTAAGAGTTATGAAAACTGTGGCTTTCAGTAAACTGCTTTCTAGCACAAGTTACTTCAAAAAACTGAAACGAGATTGAATTATTTACTGAATGTTCTGCAGAATTTGGAGGCAAATCAAGTAGCAATCAAGCTACTATGCTGTTAAAAGTAAATAAACAGGACATTATTTCTCAAGACTTACTCTTTCAGTTCTGTGTTGTGCATAAATAATTTGAATTATTGAAATTTTGCTCCTTTCCCAAGATTTTCAATATAGTCAAATCAATATTGGGAAATAGCAGTGTGAGACTACAACTAGCTGAACACTCTGGTCCTGATCCAGCAAAATATTTAATTACATGCTTCCCCTGCATGAATATGTATACTTAATGATTTTAAGACTTAATAGTGATTTTTATGATTTTTATACTTAATAGAGCTATATGACTGCTCAGAACTAATCATCAATCATAAAACGTATTAAAGTGGGTTACATGTTTTGCTACTTAAAGGAGCCCTTTGACCTTGATTTGATTAGCAGTGTTTTGAATAATTAAGAGTTGAATCATCCAAATTCTTCACACTGCACTGAGGAAACATGTTGTCACATTGACAGCACCCAGCTGTAAAAGGTTATTCCTGGAAATTTTATCTTTGCCTGTAACATAGGAGATGGTTTTCCTTCTGTATCTTCTGTGCTCAATGTTCAGACAAGCTGAAAAGCTTTTACAGGTGTTTTAATTATAAGAACTTTTGGTTCATATATTCTATCTAGTTTGTCAATGATATGTTGCCCTAATATAAAGATTTCATATATAAATTCCTCTATATTATGAGATCCTAGGAACCAGTCCGTAGGAATACAGGTGCAAGAAAAAAAGTTAAAAGTGGAGGTATATGTTCAGGGGGTTTTAAATACTACATTGGGTGTTTACTATAAATGGCATTACTGAGGTTTATTTCACAATCTGTTAACAACCTGTTTGGTTTTGCATTAGTTTTTTGTAATACGACAGTGCAAGATATGATACAATCACTAACATATGAAGGGAAACTGCTGTAATGCATGTAATTTATATTTTCTTAGAAGGAAAGCATTCAAATTATTTTGACAATGACCCAAGCCCATGTGATATTTAAAACAGACTGCCAAGGCCAGAATTCAACCAAAACAATTAGCAAAAGTAAACTGGATGTTGTCAGATGCTGAAGAGTGAGAAAAAATTGGGGTGTTAGTTGTTGTCACTCACCTCCCAGTTCATTGATCCTTATGTACTGGTTTACTCTCCAAATAAAACATGTACCGAAGCAGTACCGTGTGCCCAGGACCGTGCACCCAGGACCTGTGCCAGCATCTGGGCTCTGAAAAGCGCGGTGACATGAGGGGCTCCTTTCCCAGCGTGTTAGCCCTCCTTCCCCAGCCCTGGGGAGCGTCAGCCCACCAAGTGTTCGGCAATTTACTTGCAAACCGAGTAAGGACCCAAGATGCATAAGACCTTATCACCTAGCAAAATGTTTTCCTGGAAGATCTGGTTTTTGGGGGTTTCCTAACACAACGTACACGTTAATCCAATTAAAATATCCAGACAGAAAAAAATGGTACCACAGGTCACATGTTCATTATCTTAATGTTTTCTGGGATATCCTGTTTTAACTAAATCTGTTGTGGTATCAGCTCTGAAATGCTGTTTTAAACTCAGATTAAACTCAAGAAGCTATACAGGTGGTAAACAACTATTTTTTTCTGCATCTCTTGAAGGTTTCAAACTTGCTTTCAATTACCTAAAAGATAAGAGATGTGTGGAGGAGATAGGATTTTGTCATGATGTAAGCTATTCAAAAGACCTTGAATTGCTTCATAAGAAAAATAGGTTTTCATTTATTATTAACAGTCTTTTTTTTTTTAACTAGGTTTTGACACTCTCTCCAAGTTATCCAGAGATTCAAGAAGATTTTAGAAAAGGCACAAGCAGCAATCAAATCCTAAAAATAAGATCTTAATACAAAATGTTTAGCTATTAGAGACGTCAGTAAGCACTAGAAATAAAAAAAAAAAAAAGTTGAGTAAATACGTATTTTAGACTTTTTAATCAACATAAAATTAAAGTTTTCATTTTTTGAAGAATCACATGGGAAGATAACTGTTTAAGAAAAGAATAAGATGACTCAGACATGAACACTAAAGTGTGTGTGTGTGTGTGTGTGTTCAGCAAGGGAGAGCTTTAGGTTCACCAACAGGGGACCTTGCATTTATCATAACTGTATTATAAAGATGATTCAATTTTAAAGACAGTGAATATCAGACCCTCTCTCTTGCAGCCAGTTATATTATCTGCTCAAACTGAAAGAAACCTAAAGTGGCAGTAAATTGAATTTGTCAATTTTAAATATCCTTTACCTGCCCGGATGGTGCAGAAAGGTTTTAAATAAAACCAGTAAGACCGTCATATGCAGTAGTCTGTGTTAAGACTAAGTTATGGTCTGGAGACTTTTGGCCTTCATCATCATCTTAGTTATCCCTTGTCTACCAGGTTTGTGTCTCTGTGTTTTGTTTATCCCTTTCCTTTTTACTCGTTATCCTCTCTGAACTAAAAAGGTCCTCGATGAAGCAGACGCTTTCACATTCCACGTACCCTCAACAGTCTGTATATCAAACTTCTTTAAAAATCACGTTCAGAGAAGAGTTTATGTGTGCATTATAACTTGCCTGCACCTCAGCTGCCTAATAAATTTATCAGGTAGCATTTTTCCTGTATGTGTACATCGCAGTGTATACTAACCCTAGAGTTACTCAGTCACTTGCCCTTTCCATCAAACATCATTATGTGAAACATCAGTATATATGGGTTAAGTGTGTGTATTTTATGAGACCGACCTTAAATTTAATAAACTTTTTTACCATCAGAGTGAATATACAGGCATTACCTCATGTCATTTTACATTTCCAGTGTTGAAATAAATATGATGTTTTCTCACATACATTTTATGTTCATTTCTTCCTAAGAATTTCTTTTGAGTCAGATATATTTTAAATGAACCTTCAAAAATATGCTTCCAGATACAGAGATAAATGGTGTGGTCTGACAAATTAGCCATTTCATATCGTGCTTACTTTTTTACAGCTTGATAGTGCTCATACTGAAATAAAGGCTTCATCCTGTAGCAATAAAAAGAGGAGGGAAGAGTGAAGTAATTTGTCCCTTTATCCTCATTTATTGATGATTAAGGCCACTGTAGTGTATTTATTAAGAACTGTACATTAGATCAAGGTTTTGTCAGTGTTTTCAGGATAGTGTATCCTTAGACTTTTTTTACTTATATAACAGAAGGGTTTCTGCTCATGTTGTCTTAACTTGTTGCCAGATGATGATAAGCTAGGAATATTTATGGGTTTATTGGTGTGTCGATCTACTCAAACTCAGGTATGAAAGAGAAGGAATATAAAGGAAAAAATAATGAAAAATTAAATACTCTGTGTGCATTGGAAGGAACCTTCTCTAGTCCTACTTAATACATTTAAAACCATCTCTGTTGAGAAGAGGAGCATGTGCTTTACATTAGCACATACTTAACAATGGGCTTAATGCTATCCTGAATAGAGATGTTATATTGAATTGCTGCTATGCAGAAGAAAGGGAACCTTGGCATCTGCACTGCAAAAATAAAACTGAGGCTTTCATTTCTAGAGACATAGCCAGTAAATAAAGATATATGTAGGGCTGAATTGTGTTATGCCAAAGATCCATCTAGCCAATAGCCTGGTCACAGTGGCCAATAGCAGATGCTTAGGAAAGGCGTGTAAGAGCAGAGCAGACATAAAGCTGCACATAAAGTAAACATGCACAGTAAACCCTCCCAATGTCTGGGAGTCAGTTTGTGCTTTAGGGCCTCCCCGAAAGATGACTATATCCTATCTTTGTGCTCAGTAGCTCCCAATGGATCTCATCAAGTCCACCCAAATCTCCTTATTTGCTTGTACAGTCCTGGAATCTTTCCCCACCATCCATCCTATCCCTCACAACCTCTCTTATCCTTCCCATCACTCCTAAAATAATCTACTCACCCAGAAAATGCTGCTGTCATCAAAATATTTAATTCTGATGCTCTCAGAACAAAGACAAAAAGGCTATATACTAATTAGCTAAACAGTGCCAGATCACTAATTAACTGAACAATACTAGAGCACCAGTTAACTAAACAGTGCTAGAGCACCAACGCAGACATTGTCCTGCTTTTTCTGTACGGTTAAATGTTAGCACAGTCCAGTATAACACTGGTTTGCACCAGCCCATACTCTGCATAGCAGCTTTTATGCATGGTTTGCAAAGTTAGTATGGACGAGAGACCGTGCTCCATAGGCAGCATGGATGAGACCTCTCCGTTTTAGAGTGTAAAAGAGTTTTGCCATATGAACACAAACAGGGCCTCTTGAGTTGGCTTTGTGGTGTGAAAGATGTCCCATTTTGTTTACTGGTAAAGACTTGGAGCACAGAAATTCATTTTTTCCTACACTTGTGAGAAACCCTGAGATGGCTCTGGCTTGAGATGGTTCTTCAAAGAGGAAGAGTCCTGGACTCCGATTCCAGGACTGTTCATGTTCTGAAACAAATTTCATAGACCCTGGAGGGTTGTGGGCCTCTGCGATTTAGCAGTAGGTAAGGTGTTGTGTTTTGGATGGCCGCTCTAGACTTCAGCATCTCAAGCCAAGCTTCACAATTGGAGGTCCATGGTAATGCCGCGATACCAAAAACTAATCAGCCTTCTCTTTGCCACTAACGCCAATGTCTATGTTTCTTCATTCCCTTCCCTTACAGTTAAAAGTCCTAACTCATAAATTCAAGTTTTTTTTCCCTGCCAAGTGCTTGTACATGGAACAGCTTCCCAGTCCCAACGCTTGAACTCCCGTCTCTCCGTGCACATATGTCCCGTAGGTTCAACTCTTCCACAAACCATATATGTAGAGCTCAGAGCAAAACACAGACAGTCCCTCAAGAGCTCTATGCTAAAACAATGCCTGAAGTGGAGAAATTCTGAAAACAGCTGTAATTCATCACCCTCGGTGTAATTTATTTCTCCTTTGGGCATTACAACACAGCCCAACATCAAAGCCACTCAGCTGCAAAACGAGTCTGATACCAGGCACATTGCTGTAGACGACAGATTATGGACAAACAATTACTCAAGCTAAATGGCATGATGTCCAAAAGGAGAATAAACAAACAACAATGTTCTTCCACAAAATTGTATGTAGGGAACACATAAAGTCTTTGGAGAAATAAATTAGCAATAGAAAAATGAGTGAGCTGGCCAGGTCTAACAAGGATGATGAATGTAGTGAAAGTGAGTGAAGAGACTGTTTGGCCAGGAGGCCACTTTCTGACCTCCTAGCCAAAACTAACTGGAAGCTAAAAATGATCTATGATGTAAGGAGGAAAAAGTGTTCAATGACTTAAAGAAGGTCTCAGTGCTGAAATATCACACTGAACTTTTTATGGCTTCCAGTAAAATAAAAAGGATTTGTTAAAGAGGACTGTTGGGATGATATGGAAAAGGTCCTGGTCCTACTGTATCCATTCTATGGGCGGTGGATCCTGTTAGCATACCTAGATGGGTGACCCTTGCTGTCTTCTCCAGTTCATTTCCTTAACTCTTCCTTTTTTTTGCTTCACAACTGATCTTTGGCTGCAGTTCAAGTTCAAGGTGAGTTTTACTTCCCACCCATTGATGGCCTGTGTGTCCCAAGACGATTTCCCCTCATTGTGGAAACAAGTCTCTGAGCTTCCACCAGCGACAGGCATTTCTTGTTGTCTTCCTCACTGGACACGTAAAACAGCGCTGTACTTTACATTTAACTGAAGAACTTATGCATCTGCTATGCTCCTGGATAGATGCCTTAAACAATTAAAGGGATATAAATCATGATACTCCACGAATATGAAATGGTTAGGGGATTGCAGTTAATGGGGATATAAAAAAGCAAAACATACTTCCCCCTAGAAGAAAGTTATCCATTACATTTTCTTCTGAAGTGCTACGTCAAGGCCACTGTCAATGATGGGATGCAGGTCTTGGCAATATGAGCTGGTGCCTCCTCTACCCACTGCCTGGCACAAGCTGCTTTCCAGCAGCTTGGCCGAAAAGGACCTGGGGTCCTGGTGGACACCAAGTCAAACATGAGCCAGCAATGTTGCCTTGGGACAAATGAGGTGAATGGTACCCCGGGCTCCCCAAGGCAAAGCATGGCCAGCAGGTCGAGGGAGGAGATCATTCCCCTCTACTCAGCACTGGTGGGGCCACATCCAGAGTACTGGGTCCAGTTCTGGGCTTCCCAGTACCAGACAGACATGAACATACTGGAGAGATCCAGCAAAGGGCCACAAAGACGATGAAGGGACTGGAGCACCTCTCCCATAAGGAAAGGCTGAGAAAAAACGAGCTGGGACTGTTCGGCCTGGAGAAGGGAAGGCTCAGGGGGGATCTCATCAATGTATACAAATACCTGAAGGGAGGGTACAAAGAGGACAGAGCCAGGCTCTTCTCAGCGGTGCCCAGTGACAGGACCAGAGACAATGGGCACAAACTGAAACATAGGAGGGTCCATCCGAACATCAGGAAACACTTTTCTACTGTGATGGTGACTGAGCACCAGCACAGGTTGTCCAGGGAGGCTGCGGAGTCTCCATCCTTGGAGATATTCAACAGCTCTCCAGACATGGTCTTGGGCAACCAGCTCTCAGTGGCTCTGCTTGAGCAGTGGGGCTGGACCAGATGAGCTCCAGATCTCCAACATCAATCATTCTGTGATTATGAGACCTTTCCCATTCCTCAGAGATAGCCCAGGTTCCTTCCCACTGCAGCATCCCCCTTGGCCATGGCCCAGCTCCCTACCTCCCCTCCTGCCACTGAGAGCCAGCGGTTGGAGGCAAGCAGAGGAAAACTCCTTCAGCAGGGAGGAGGGAGCAGAAAAGGATCCTAAAAAAAAAGAAAGGATCAGCATGTCCAGCCAAGGTCAGCTGAAACATGTCCAGCCAAGGTTGAACCACCCTCCGTGGTTACACGTCTCCCTGTCTGCTATTGCTCTTTTTATCTAGTTGACAAAGATCAGTTCATGTTACATGGAGCAGAAGACAGCTGGACTGACAGATATATTTCTGACAAGGGAATACAACATGTATATCAGTAATTGCTCGTCTGAAGTGTTGGCTTCTTGAGCCTGGGTTTGTGCTGCTTTGTTTTTGACTCGATCTGAGAGCACTCCACATTTATCAGTTTTTTTCTGCTTCATGGCCCTGTGGGAACTATGCAGTGTGGAGGTGTTTGTGTAACCTTGGGCTCTAGCTTGAACAGGTCGCTGGTCCCCCTTTTTTCCCACATTTTTTCCAACATTTTTGATCAGTTTAATGAGTTATGAGTATAGATAAATTTTATTAATTACAAATTTAGACGTAGCTTCTTATCAGATATTTTAGTATAAAAAGAATTTTTCTTGGCAAAAATGCTGCCACTTCATTAAAGATGCTTCAGTTTCTGGTTCTTCTTAGTTGCCTGGGTAAGTTGCAATTGAAGTATTTGAGCTGGGAAAGGGTGAACCTCTCAACCTCTAAGTGGTGCAGAGTAGAGCATATCAATTTTTTTTCTCTGCAGTTACTGTGCTAGGGCAAAACCTAATGTGGACACAATTATTCTGGCTGGAAGGGTTTTTCTCTGTTGTGGGAACAAGATCTCCATGAGAAAGATTTGGTAGTTCTCTGGGGGAGGGGAGGGGAATCCTACACCCCAAAAGAAAAGGGATTTAGGTTGGCGCACAACCACCTGGCAGTTAGGGTGGGGTTATAGGGAGTATGGGAAACAAGTCAATTTTTATGAGAGCTTTGCACCTTGAAGCATCTTTAGGGTATTTTTCAACCATGGAGGCTTTAAAGACAGCCTCCAGGATGGAGAGCGATCACAGCGTCGCCACGTGCAAGTCTCAATCACTTGATCCTTCAGACTGGCTTAGCTGGCTGCCCCGCGCAGCACAAGTTTCACTGGCAGTAACCCAGTGACTGATGCTCATTAGGAATCCACATGACAAACGGCGCTCCTTTTTTTTTGTACGGTTAGGGGCAATCTCTGGAAGTCCCCTCAAGGATGCTCTTCAGGAGGATGTGCTGACAGGGCGAGTAATTGGAGGCCACGAGGCCGAACCACACATCTGGAAGTGGCAGGTAATGCTGGTGTCTTATACTTGAAAAAAACCTTATACTTGAAAAAAACAGTGAGAAAATGACACCTTCCGCTGTCCAAAGCCACACACATCATTTCTGCAGAGGCACGGCATGGCTTGGGCGTAAAATATATTGTCATTTGATCCAGGTATCGCTCCAGGTTGCTTATGCCGACTACCCTGGGTACTACTCTCACATTTGCGGTGGAACCCTTATCAGTGGCAAATGGGTCATGACTGCAGCCCATTGCCTCAGCATGTGAGTAGGATAAAAAGTGTTAAAACTCCGGTTCTTGCTGCAGGTGGGAGCCAGACCCTTCTCATCCTCTGAGCTCCCCACTGGTGCCGTTCCTCGCACAGCTGGACATCTCGCTGCACACTTAATCAAGGGAACTGGAAAACTCTGTTTGCTTTAGCCTTGATTTTACATATTAATTGCTGACTTCCTGGGAGTGGAAATCTAGCTGACTGCTGATTTGCATAAGAGGAGGTGGATTTGCATGGATGTGAGCATTTCGAATGGGTTTGCATCCTGAGAAACCTGCGCAGAGGTGGACAGATTGAACAAAAGGCACGTTTTCTCACTGGTCATGTTGTACAATTTGCTCTGCAGCATGTCTAACATGCACCGCCTAAACAATACAGCGTGACACCAATAAGCAAACACTCCTCTTTAATTACTCATGCCTTTAGTGAATGTACTTACAATAAAGTGTAACAAGCTGATTCTTCACACTCTGTTTCAGACAGATGCAGAGATGTAAAATGAACGTTCTCGTTCAAGACCAAGCTCAGCACTCTTAGCTGATGCTGCACCTTCACTTGCTTCGCCAGCAAATTGCAGGCAGCATTTGCCTAATTCATAAGACCATTTAGCTACAGTCCATTGAAAATCCTCCGGTGGAAGGTGGTTTAGAAATTATTACATGGGTGGAAGGTCTCAGTGGTGCAGGAATTACACTGCAAAGCTAGAGGTGGGGAGTAGTTTTTACGTTACATTTACATTACATTTACATTCGTCACATATTCTGTGATTCGTTTTCAGGCCACCAGGATCAACCTACCGAGTGGCTCTGGGTGAGCACAATCTCCTGAAGGAGGATGGCACCGAGTACTATATTGGTGTGGATAGTGTCTTCATTCATAGTGGCTGGAATCCCAACCACATCGCCAATGGGTAATTATTTTGAATATCATCAGATGGGTGAATGGTACTTAGCGCCCTGTCCCTCTAGCGTTTATGTGGATTTTCAGTCCAGTTCCCAGTGAGACTGGATTTGTGGGAAGCACTGGAAGGTGATGCAATGGAGATTTTCCAAATGTTCTCCTCTCTTGGAGGTGTCACACGGTGTCTGTGTGGATAACCTTAGCCCTGTTTTGCCCAAGATCGGTGAAAGATGGACCTCACAGGCAAATCCAGGACGTACAGCAGATTCTGCAGCTTGCCAGCTGTCACACCACTGTTTGCATCTGATGAAGGGAAGCCAAGAAGGAAATGCTGAGGGACTATTCTAAATCCCCCCTCGGAGCCATGCCTGTGCACCCAGGGTCCACCAAAATTCACTCTGAGGTTGGGTGCTTCCGAAGGAGTAGGAGATTTTTGGGGAGGTGTTAGCCCTCTATCAGTCTGTACCATGGCCCCTTCTCTCTTAATTGCTCATATTTTCCTGTCACCTGTGATAGCTATACAGATTAATTAATGAGGTTTGCAAGGTGCTTGTCTATCATCGTGCCGGAGGCCAGAGACCTGTATAAGTGACAAAATGTGAGTGAGGACGTCTGGTTTATGACTACTTCAGGATTTTCACTAAAGAGTCTTTTACCTGTATCCCCTCTCAGCTACGACATTGCCCTGCTGCGCCTCGAGTCTCCTGCCTATGACAACGGGTTCGTTGAGCTGGCACTGCTCCCACCTGAAGGAGAAATTTTGCCCAATAACTATCCCTGCTATCTTACCGGGTGGGGTGTCGTTAGCGGTAAGTAAAGGGGAAGGAGAAGTGGGACCACTGTGCAGGTAAGGCTGCACGAGGCAGGGTCCGGGCGTCCCTCCTCAACCGCTGGAGTTCCTGGACCAAAAATCTCGCCCTTTCTCTGCTAGTGGATGGCAGCGGCACGGATACACTGCAGGAGGTGATGCTGCCGGTGGTGGACCACGCCATCTGCTCCCAGGACGACTGGTGGGGATCTCAAGTAAAAACCACTATGATCTGTGCGGGTGGAGACGGCGTGAAGGCTGGATGCAGTGTAAGATCTGTTATTATCAGAGGATTTTTCAAGCTCCCCTCTTTCTCTTTCCTTCCTATCTGACCTTACCGGTCCTTCAGCTGGGACCTCTTTGTGCCATTTCTCCACCTGCAATAGCTCTCCTGCAAATCCCGTCCCCTTTGCTGCTTTTTGCTGAATATTTTCTAAACCAGACTGCTCGACATTCCCCCATCTCCCCACAGAGCAGCCAGCAGAGGGAAAACCTCCAGATCCTCAGGGTGCATCTCTCCCCTCGGATTTTGGAGGGGAGATTCGCCCTTTCTTCCAGCAGCATGTCCCATTGACCAGATCCTGGAGGCTAGGTTCAGACTTTGGCAGTCCCCACTGCCCTCATCCCAAGGATGAAATCTTACCACTCCTCCAATGTTGCTGTCACGTTGCACCCCGGGCCAGGCAATGCTCCCTCCTGCTTGTCACCCTTCTCCTCCCCAGCCACTTTGCTTACATGGACAGAGGTTGCCGCAAGTTTTGTCTATATCCAACTGCACCATCTGGCCCAGGTTTAGGTGGAAAATGAAGATGCTGTGAGGTCCCCTTCATCCCAGGGGCTCCAGGTGGTCCCAGCATCAAGGCAAGGAGGTTTGGCATGTGAAGGCAGGGGATACCTGTTACCTCTGCCTGTATTCCCTTCACTGCAGAGGTGGCTTCTGGTGAAAGAAACCAGGCAGAGCCCTTAAAAATTAACATATTTGTATGTTAATATATACGTAACATATTTGATTATGTAAATATGTGGATATAATAGAGAAACATACAGAAATAAAGCAGGTTGTACAATTATACATAGTACAATTATTAGTATAGTGTAATTATAGGTCTAGAGATATTTAGTGTATTTTTTCGTGTGGTTTAATTATGGCAGAACCTTGTTACAAATCGGGTTTTGAGCCAAGCAAGAGCCTTTATCTCCTCACATATTTTATCTCGAGTTGCTTTCTTTTTCACTACCTTAACTTCCTGGGATGCTTTGAATATACTTGTTTGCAAAGAACAAGGGCAACAGCGTTTCCCTTCTACCTGGTTCTCTGTAGCTGGAGAGTGCAGTGATTTTTTAACAGAGATGCTGTGCAGGTGGACCTTGCTGGGAAGGATTATGTGTGACGCAACATGCGCTGGACCATTTGCTTACAGTCACTATCTTTGCAATGCTGGTGGTAAATTCAGGTTTCAGCCCTTCCTGGGGTGTGTATGTATATGTATGTGTGTGTTTGTGTCTGTGCATGTAGATTGAGATAATAAATAGCAGGTCTGATCTTTGCAACACCTTGGGAGGTGCTGGGCAGTCTCTGCTGGGGAGCAATGAGCCCTTTGCAAAGAAAGCAGCACAAACTTTTATTTTCATGTTCAGGACAGTGATTAACTAACTAGTGCTCCTCAATCCTATCCAGTCATTCCTCAATTACTGAGATAATTTGGCTTAATATGTTCCTCTCCTTCTTCTGATCCAGGGGGACTCCGGGGGCCCTCTCAGCTGCTACAAAGACAATAGCTGGCAAGTCCACGGGATTGTCAGTTTTGGGCTGGTTCCTTACTGTAACACCTACAAGAAGCCAACAGTCTTCACACGTGTGTCAGCCTACTTGGACTGGATCCGCGGCGTAAGTTGCTTAGTGCCTGCGAGGTAACCTCATGCATCTCCCATAAAGGCAAGGGAGTGCCAGAGGAATCAGAGTCTTTCATTTATTAAACCATTAGGAGTTGAACTGGGAGATCTGGAGAGGTCTAAAATCAGGATATTTGGTGCTACTTTTGGTGCAGTCAAACAGTTTTAAGGAAGGAGCTGCTGCCTTGGAGCTGAAATGCTCTGCTGAGGACAAGGGACAAAATTCAAGCCAGGCAGGAGCTGGGCTCTGTGCCCAGAAAATGACCATCACCATCACCATTCACCCAGACAAAACCTTGCTGCAGGAAACCGCTGAAGGATTTAGCTGGCCGGTGAATGGGAAATGCAGCAAACATAAAGCATCTCTACAAGTGCAAGTCCTGCAGTGCCGCGCTATGCGCTCTCAGCTTTACGTTTGGGAATGAGCAACGAGTTCTTTGCTCCCAGAAAAAATGTCTGGCACAAGGAGCAGCTGTTTCCCAGGCACAGGGGATGGTTTTCTTGAAATGCTGTTGTAAACCGTGGAGCCCGCTGGAAAGAAAAGTGTGGAGAGGTATTTTAAATCACTGCAAGGAAGAGGGAGGCGACTGCGGTCCATAAACCTTTCTGAGTGGGAACAGATTGTTAGAGCAGTCCCCTGGCCCAGCTGGGAACAAGCCCTTCTTCAGAGCACTTATGTGGGATGGAGATGTGTTGTTCTGACTCTGTACTGAATTCACCTCTTTTTTGTTTTCCAGACTATAACGAATAACGGGGGCTTCTAGAGAAGGATCAGCTGGTGCGTGAATATGAGAAGAGCTAGAATGAAGTATATCTGCTTATTAACCCACCTCTTGTCCCTTCTACGCCTGTTTTGGCTATCAATAGCAAGGTTTGGCTGAGAGTATAATAAAGTATCAGGGACTGCAACCAGTGACCTGTTGCTGTGTTTGCTCAGCCTTAGGCACCGGCTTAGACCTCATCGGCAGGGAAGGAAGCTCCAGCAAATGCTGCATCCTGTAATGACAATATAAACCGACGACGGCATCCTTAACTTGGGGCTGGGCTGTGGGCAGCGAGCATGGATCTTCAGGGTTTTAATTCGGGCACCAAGCCCACCCTGCAGAAAATGACCATGATGGGTTTTTCTTGCTGAGGGATTCCTTAGGGATAACCCCACCAGCAGTGAAGGTGGCCAACTCCGTGCTTGCAGGTCGGTAGGAGCAGAGCAATGGTGTGACGCTGCTGGGGACAAGTATAAACTGGGAGAGGAGTGGCTGGAGAGCAGCCCTGCAGAAAGGGAACTGGGAGTGCTGGTCGACAGCCGGCTCGATAGGAGCCAGCAGGGTGACCTGGCAGCCAAGAGGGCAAACCCCATCCCGGTGTGCGTCAAACACAGCATAACCAACCGGTCAAAACAGGGGATTATCCTGCTGTATTCAGCGTTGGTGTGTGTTGTGTTAGAGGGTAAAGAAGCCTGGCAGAAAATAAGCCCCCTTGCATTCCAGCTTGTCCTCAGATGTTAGAGGGGCTGGGGGTGGCTAGGCTTAGATTCTGAGTGATGCCCAATTCGACGCTGTAAGTCCGGTCGCGTTCAATATATTGAACTACCATGATCACGGATGCACAAATAGCGCAATGTACCTTCAGTCTAGTCGCATTCGATGAATTAGCATGGCCAGACTTAAGAATTTTGTTCGCGTTCACTGAGAACTCTCACGGCTAGATTAATGAATAGTACAGTTTATTAAAGCAACAGAAGTGCAGATTCTTTTGGCTTGCTGGTGATAAATACACTGTCTGCAAAACATGTGCAAGTACCAAGAATATGAATAATACAGCTTACTACAAACGCGTTAAATGTCGGAATAACTCTATAGAGATTTCTAAGTTTCCCGGGGAAGCACTCAGTATAACTGAGTGTTCAAATCTTTCTTAACCAATAGGTGTCCCTATGGGGGGGGAAGAGAGGTTCAGCCCGTCGAGTGATCCCAGAAGTCAGCGATGTCCTCCCGAATTGTCTACAATGGTATCTTCCCTAACATTCCTCTTCTCTTAAGCCATTTTATTCTCTTTTCTTATTTTTAGGTGGAGCTTGAGTGACTCTAGTCACACAGACCTTTATTATGATCGGTACAAAATCTCCTCACTTTACTTTTAAAGGTATAAGCCAGAGAAATTCAGAGCACATGCTCAGTGAGGGGTGGTCGCACCTTGAAGGTGGGTAGCCTTTAGAATGGAGGTGTGTTTTGGTATTATAATTAGATTATAATGAGTAAAGTTCACCCAGAGGCCATGATTTTGACAGAAAATGAATAACTGCTGGTTCAGGGCTGGCTCAGGGTAACAACTATGTGGTTTATCAGTTCCATAGTATCGTCCAGTTCCCATCCCTGCGGCGATATCAGAGCTCGGCCACGGCATCTCCACTCCGCTCCACCCTCCGTGTTGTTTCTCTTAGGGACAGCACACCGAGCTCCCCTGGTGTTGCTGACATCCAAGGTTGCAGGTTACGTTGCTTAGGGAATTATCACAGAACAGATTCCTTGCATATCCACCGCATTCCACCCTGAAGGTTTACCTTCCCTTAAGAGGTGGACGTGTCAATAAGTCACCTCCAGGAATTATTGCACAGTGTGGCCTCACCTGGAGTACTGTGTGCAGTTCTGGGCCCACAATTTAAGAAGGATGTGAAAATCCTTGAATGCATCCAGAGGAGGGCAACCAAGCTGGTGAGAGGGCTGGAAGGCAGGTCCTGTGAGGAGCGCTGGGGACTTTGGGCTTCTCTTGTTTGGAGAAAAGGAGGCTGAGGGGCGACCTCATCGCTCTCTACAGCTTCTTGAGGAGGGGAAGTGGAGAAGGAGGTGCTGATCGCTTCTTCCTGGGATCCAGTGAGAGGACGCGTGGGAGTGGTTCCAAGCTGCATCCAGGGAGGTTTACACTGGACAGAAGGAAGCATTTCTTTACCAAGAGGGTAGTCAGACACTGGAACAGGGTTCCTAGAGAGGTGGTCGATGCCCCAAGCCTGTCAGTGTTCAAGAGGCATTTGGACAGTGCCCTTAATAACATGCTTTAACTTGGTCAGCCCTGAATTGGTCAGGAAGTTGGACTAGATGATCGTTGTAGGTCCCTTCCAACTGAAATAGTCTATTCTATTCTATTCTATTCTATTCTATTCTATTCTATTCTATTCTATTCTATTCTATTCTATTCTATCAGCAGCCAGCAGAAGTTTTGCTTGCGGAACTGAGTTCTCTTTATATTCCCAAACAGCTTCAATACTGTGCTGCTCATACAGAGGGCATCTGCCTCAAGTGTATTGGAAAACTCAGCTCATAGAAAGCACAATCCATCTAACTTATTCTTAAATTCACTCTGT
This sequence comes from Buteo buteo, assembly GCF_964188355.1. Classification (NCBI taxonomy): domain Eukaryota; kingdom Metazoa; phylum Chordata; class Aves; order Accipitriformes; family Accipitridae; genus Buteo; species Buteo buteo. The sequence goes on along the minus strand of NC_134172.1, from coordinate 6,550,531 downwards.
GCAGGATGATTTTTTTTTTTTTTTTAGTTCGTTGTCTAAGACTAGATGCACAGAAAAAGGCATTTCTGGAGGGTGCTTTTCTAGCGAGGAAGCAATAAATTTGGTGTAAAACAATCCCCTGCGCTGTCAGGCATGCAGGGGCCCATACGCCAGCCAGCTGGGCAAGCCTATCTGCAGTGCGTAACATTTCCAAATAAAAGCCATGTTCCTATTAGACACGCAGTAAAGGGAGGGAAGGAGGAAGGGAGGGAGATGTACGTGCACAATAAAGCAAGATTTGTCTTTTGATGAACTACAAACCCGTCTTCTAGGAATACACAGGGAATCCCACAATGTTGCCTGTCCCCCTTTTGGTATGTATGAGATGAGCATTTATGAACAAAGGATTTCAATTTAGCTCTTTTTCCATTTTAAACTACCTAGGTCCCATCTCTCCTAAAGCCTGCACACACCCAGGGGATAGCAGTATTTTTTGCAAAATCCTCTCTTTTTGGGGAATGTGCATTTCTTCTCTCCAAAAGCCACTAGAGGGCATTGGCAAACCAAAGGAATACGTGATACGGTTATCACCGACTGCTGAAGAAGTTTTGTGGGCCGAGAATGATAAAATTACATGTCCGCAGCCTTGCACTCTGTCCTTCGTGTTTGCTTGCAGACACACAGATAAGCAATGACACACAGGAGCTGCTTTTCGCTGCCGTTATCCAAAGGTCCGATCTGCAAACAGATAAATCTTCCTTATTACGGCAAGCGCAAACGAAAACGAAACCAGCCCCGCTTTCTTTGAGGCTTGTAAAGGAGTGGAGTCCCAGCTGTATTTTTAGCTCTTTGCTTTATTGGACTGCACTTGGCAGTGTCTCCTGGGTGCTCAGGAGTTTGGCAATTCTCCTCTTCTGACAAGTTAAAACCCCCCTGAATCTCAGCTCTCCTGCCCCTTAATATTACTGAGTGGTTTTTGCTCCTTTTAAGACAGCATGTGTGATTTCTGCTGCTATATCAAGTTCGAATATTTAACTTCTCCTGAAAGACCCTGGATCTGTTAGTCTCGGTGATGGAGTAATGTCCCTTAGAAGAGCACTTAGCAGCCAAGTGACAGGAGCATGCTGGCATCTGAGATCTCGGCCTGGCTATAATAAGCTTTTCCCTTTGAGTTTCAGAAGGAATTAAAAAGACACAGATTGAAAGCTTTGGGAAATGAGATTTTTTTAAAGGCAGCCCCTCAAACCACTTCCAAAAATTACTCAGATGCTGAGAAGTGAAGTGGTGGAGTGCCTGGTGGTTTTGCAGTGCCTGATGCCTGGGCAGGGCGTCTAATTCTGTGTGCTTGGTGCGTGGGCCATGGGGGTTTTGGGGGATGGCACATGGGGTCCCAAATTCTCATCAGCCTCCATCCCTGGCCTGGCCTGAGCAGAGCTGGGAACCGTTGGGGAAGTTGCTCCTCCCTGGGCCAAAAGCATTCCCGGGACCGCGTTAGCAATTTAATGAGTACGCACGTGCCTTGCCACAACCCAAAATGCCACAGCCGTCCCCTGTTCGTCCCCTGAGGTGACGGAGTGACACCCTGTCCCTGCTTCTGCCCGCAGCCGTGTAACCCCCCCTGGTCTCCACGGGGCAGCCGTGGCCATCGGGTGCTTGAAACCTCTTGTCACAAGCTGCTCCGAAAGCCAGGCTGGACAAGGCTCCTTTAAATCTTTCCTCTGCGTGAGCAAGTCCTGGACCTGTTTCTGCAACAGCCAGGACGAGAAACATCAGGCTGCACCCGCAGGAGCCGGAGAATCAGGTGCTGGAGACGTACAGCTCTAATTCAGGGTCATTATCACGTCCCTGGTGCCAAGAGGAGCGTTTCTTTCTGCGTTTCGATGACAGGAACAGCTTGTGCTGCTCAGCCGTGATTTATTGCGTAGGATAAGAGGGAGGCGATAGCCTGGCAGCATGTGGAGAGGGTTTGTGTGCTTCTCCTGTGCCTCATTTACTTCTCACTATCCCAGAGCCTTGCTAGAGCTGCTCGTTCCGCAGCGCTGCTGGGCAAAGCTGTGATCCCAGGAACACACCTTGGGAAGCCTATGGAAAAATGCAGTGTTTCACGCGGGTTTTACAGCGTGAAGAACCTAGGTGACACAGCGATAGAATATCCAATGGTATGGGGAAAACAAGGCTGGGCACAGTACTATAGTGCTCATATATAATGTTCCCATCCTTTTCTCCAAAGCTGGGTGGTGACGATGGAGCTAAATCAGGGAGCGAACTAGATTTTGGAAAACTGGTGCTCCCCACATCTTTATGGGGAGCAGAAAAAGGAGACAACTGCAGCAACAGGAGCCTTACCTCTTGAGGCTGGTCCCACCATGTGTAGGGTGCTCCGGTGAGGTGTAGGACTGGCTACAACACCTTGAGCTATTTGGGGAGGTAACGCCGTAGATGCTTTGAAACACAGTTCGGGGGTGCAGGAACCAAATACAGTGGTCAGTGCTGCTGGGAAGGTCTGAGGACATCCCATCCCACCCCATCCTGCTGGGTCAAAGGGCCACAGCTCCCCTGAGGTCCCTTATCATCTCCACCAGCCCCATGGGGATGACTTCATACCCTTGAGCATCTCAACTGGCCCAAAACACAACAGAGCTGGGGAGCTTTTAAGTCACACGGAGCTAAGCTCAGCAATGAGGCCCTCAGTCACACCACAGCTGAAGAGAGATGTTCTGGTTATAGACATCTCCTCATCTAAATCCTACCCTGGGGCTGCTATCCTTTATCAGAATAACCCCCAAATATCTATAGTCAAAATTGCACCATTCCTTCACCCAATCGTTCCCTTGCTCACTTGCAGGCAAAAATGATGCGTGTTGGGAGTATGACTGCAACGAGTTAAGCTACTTAGCCTTAATTACTGGAAAGCACTTTGGGATGCTTTGACTATGAAAAGCACTTAAGGACCATTAAGTTCTCACCTCTACTCCAACCTAGTAGCCAAGTATTTATTTCCAGGGAAATGTAATAGATAACAGTTTCCTATGCAGGGTATCTCAGTGGAGCAGGTTTATTTTGGAGGGAGATCCTTTCATGTTATTCCTGCTGGCGGCAGGGCTCTCCTGTAATGTTTTACCCTGGCTTGTGGCTCCTGTGGTCCCCAAGGAATCGGGTCCCCCGGCCATCTCAAGCCTTTCAGCCTCCTCAGCTGAACTGACCTGAAACTCTTCACAGCCTCCGCGCTCGTGCCAAAATATTTCAGCTCCGCCGGTTGCAGATATTCCCCCTTTGATGGGTTTCATGCACCTACCGATGCCATGGAGTCAGGGCATGTCCAGCCACAGGCATTTGGGTCCCTCACTCAGCTTCCCTGGCCAAAATGTAGGTGCATCCATGGGTTTTTCTGAGCATTTACCTTCTGGAGATGGTTTCCTCCAGCTGTGGATGTTTGTGCCAGGCCAGGCATGGAAACACAGCCAAGCCCCAGGACATCCCACCTCCCCTCCAGACCTAAGCAGGCCATTTAAGCCTTATTTTATTTTTTTTAATATGGTATCTCAGTGGTATACATGGTGTCTCTGGTCCCACAGAGGAGGACAAGCATTGCCCAAGAGCAATTTGGCCAGCTGAGAAGCTGGGAGAAGGAGGCAGCTGCCCTGTAGATGGCAATACTGCAGCAGGCTTAGAGGTATAAAACAAGCTGATGGAAACCTGTGGATTAAGCAACACTGAAACCTCCCAATGGTCATAGCTGTGAAGGAGAAAACTTAGTTCTCTCTATTAACTGCTTATCTGAAGTCTCACTTTAGCCAGAGCTCTGGCAAAACAGGAATTTTTGCTGTTTTATTCAGGGAAAACACTGAAGCCAGAATATTTAAATTTATTCAGTGCATTTAGCATCACCCATTTCCCCAGATGCTGAGGACTCAGAGCTCCTCCACAGATGATGACCACAGGGGCCCTCACATAGTGCAGAAATCAAACTGGTTTTATTTTAGTGTGCAATTTGGGTTGCTTTGGTGGAGAGGACACTCCCTTACAGTGCGATAAGGATTTCTGTGATACTGAACATCATTACCCCAAAGAATAAGGAATAATGGCTGAACCTTTTTTTTTTTCCCCCCATCCCATAGCGTTAACAGACTAAAACTCAAATGGGCCACGAAAACTTGTCAACGATTGCCAAATCTACAGTGCTTTTTCTGTGGGGAAGCCAAGCCGATCTCTAGGTCTGAGTTAAAACCTCAGCTCCTGCAAACTTCTGCTCAATTCCATGGAAAATGCAGGTGAATGGGTGGAGAAAGTGCCTGTTACCGTGACAGAGGTCTTGAAGCCAGCAGGGATGCAGGGCCAGCACCTGGGATGCTTTTATTGCCTTTGCAGAAGGCATGGGGCAACCTTACCCCCTGCAGTGTCACGCTGCTCAGCCACCCGGTGCAAACCTGCCTTTTTTCTTCTATCAGCCAGTCAAGCGATGAGAAAAATGTTTTTTTTTTCCCCAACGCTCCCGCCTCCAAAGCAGACACAAGCCCTTCTCATGCAGGATCTGGCCCTATAGAAATGCCCCCGCTGCTGCAGAACCAACACCCCTGCCCTCGCCTTGCCCTGGCGCTCCTGCATTGATTTTTTTTATTTTTTTTTTCCTTGCTGGAGATAAAGTCCATCGTACCCGTCATTTTATAGCTGTTGCCGCCGAGAAAAGTCCTCGGGTGTCTCATTCCCAGGTCTGGAGGAGCCAAACCTTGAGTCCTGTCGCCGCTGGCCATGGGTCGTCAAATGACTCATCCTTTTTCTGGAGGCTGCTCCGCCACCCGGAGAGAAATGCTTTCTAGTCTGGTGGCTACATGCACGGTTCGACTCTTGTAGGCGTCTAAAAACGAAACGAAAGCGGGCGATGAGTAATTCTGTGCCTCTGGGTGTTACAAGCAAGGCATGCGGAGTGGCTGTACGGTGGAAGAAGAGACCGTAAATGAAAATAAAGAGGGCGATGAAACCTTCAGCGAGATGGGGAGCGCGTAGATGGGTTTAACCGGGGTCGATGAATCACCGATTCCCAGGGCTGGGAAGGACCATCACCGCTCGCTATCAAACGGGGTCCGAGTCCCAGCTCCGTGTCACCGGGCTGGGGTACGTCCATCCCGGCGGGTACAAAAACCCAGCCGGCCTCAGCCCTGCCACCACCAGGGAGCAAATTGGGGGTTGCACCTGGTTTCACACTTTTTAAGACGCAGCCCTATAAAAAAAAGTGGAGCGGCCACGGCTTTCACGTCAGCACCTTGCAGAGGGGTGATCCCCAACCAGCCGGGAAAACTCTTCCAGGGCTTCTCCTGCCTCGCTCTTCAAAGCAAACCTGAACTCTTCTCGGCAAAAACAGGCTGTGATAAAACTCCGCCGCTTCCCCGTGGAGGTGCTGGGACGGCGGATGCCTGTGCCGGCGGCTGGTCGATGGGATGCGGCACCTCGGGGATATTTCGGTGCCGTCTCTTGGTGGGTGACGGGTCCCCGGCCGCGATGCCCTTTGCACGGCGCAAAGTCATCACCGTGAGCTGAAAACCCACCAGTGCGGCAGCTGGAGCCGTATGCTGGGGACTCTTCCCCTCCCAGTCAGAAAATAATTAACGTAAGATGCAATTACAGGCATGAACCCCATAAAAGAAAAAAAAACCAAACCAAACCCACAACCAAACACATCCTTCCGGGTGGGGAAACTGGGGCCAGGCTTCACCGCCCGTTGCGGAACAGCCACAGACGGGGCTCTTTCCAGTATTGCTGCTTTTACGGCCCAGCAAATAATTTGCAACAAATAGTTTATTCAATTAATTGAGCTGCTCTGCTCTGGAGGCAGATGGCAACCTTTAGAAATGGATTCCCAATGGAAAACTAGACAATGGCATTCTTGGGCCAATTTCCCTTGTTTTCAGGTCAATGCCAGTGGTTACGATTTATGCCCGTGCTGCCGGATGGAAGCCCATGGGATAGGTGTGCACTTCCCCATCCAGGTTTCTGGGATTTATTCAGCTTTTCCTTTGCAGCGTGGGCTGCCTCACATCCTCACCCCCTTTTTATTTCCTTGCTGTTGCCAGGACCAAGCGTATTTTTGCTGCTTTTCCTCTGAGGCGCAGGATTGTGGTGATGCTTCTTTTGGCTGCGTCCTGCCAGGTCCCATGAGTGCCGTGGGGTGATGAGAAATGGTTTGTAGCCTGTGAGGGAAAGAGGTTTCCAGGGATTCCCAAGGGTTTCCCAAGATTTCTCCTATATGCTCCTTAGTGATGGGGATGCTGCCACCATCACTGTCTTCTCCATCGTCCCATGGAGAGGGGCAGCCACCATCCACAAGCCAAGCAAGCTGGGGAAACAACACAGCTGGACCCCAGCCCTATGCACTGAATTTTACGTTTTTAGGGGGAAAAAAAAAAAAAAAAAAGGCATTGTGTCACACTAGAGGAGGAAGCAACTTGAACAGGACAATTGTCACGTGCCACCACATAGTGATGCACCGGGAGCATCGGGAAATGCTCTCCAGGCCACAGGTCTCACTCTGCCAAGCAAGAGGTTGCATCAACATTTTTGCCCTCAAATTAATTAAGCAAATTGCCAAAAAAAAGGTCCCTTCTAGTCCCAGCCCTGGGAGAAACCGCTCTTGCCAGCCCAGACTTTCTCCCAGCCAAAACGTGGGTTTAGCTTAAAATTTGGAAGCAGGGACTGACATCCACAAGGAAACCTGTCTCTGGATGAACTCAGGGGGACTTTGGAGCACCCCTCGTGCATCTCCAGCTGCCCCAAGAACTTCTCCCGTGTGACCTCCCACGGCTTTGGTAGCATTCGCCGCTACGATTCAGTGTTGAGGCGACGCTGAGGCTGCGATGGACCTGGGGACACCTTGGAGGTTACCTGGGAATTACCCCCCCTTTCCGAACCCAGCTGCCGCACACGGAGGAGGGCTCCGCGGGGATGGATGAGCTGCCTCGGCTCCACGCCTCTCCAGGGAAGATGTCCCCTTCGCTCCGGGGACAGACCCTACGGCTGGATTCCCACTATGGGACTGGCCCCGTGCTGGGGCTCAGCGTCCCAGGCTCCCCCCGTGCCTTTCCCCCACGCGAGGGCATGGGGATGCTCTTCTCTGGGCTGGTTTTTTTTTGGGAGGGGGGGTTAAGAGAAGCAACGAGGGTCCCTAAGCTCAGGAGAAACCTCTTGGAGGACATCAGGCTTGGACAAGGGCTGCTCCTGCCCTGGGAGGATGCTCCCACCTCGACACTTGGGACGGGAAGGCCCAGGCACCCATTAGCTTCAAAAAGAGGTCAAAAAAGCCAAAAGCGAAAAAAGGAACAACTACAACATACAATGCAGTGTACACACCCATCATCCAAATTTTTGAGCCACAGTAAAGGATAAACAAGGTTAAGGCGCTGCCATATTCAAACAAAATTCTTTTATTGAAAGTGTAATGGAAATTTCTTCATATTGCTTTGATGAAATGAGAGACAGCAGCTGTAGACAAATATGCTTTTTTTATAAACAAATGCAAATGGATAAGGTAAAAATAAAGCATTTTTTTTAACTTGTACCTTTAAGCAACATAATCACAATATATACACAAAGAAAGCTAAAATAAAGCTATGTTGAAACCAAAGCGTTTCAATCAATACATTAGATAATTACAGATTGTGTCAATAAATACCCAGTTTTTAAACTGTTTAACAGGCAACTTTTTACACAGATACCGAGAAGAAAAAAAATTATATATTTACAATTCAGTGCCCTGGAAAAAAAAAAAAAAAGATAAAAAAATCTTTTTTTTTTTTTTTGGCACCAAAACAAATAAAAAGAATAAATTATAGAAAAAAATCCACAAAGGCAAGAGTCTATCCCCGTCATTCTTTTTAAAAAAAGTGTGTGTGTATATATATATAAAATATATGTATATATTTTATATATATAAATATATATATGCAGAGAAACCTAGGAATGTTATAAAATATATTAGTGCCAATAAATACAGAATGGTACCAGACTTTCAACTGTCAGTATTTTTGATGCAGTCTGAAGGATAGAAACTACCACCTAGGAGATAACTGAAGGGGATTTTTCAGCCTAAAGAAATGACGACAACAACAAAAAATAGTAATAATATATATATATATATATATATGTCCAGGAAATCCTCCATCTGCCAGTAGTATTCCTACAGTCGCCCTCCTGCCCGGCGGGGAGGTCCCCGGGGGCAATGCTTTGCAGGGGGATGCGGCAGCGAGCGTGGGGCAAGCACCCACTCACGGCCGCGGCAGGTCAGCTCCGCTTCCAAGTTGACCGGCTCAATACCAGAGAAGACGTACAATTAAATAGGAATAACAATGATTTAAAAAAAAAAAACAAAAACAAAAACACAAACAGCCTTTGCCATATTCGTACGCCAGAAGTTTCCTAAATTGCTGGCAGGTTGGCACGAGGTGCCTGTCAAATTCCAGGTACCCAAGAGCACCATTCCTGTTGTTGGGGATATAAACAGTTCAGCCAATGGAAAAAATCCACAAATCTGGATTTTGTGTGGGGTTTTTCCCCCCATCTAGGCGTCTGCGCACACCCCAGGAGCTCCCACCAGCACCCCGCTCCTAGGGCAGTGGGGCTGGGACGCCCGAGCTGCCGCCTCCCCCCGGTGCCGGTAATGCCAGGAATCGCTCCCAACACCCAAACTCATGTTTTCCAAGGAGGGATTTAAAGCCAGTAGGTTTTAAAGCCAGTTGTTTTTTTCTTTTCCATACCGCTGGCATAGGCACTTAGTGTATCACTGATGTACAGATTTTATGTCCAGTTACATCTCGTGGCCAAATAGTGTCATGTTCTCAGACTGATTTAAATAGCAAAAGGCCAAGAGGGCCTCCAATATCCTTCCTAAACATGACAATTTCTCTCATTTTATGAAACAAAAGCTTCCAAGTTTTTCAGCTTTGTTTTCAGGCATTACTTTTTCTCCCCTCTAAAACCGTATTCAAAGGATAAATAACCCAATAACCTTCATATCCATCTATTTCACTTGATTTACCTATATAAAAAAAAAATAATAGTACAAACAGTCTGACCCACTATATTTTGGAGCTGCGACACCCTCGACGTTGGGGAGTCCTAAGGAGCACTTGCTGAGGAGCATGAGCACAGAGTTGCTGCTGTGGCTTTGCTCTCCCAAAGCCCCCCCAGGGCTGCAAAGGTCCTTCTCGTTACATCCCCCCACCGCTGCTAACAGTTCCTCTGCATATTCAGGCACCATAATTGATCGGGAAAGATCTCATGGCCAAATCCTAAGGAAATTAAATAAATTATAAAATAATTTATGGAAAGGGTTTTCGGGTTTTTTTGCTTAAATACAGCTAGTTCATGTTATTTCTTGAATAGTTGAAGGTTTTGCTTGTTTTGCTCTCCATAGCAATATTATGGAGATCAGACACCATCATCCTGACTATTAGAGGGCTGACAGAAGCCAAAGGATGTTGCACAAATGCTTCCCCTGTGTCCCCCCTCCCACCCGCTTGCGTTCAGCTCTTTCAGAAATGTGAAATGAGGACCAAACAGCCAACATCCTTCAGACTTAGAAAAAACAGGGTCGTCTTTAAGGATGGGTGCTGCTGAAGACCTTATTGCCCTTCCAGGTCATTGATAAACCACAGTGCTATTCATGTACTACAGGTAGAAAATAAATAAATACAGATATATTATGCAAAAAAATATGATTGTACACATAATACATCTGAGGTATTACCAATTTAAATAAGGTTTCATGCTAGTTCAAGCTTCAGTGGCTAGTTAAATTCTGGAATTTGCAATAAATAGATGAAGAATGATTATGTATATAGTGTATGGATCTCTTCTGTAAACCTTGTCCGATTTAAACATAAGAGCATGTTGGGCTAACTCTTACGCAAACCACAAATTTTCACAATAAATACAGCTTCAAAAAGTTGTCTTAAAAAGTTCCTGCAACACTGAAACGTTTCTAGAAGGGGCTGTACGTACGACTGGCAACGTTAGCAAGGAGCATTTCTCAACAGGTCTTTTCATACAAAACACAAGGAAATTAATACATGAAAGTCTTTTTCCCTCCCTCCCCACCCCACCCCGTCATGAAAGTTTAGAAATTTTTGCACAAACAGCGAGAGAACTGATTGTAGCTGCAATATGTCAAAACGTCCACGTTCTATAAAGACCAAAAATAGTTTGTTTGCTTAGAAAGTCTTTTTTTTTGTTTTTTTTTTCCTCCTTATTTTTGAGTAGCGCATCATCCTTTCTGTGAAAGTTTGCCCATCAGACTGCTTCGGCTTTCCTTTCGGCACTGGTCCTTGCCGCCCGCGCCACATGGGCATTTCACACTTTCACCGTCTCCATCAACGATGACTTGATGGCATCCTCCAAAAGTTGATTGTCTGTGAAAGGGGCCGGGGTTTCAGGGACGGATTCGGACAAGCCGATGAGGGACTCCAAGAAACAGGAGCCCTGATCTCCGGCTTGCGGGAAGCTGGGGAAATTAGGCAACTGAAACTGTAACGCTGAGAAGTTATCGAGGTTCTCATACTCCTTTAAGGAGTTGTAAAGGGGTCCCAAGTTATAGTCCGAGAAGGACTGGAAGAAATCCAAGGAGTCAGAGGAAAGGCTGAGGTCGGCGTAGCTCTTGGAGCAGGGCTCAGCCGGGGATGAGGCGCAGCACGACAGCCCATCGCACCGCGCATGGGCAGCGTCCTCCAGCAAACCCCCGCCGTCCTGGTTGGCGTTCTCATCCAGGCACTCGGAGAGGTGGGACAAGTGGCCGGGGACAGGCTTGGCCTCGCCGCCGTGGTCCTCGATGAAGAAGTCAGCGGTGTGGAAGCAGCTTAGGTCATCCTGGCCACGGCCACCCTCTTCCTCAGCATCCGAGTCGTTGAAGTGGAGGATGCGCGCCAAGCCGTCGTCGTCCACGTCCGACTGGGATTTGTCGGAGGGGAGGCTCTCGTAGGGCTCCTCCAGGTCCTCGCTGGGGTGGGAGGAGATGGAGGAGTCCGTCATGTCGCTGCTGCAGCTGTTCTCCCCCAGAGCCTCCAGGTCAGGGCTGAACTGGAAGGCGGGTGCCAGCGGCACCGCACGCTCCTCCAAGGAGCCCTTACCCGTCGCACATCCCAAGGGCGGCAGCCGCTCCCGAAAAGGGGGCTCGGCCTCCGCCACCTTCTCGCTGCTCTGCTGCTGCTTCTCCAGCTCCAGCTTCATGATGGTGTGGATGAAGTGGGTCTGCACGCGGGCCTGGTTGAACTCGATCCTGCCCTCGGTGTTGCCGCAGCCGTCCTTGGTGCAGCCGCAGGGGAAGGAGGTGTGATCCATCTGGCACGGGGAGAAGCAGAGGCGGAGGGTTAGAACTGAACCCGGCGGCACAAAATCGCAAACACTCGCGACTCACCTGCCCTGAGAAACCAAGTAACAGCTGAGGGGTTTAAAAGCAGACTTAAAAAAAAAAAAAAAAAAGACACCCTGCTCTTTTGAAGGGTTGTCATAAAAACGTTGGATTTCAGTACAACTGAAGAAAGTTAAAAGGTTCCAAAAAAAGCAAAATATAATGCTCCAAAAGGAGACGTAAGGGGGCAAACATGAATTTTTATATATTACATCATGATATTTAATACCTGATCCATATCATGAGCTTCTGCCCCTTGCCGAGACAAGGACAAATTGCTCAACAGGCGTCTGTGGCACCTTTATGTCCCTGTTAGCAGCAGCCACTAGAGGGGAGCTGTGACACACACATGGAGCACCCGTCAGTCTGTGTGCACCCACCTGCCTGTGCACACTCACCCTACACCATCCCCAGCCTGCAACCACGGCATCGAGGGAGTGAGCAGCACCCAGAATAGGTAATATGGCTCCCCAAACACAGCCAGGCAGGCACCCATAAAAAATAAAATATAAAAATATAATAAGCTAATTGAATATGGAAGGATTATCCCACTTTGCAGGTGGTCTGCACAGCTAGCTGTGGGATGACACTCAGCTGAAACTCCCACGTTTGCCTGAGCGCACTGGGAGTTGTGACACACACCAAGGGAAAATAAAATTAAAAATAAAAACAGGGGGAGGAGGAGAAATAGCAGCCTCGCGTGGGGAGCAAGAAGCTTTCGTTTACGAAGACATTCCCACGTGGCCTATCTCCAACAGGAGACCAAGCAGGTACAGGTCTCGTGGGAACGGATGGGGCAGGTGCATTCACGCTGCAGGCTCAGACACATCCCCATGGCTGCAGCAGCAGTGCAGGGATGGCTGCACGTGTGATTTGGGAAGTGGACGCTTTCAAGCAGCGTCTGCCTCGCAGCCTGGGGAGCATCTCCAAGAGCTTTTCTCGCCTGCTTCGCTCCGAGCGCAGGTGGGAACGCATGCATTTTACAGGCTGCCCTAACTCTGTCCTGCTTGCTCAAACCCTCCCTGCTTTAACATACACATCAGCTGGAGCCACGGCTTTTCCCCCGTGCCCAGAGGCGAGGGCAGTACCTGACATTTAATGCCTGCCAAGCTGCAGCTGCAGGTCTCCGGGTCGCAGACCTCCCGGCAGTCGCAGCCGCAGTCCTCCCGGGACAGGCGGATGTTGTGCAGCTCCCGCTTCTCTTCCTTGTCGATCTTCTTCACCCCCACAGCTTTCAGCAGCGCACGTCTCTTCTTGGCGGGGTAGGGCTGGAGGAAGAAGCCGTCCTCCAGGTCCACGTTGCTGACGTCAATGTCATCATCGGAGATGTCTTCGATGGTGAGCTGGTTGGCCTCCTCCGACTCCTTTGTGCCATTCATGGTTAGCTAAGAGCAACAAATGGGCAAAGCGTTAGGGACTTGTGGGGGACACAGAGCCATCAGCACCCCCAGGTCAGGAGAAACAAGAAAGAAAAGATCTGCCCCCCGTGGTGGCCGACCCCAGGACCAACATCTGTGTCAGAGCCCCCAAACACCTGACAGACACCTGACACGCGGAGTTCAGTGTCTTTTCCATCACTTTGCGAAGGTGAAGAACTGAGCTGAAAATCCCACACCAGAGCCTGTGTTTTTTGGAGACCTAAACAGGGTTAAGGGCTGATGCCCCCAGGTCTCAGAGAGGCTCCTACTAAAAACTGGCCATTAACTAATGACATCCACCAGCTCCTCACCAACCCAGCCCCACACTCCTACTCACTTTCCATTTCAACGCTTCCAACTTCTCCTCTTTTAATTTCTCTTCGAGTTTCTCCCGACGAACGTTTTCCTGCTCCTTTGAAAACTCCGCTAGTGTGAACTGCCGGGAGGAGCTGTGTTTGCTCACCATCCCCAGGGTACAGCCCCCACGACTAGGCACGCTCGTGAACCCCTGGCAGCGTGGGAAGTAAAACACAGTGACCCGGTCAAACTCCACATTGTTCTTCTTTAGTCGCTTGGATTTCTTCAAAATAGACGTGGCTAAAAATGGGGGAAGAAAAAAAAAAAGCCCAAAGTCAGTACTGCCATCCTGCAGACAGGACAGAAATATTACAAACAGGCTGTAAATACTACAAACAGGCAGGACTTGAAATTACTCTCTCAACAGGGACGTGATGGGACAAGGATGCAACATCGCTTGACGGCTTCTGGTGTTTTAGGATCTAATACTTCAAAGGTGGGATGAGGATGGAGAGGAAATTAAGCCAAGTCCCGATGCATCGGAGTCACTGATCAGATTCACCCTAAGAAACGGCTGCTGCTTCTCCTTCCCGCTTGACTTCCTTCAGGAAGCATGTATTTGCTTATTCTTTACGTGCAGCAGAGCATAACGAACAAGCAACAAACCATCCTACACGCCTGTCTTGCTCTAAACCCAAGCACCCTGCCCCACATTCAGGAGCTTATGGTCTGCTCCCAGGATGCCGGCGCACCGACACTCCAGCGCTGTGTGGCTCCAGCTTTTGTGGCAGGGCAGAAAATAGCCAAAACGGCTGTTTTTCTGGTACTTCCTTTCACCATCCACTGGGAGGAACTATGAATCTATAGTTTATTCTCAAGAGACTCATTTGAGAGCAGCTGCAAAGATGTTAATCTTTATGCAGGTGATCCCAGGGTAAACATGGCAATACATGACTCTGGTTTATCTTAAACTGCTGAAACATGCTACACACCATTTAAAACGGAGCCTCTCCAGAGATACCTGGTTCTGCACATTTGCACGTGCAAACATAGCAGAGGTGGACTAATTAGCCAGGGCAGTTTCACAGTAAGTGAGTTTCCACGAATGTAGCTGGCCATGAAAAGCAAAGTGAAACGCAGTGATACTGGGTTACAGAGCTGCTTTTTGTGCGGTGTGAGCACGTCAGGAACAAGAGTCAGCTATGCACAGATTCGGTGGTGAGGTTTTTTGGTCCCATTCTCTGCTGGGGCATGGATGTCTTGGTTGCCACCATGGAGAATATGGGAAAAAATAACCCAGAAAGGATGGGTGACTCCTGCAGAGCTGGGATCTGAGCCCCGCTCTTTGGATGGCAGAGCTGCGGGCAGCCCTACTGCAGGGAGCCAAATGAAAGGACTGCTGAAAACCTGAAGGGCTCGGCTGATTTGGCTGGCCCCAGCGGCTGGGAAAGTGTAAGAACGGACAGTTAGCTGCACCCATATTTCACAAGTCTCACTTGCCAAAATATAGCATTTCAGTTTCGTATGAAAAAAAAAAAAAGCGTTCACCCAGCTGCGTCAGCAGCTTCTGCTAAATAGCTGGGGGTTTCACACTGGGCTCTGCAGTCGCTTTGATGATATCTTTGCACTGCGCGTTGCATTTTCATAATAACCTTGACTCAATCGTCTAAAACATTAGCTCTTTATCAAAAGGCAAGTTAACCACCACGATCATCTATCAGCTGAGCTGCTGCACTTTGGCATTTGCTTCTCTCTCCCCGCACCCCTCCTCCGAAATTGTTTTCCCATTCCTGACCCTTTTCCAATTGAGCCAGAGAATACAAAAAGTTCATTGTTTTGTCACAAAACCTGGGAAGACAAGCAAGAATGAGACTCTTTATTATTACAAGACTTCTAAAGCCTTTTCAGACCACTGCGTGTTTGTGTATGTCTGCTAAGTAGACCTTAACTGCTATATACAGTGGGTGTTCAGTATAATTTACTAGGTTGGACTATTTCTCCTCCATGAAGATGGTCCCCTATTGTATTTTTTATTTTTCCCTTCACATGGCAGATAAAGGATTTTACAACCTTGTCTTCTGTGTGTTTTCCTAAAAGCTCTCAAAACTGATATTGCTGGGAAAACAAAATAGCATTTATCTGTACTAACAGCGGAGGCAATGTCAAATGTGTCATGTTCTTTGGCAAAGTACCCAACTTATGTAGGAAACGAGCTCTGAAACGGTAATTACCATACTGGTTAATCATTTTTAAAAACCAGTGTTAGGGGCCTTGCTGTCTGTTTAGTTTTTGCCTATGGAATAGCTTGACAGCTATTGATTGAGGGATGGTGGGACGGACTGGCTTGGAGGCACCTGCATGCCTCTGCACACCCAGGTCCTTGGGTTTCTATTCCTGGAAATCTGGACTTCAGCAAAAACATTATAAAGGAATGATAAGCGCTGGGAGGAAGGGCTGAGGAAGACTACCCTGAGGATGCTGGCCGATTATAAAATGAAGATCAATTGGTGTAATGACAGGGAGCTGGTGTTACGGCCACTTTCACTCGTAAAGATGTGCTTCAAGGCGGTCTCTGCATGGTGACGATCCACCACCACACTACAAAAAAACCCACGCAGAGGCATGGCTGATCCCAGGAAAGGGGCTGCCGGAGATACTCACGGGTGAAGCTGGGCGTTAAGGCAGAGCTGGGCTTGGGCTCTCCGCGGGAGCTCTCCTCGTCCGACTCCCAGCCCGAAGACGCTGAGGAGGAGAGGGGGGAGCAGGAGGAGGAGGAGCAGTAGGTACTGTCATCCCCCAGCTCTTCGTACTTCCTTTTCAATACTCCGCTCATGGTGACGCCGTATTTTTCATACAACTGGAAAACAAAGGAGAAAAGCAAAATAAAGCGGGGGAAATATTGGCAGTTTCTGGTGATGAGCAGGATGGCTTTAACCCCCAGCAAGGCTTCTCTGCCAGGTCCACCTGGCCACGCAGGTATGATTCCCAAAAAGTGCTCCCCTGCAAAAAACACACCTTACTACCCTCGCTGTGCACACCTGCTGACTTTCTCTCCCATTTTACGACGCTGCAGAAAAACCGACTACCGCAGACAACAAACTGTCCGGAAACCAATTCAATCAACACAAATGTTATCAAACTATAAGTATTACATTTTGCTTACTAATTCTTTTATGTTAACTCCTTACCCAGATCGCTTTCTATGCAGTTACAGCTTTAACGTCTTGCTAATTACAAAAATAAGCCAGTTTGCAGAGAACAATCTGTTGGCATGATTTACTTGCTACAGCCCCCTGGGGAAACAGACTTATTAAATGAAGCACTGAAATACAAATATATCAACTGTGAAGAACAGCCCTTCTCCTCACGGTGCCTTTCATAGTCAGTCCTCCATTCAATAAGCTATTCTTGTTTAGGCTGGGTTATGTATCAAGCATAGTAGCAATTAAAAACAACGCAGCTAATTAAAAACAAAGGAACTCTGTACTTGCCTAGATTCCTAAATTTCCTGCATGCTTTTCCCCTGTTCATCTTAAAGGAAAAAAAGAAAAAACAAAAATAACTTTGTTGCATCTTTTAACCTTTGCTTTTATAAAGTTTGTGGGGTTTTGTCTCCTGAAATTGTACAAAAGCTACACACTTTGCCTACAATAGGCTAACAGATACCAGAGCCCACCTAAGCTGAGATGCTCTTGCATAGATGATGGACTGTTTCTCCTTTTACACGCTGGCAATACCGCACCAGATGCCCCTGCTTCTGCAGAAGTCACTGCCAGCTTATTTTGAAGCCAGTGAGCCGTACCCAAAGCTGAGAACAGGCTGCTGCCGGAGGAGTGACTTGCTTTGACCCCATCCCACTGGGCTGTAAGGCACAACCACAGTGGGAGATAATGCAGCCCCAGGCCAGAAACTCCCTCCAGCAAGGTGGGGAGCCACGCCGGTGCTTCAATAAAACCAGAGGTAATACACAAAACCTAAAGCATCCCTAAAACGCGGATGACACTGGGACAGACACATACAGCCCTCAGAACGGCGACAGTGCAGATACGGGGGTGCCAGACACCCGGTCCCCATCCCCTCCCGCCAGCTGAAACTCCTCCACCTGCCAAATTTGTTCTTTGTAACCCTAGCACTTTCTCACCCTCTTTTGCATGTCTGAAGTTAATTTAAGTCTCTGAAAAAAAAAAAACCCAACCCAAAACACTAAACCTGCCCTCCTGACAGCCCTGAGCAGGCGGCAGAGAAACTACATCGGCTTCGCAACCTCCGAACGATGGGATTCTCAGTATCTCAACAGCACCGCGCAGGAACACGTAGCAGGATGGGAGCACACGCCATGCCTTCAAAGCCCTGCGCCAGCCCTCGTTAATTATGTTTACCAACAGCTTCCCAGGAGACAATAGTCCCCTAAAAGGTCAAAAAAATCCCTGGATGAAGCAGTTCCTCGGCCTGACGAAGTTAATCATTCACTGCAATGCACTAAGGAGCCAGTGCACCCCCCACGGCCCCCTGAACTTGGGGGCCCTGCAGAGGTGATCCCCACCATCCCTCCTCCTCCTCCTCCTCTTCCTCCTCCTCAGCAGCCCCGGAGCTGCAGGTGGTTTTGCCATGGAGGGGTTGTTGGTTTTTTGGCCTTAATCCAAAACAGATGGGGAGAAGGTGGATTTGGCCACCCTCCAGCCCCAGCAGCACACGTCCTACCTGACACCTGGATTAACCCCTTTCCTGCCTGCGCCCTGGCAAAGCAGAGCTCGAAGGCAGCCACGACACCTAAACCACCTACCTGGCTGCCTTTACAAACCTTTTCTTTTTATTCTTCTTGTGTGTGTGCCTTCTGCTCTGCCTCACATTTAATTTAAGAAACAACCAGGAGCAAAGAAACCCTCCAAATCCATGGCAGGGGTCCGAATCAAAGCCTGGGCTGCAGCCAGAGGTTTGTTCATCCCAGCCAACCCCATCGTCCACGCAGAGCGGCCAAAAACTTTGCAAAAAAGTCCCACATGTGGCTTGAAAGAGCTTCAGTTCGCACCACAGAGCGACCGCTTGCTGCTCCGAAGGACACCTCCGATGTTGCCCGTGAAGGATGCCACTGTCTAGCCAAGGGAGGGAGAAACCAGCTTCCCCAAAAGCCCGTAGGACACGTCCAATGGCAAACGCCCTCAGAGATGTGATGGTGACCACATCCAAGCATCACGGGAGACACCGGAGGGTACTGGAGCAGCCAAAATTGCTAAAATAGGGATAACTCTCAGGTCCGCACCAAAAAAAAAAAAAACAACAACCCACGCAGCATCCATTTCTGCTGGGATTTACCTGGTCTTCAGCACTCCTAGAGAAGTGAGAAGGCGGACATCGTGATGCTGCAGAGCGATGCAGCCCTGATGCTCGGGTCACCTGCAAACCCAACAGTGACAATCACGAGCCACGCCACCTCCCATCAAACCACACAGCGAGAAAAAAATGAAGCCTTTTCCTCAAGCGAGCTAACCGAATTAACACAAACACCAAGCCAGAGCCAAGGCAAGCTGTGTATAAGATGGTGCAATTTTATTTATTATTTTTTTTAAATACTATCATTGCTGATTAGCCACGTCTGGCAGAAGGATGAAGGGAGGTACGTGCATCTCCCATCTATGAGAACAAGCCAAATGCATAGGAAAAAAACCACCTTTGGCAGACTGTCTTATTCAAAACACCTATTGTTTTGTTAATGCAAAGTAGGTGTCGTGCAGACATGATTCTCAATTAATGGGAAAAAGCTGGTGAACCTGTTGCCCACCAGCCAAAACACATTAATTTACCCCCTGTAACGCCTTACCCCTCTTTGCTGATTTATGGCTGCGACGTTTTCCAGGTCAAGTTTTCAAATCCTTCTCAGGAGCTATACGCGACGTAGTGGGGCTGCACCCATCGGCATCTACTTGTATCCACCCCAAAAAAGTCCTCCAGACAGGGGTTTCGCCGTAAAGGTGAAGACAATCCTCTCCTCCCCTCCTCACCCCGGCACTTGGGAGCAGAAATCACGCCAACGATTTGGACGCTGCCTTGATAGCCATGTAGCTGAAACCACTGGCCGCTCAGCCAAAAAAACCCAGAGGCCAATTCAGACACAGCGAGGACATTTTAATTGCAGTAATTCTGCAAGTAATCTTAAATCCACACTGATGTCTTACAAAGAAGTCACAAAAACGTGCACAGCAGCATGGAAAAAAACAACCAAACAAAAAATATGTATCTATATATCTGTGCTTGCCATTGCAAATCTCTGCAGGAACCACCGAGCGCAGGATTTTACCACCTTCTTCGCTCTTTCCTTTTTTTTTTTTTTACATAACCTGAAATAAAATAATCCTATCTTCCTTTTAGTTGCCAAAAAAGACATTCTGTTCTTGGCTAAGACTTCTTACTCATCTATTTTACTGAAAACAGCTTTTGGAACAAGTACATAATGCAATGGATCAAACCCGCAGGAATTCCTCTCTGGCACCAGAACTCCCACTATCCTGGGAATACTTTCTAACAAATATTTAGCCCAGATGTGCATTCCTTTCTTTTTCTCTCCCTCCTTTTTTTTTTTTTTTTTTTTTAAAGCATTAAAGTTTGGGTGGGGGGAGTGAGGGGGTTGGCTCTCTAGTTGGGGGGAAGGGAATTGAATCTGCAAAGTCCCATTTCTGGTGCTTGGCAAGTCGCAGGGTAAAGCCCTAATACACTGGAATGCGAGGAATTAATGTTTTAACTATCCTCCTCTTGGACTACGTCTCAACAGTAAATATTTCGAGTAATTTAGATTTAAGAAGGTTTGGCATTTGTTTAGCCGAGCGCAGAGGAAGGCAACCAAAAGCCCTACCAGTGTCCAGTTAGTCTATTTATAAGAGACTGCACTAAGAGGCATCACAGCTTTGTGCAGAAGTACGCGGAGAAGATGTTTTGGCATTATATTTTGGGGCTGTGTATGTGCTTTGCACCGGGCAGGCAAATGCAGCAGTGCAAGCAATGTAAAGGAAACTTCTCCCAGCAAGTCCAGTGGCTGCGTTTGCTTGTGCCACAACTCCCATGGTATTGCAGGAGAACACCTACGAGCAAGGACATTTTAAATTTCAGGGTTTCTGTTGGTGGAGCATCCTAAAGAATGGAAGGATCCCAAATCTGCGTGTGAGCTATCGAAAGGAAACTTTCTTCTGCAAAGCAATTTGGGTAAAAACAAAATAAAACAAAGCACCTCAGTGCAATGCACTAAAAGTATCTATTTTTCAGTGACTTTTTGAGCCTGTTTGCCAGCTTTACAAGCACAGCTGTCTGCCTGCAGCCCGGGAAGCCAAAGTGGACTCTTCCCGGCACACAGGGACGAGGGCTCGGGTGCCGGGAGCGAGTTCACCACACTGCTGAGCCGTGAGTCAGAGCGGCTCCCGCTCCCTCCCCCAGAGCCGCAGTGGCTGTGCAGGTCTAGCAGGAGTAAATATTAGTTTAAAAACCACCACTGCATATTTTAGCCAGGTACGGCTCCGAAAGCGACTGGTGGAGCAAACACGGGGGAGTTTTTGGGGTCGGTGTTTATTTGCACGCCTCTGTTTATTGCGGGTCAGGCGACCTTGGTGCGAGTATCACCAAGAACTGGTGCAGAGCTGAGCTTCCCGTTTAGCTATCCCAGATATTTCATGTCTAACAGCAGCGGTGATTCCAGTAACGCCTCTGGGTTACTTAATAATCACCACGCTATCAACACTGATTCATTGCTCGTTCATTTAACTATTTTAATTCTTTGCATATTTACTTAAGTGGTTTCCCCCGCGCCGCTGTGACAGCCTCCACGATGACAACACTTCCCAATTTTGGGGCTGACCAGGGCCAAGGCGAGTGGGATCATCCCACTGGGACCCTCCGGGGGACAGTCCCGTGCGTGTTCCTAGCCACGCAAGCTGTGCTTTCCAGTTCAGGCCAGATTATTTTCACTCAGCTGGGTCTAAGGTTTCATAACCTTGCTCCGGTTAAAAATAGCCTCTGCCTACTATGCAACAGCAAAACCCAAAGTACCCCGTGCCGCCGAGCAGGAGCATGAATCAGTTCGTAGCACCACGAGTTTATTCTCCTGCCAGAGACTGAACAGGCAAAACGCCTTTCCCGGGAAGAGCATCAGAAGCATTTACTCCATCTACTAATTTTCAGAAGGCCACAAAGAAAAAAGCTTTTCAGGTTTTCCTATCAAGCCCTTATTTCTCGCTGACAGCTTGAAAGGTAAATAAGAAACATTAGCAAATACATTAAAGGTTATCTGACACGGCCCAAATGAAATGAGGTTCAAATGTACTCGGCGCAGATTGTGCTGTAATAAATATGAAAACGGCGAAGTGTGCTTTGTCTAGGAAAATCCTCTATTTGATTACACCTCATGAATTATTCACACCAGGTTTCCATATTTGTCCTCCTGTAGGTACATGCTGTGCATTACCTTGCCTGCTATATATACGCACACATTTCCTGCGCTGAATTATTAAAGGCTTGCCGGGAGCTGCAGAGTCTCTCCGCACGGAGAACAAACGCACGCACCATCCCAAAAATAAACTCCCCAACCTTGACTGGCCTCATCTGCGAACTGCTCAGCAGAGGAAAAATAATAATAATAAAAAAAAATTCTCGTGGAAAAGAAGAAGAAAAAAATAATAATTGCTGATGAGTTCCCTGTAACAAATGACAAGACTTTGAGGTTTGTACATGGCCGTGAGGGTTTTCTCTCCATCCCACCGAGGCGCTGTCATTACAGACGTTAGTGAGGCAGGGCTGCTTTAGGAAAGGGCTGTCCCTATGTGTCAGCCTCTTCCTACAGCGACATTATGTAACTCGGAGGTGACAGACACTTTGGAGGATGCCGGGGGGGGGGGTGGAAGCAAAAAAAAAAAAAAAATTAAAAAAAATAATCCCACAGTGAGAAAACTTAGTTTTGTTTGTTGTTGGGGTTTTGGGTTTTGGTGTTTTTTTTTTTCTCCCTCTTTTTCTCAGGTGCGCTGTAAAAGCCCTGATTTTATTTCGGGAGGCGGCGGGCGGTGGGGGGGTGTGTGTGTGTGGGGGTGCCCGCTCTCCGTCCGTCCGTCCGTCCATCCGTGCGCCGGTCGGTAGGTGTTGCTGTAGCGACGGGAAAGCATCCCCAGCCGGGCAGATTTGGGGAAGAGCGAACCGGCAGGGCTCTCCTTCACCCCCCCCCCCAAACCACCACCACCACCACCACCACCCCCCCGCGCCTTTCTTTCAACATCAGAAAACTGGAACCGTAAAGATGGAGCGGAGCCTTAACTGACGGGGGGGGGAGAAACTCAGCGCTACTCCAAATCAATAAATAATTAGGGATTTATAACGTGTATACAGCACAGCGTTTTCTGCCGATGGGAAAGTGCGGGCGGGCCGGGGGGGAGCGGCACAGACACCCCCCCCCCCCCACGACCACCACCACCCCTTCCCGGGGAACGCGGTCCCGCTGCCCCGGGGGGTCCCGGACCCCCCCCAAGGACTCCCCTCGCCCCCGGGCCGGAGCAGCCCGGCCAGACGGCGCCGCTCCGGCGCGTCTGCCCGGGTCGGGACGGCGGGGAACCGAGACGGAACCCCCCCCCCCCAACACCACACACCGGAGCACCGGGACGAGCGGTGACCCGGACCGCCGAGAACCGAGCACGGCGCCGGACCCCCAGCGAGCCAGCACCGACCTGACTCTGAACCGGAGCCCCGACAGCCAGACCACCGGACACCCCCCCCCCCGCCTCCACACACGCTCCCGCCACCGCTTTCCTCTCAGCCCCATCCCGGCTGCACACCCCCCCCCCCTCCTACCTTCAGGCGGCGGCGGGTTGCGGGTGTCCGGCCGCAGCGGCGGTTCCTCTCCTCCTCCTGCTGCTGCCGCTGAGCGGGGCCGGGGCTGACGCCGCGCCGCGCTGCCCTTTTTCGTCAGTGGAAAACTCCGGGCTCTGACGCAGGCGGTGACAGGCGCGGGGCCGGCGCGCACCCGGCCCGCCCGGCTTCCTGCTCCGCCACCTCCCGCCCGCCCTCTCCCGCCTTCGCGGGGCGGGGCGGGGCGCTGAGTCAGGGGCGGCGGGACGCCCCGCCCCGACGGCACCGCAGGATCCCCCCCCCCCCCTTCCCCCGGTGTGAGGCGGGAGACGCTGGGAGGGGGGGGGGTACAAAGGGTGTGGGCCCCAAAATGGAGGTGGGGTGTCCCGCAAAGGGAACCACAAGCACAGCTTGGGGCCCAAAATGGATTTGAGGACCACAGAGGGCTGGGGACCCCGAAGGAGGTGGGGACCCCGAAAGGGGTTTGGGTGCTTCAAGGGGTGCAGAGACCGCAAAGGGTTGGGGGCCCACAGGCAAAGGTTGGACCCCAAAACAGAATTGGGGACTGCAGGGGGGCTTGGGTCACACAAAGGGTTGGGGACCCCCAGTTAAAGGTTGGACCCCAAACCAGAATTGGGCGCTGCAGGGGGGTTTGGGCCACACAAAGATTTAGGGAACCACAAGCACTGCTTGGACCCCAAAACAGATTTGGGCACTGCATAGGGATTTGGGTCACACAAAGGGCTGGGGAACCCCAGGCAAAGCTTGGACCCCAAAACACATTTGGGCACTGCTGGGGGTTTGGGTCACACGAAGGTTTAGGGAACCACAAGCACTGCTTGGACCCCAAAACAGAATTGGGCACTGCTGGGGGTTTGGGTCACAGAAAGGATTGCGGACCCCCAGGTAAAGGTTGGACCCCGAAAGAGAATTGGGGACTGCAGGGGGGTTTGGGTCACACAAAGGTTTAGGGAACCACAAGCACAGCTTGGAGCCCAAAATGGATTTGAGGACCACAGGGGGCTGGGGACCCCGAAGGAGGTGGGGACCCCGAAAGGGGTTTGGGTGCTTCAAGGGGTGCAGAGACCGCAAAGGGTTGGGGGCCCGCAGGCAAAAGTTGGACCCCGAAACAGAATTGGGGACTGCAGGGGGGCTTGGGTCACACAAAGGGTTGGGGACCCCCAGGTAAAGGTTGGACCCCAAACCAGAATTGGGCGCTGCAGGGGGGTTTGGGCCACACAAAGATTTAGGGAACCACAAGCACTGCTTGGACCCCAAAACAGATTTGGGCACTGCATAGGGATTTGGGTCACACAAAGGGCTGGGGAACCCCAGGCAAAGCTTGGACCCCAAAACAGATTTGGGCACTGCTGGGGGTTTGGGTCACACGAAGGTTTAGGGAACCACAAGCACTGCTTGGACCCCAAAACAGCTTTGGGCACTGCATATGAATTTGGGTCACAGAAAGGATTGGGGACCCCCAGGTAAAGGTTGGACCCCGAAAGAGAATTGGGGACTGCAGGGGGGTTTGGGTCACACAAAGGTTTAGGGAACCACAAGCACAGCTTGGAGCCCAAAATGGATTTGAGGACTACAGGGGGCTGGGGACCCTGAAGAAGGTGGGGACCCCGAAAGGGGTTTGGGTGCTTCAGGGGGTGCAGAGACCACAAAGGGTTGGGGGCCCGCAGGCAAAGGTTGGACCCCAAAACAGAATTGGGGACTGCAGGGGGGCTTGGGTCACACAAAGGGTTGGGGACCCCCATTTAAAGGTTGGACCCCAAACCAGAATTGGGCGCTGCAGAGGGGTTTGGGCCACACAAACGTTTAGGGAACCACAAGCACTGCTTGGACCCCAAAACAGATTTGGGCACTGCATAGGGATTTGGGTCACACAAAGGGCTGGGGAACCCCAGGCAAAGCTTGGACCCCAAAACAGATTTGGGCACTGCTGGGGGTTTGGGTCACACGAAGGTTTAGGGAACCACAAGCACTGCTTGGACCCCAAAACAGAATTGGGCACTGCTGGGTTTTGGGTCACAGAAAGGATTGGGGACCCCCAGGTAAAGGTTGGACCCCGAAAGAGAATTGGGGACTGCAGGGGGGTTTGGGTCACACAAAGGTTTAGGGAACCACAAGCACAGCTTGGAGCCCAAAATGGATTTGAGGACCACAGGGGGCTGGGGACCCCGAAGGAGGTGGGGACCCCGAAAGGGGTTTGGGTGCTTCAAGGGGTGCAGAGACCACAAAGGGTTGGGGGCCCGCAGGCAAAGGTTGGACCCCAAAACAGAATTGGGGACTGCAGGGGGGCTTGGGTCACACAAAGGGTTGGGGACCCCCAGGTAAAGGTTGGACCCCAAACCAGAATTGGGCGCTGCAGAGGGGTTTGGGCCACACAAACGTTTAGGGAACCACAAGAACTGCTTGGACCCCAAAACAGATTTGGGCACTGCATAGGGATTTGGGTCACACAAAGGGCTGGGGAACCCCAGGCAAAGCTTGGACCCCAAAACAGATTTGGGCACTGCTGGGGGTTTGGGTCACACGAAGGTTTAGGGAACCACAAGCACTGCTTGGACCCCAAAACAGAATTGGGCACTGCATATGAATTTGGGTCACAGAAAGGATTGGGGACCCCCAGGTAAAGGTTGGACCCCGAAAGAGAATTGGGGACTGCAGGGGGGGTTGGGTCACACAAAGGTTTAGGGAACCACAAGCACAGCTTGGAGCCCAAAATGGATTTGAGGACTACAGGGGGCTGGGGACCCTGAAGAAGGTGGGGACCCCGAAAGGGGTTTGGGTGCTTCAGGGGGTGCAGAGACCACAAAGGGTTGGGGGCCCGCAGGCAAAGGTTGGACCCCGAAACAGAATTGGGGACTGCAGGGGGGCTTGGGTCACACAAAGGGTTGGGGACCCCCATTTAAAGGTTGGACCCCAAACCAGAATTGGGCACTGCAGGGGGGTTTGGGCCACACAAAGATTTAGGGAACCACAAGCACTGCTTGGACCCCAAAACAGATTTGGGCACTGCATAGGGATTTGGGTCACAGAAAGGATTGGGGAACCCCAGGCAAAGCTTGGACTCCAAAATGGATTTGAGGACCACAGGGGGCTGGAGACCCCGAAGAAGGTGAGGACCCCGAAAGGGGTTTGGGTGCTTCAAGGGGTGCAGAGCCCACAGTGGGCTGGGGCCCCCAGGCAAAAGTTGGGCCCCAAAACAGATTTGGGCACCGCAGGGGGGTTTGGGCCACGCAAAGGGTTGGGGACCCCCAGGCAAAGGATTGCACCCCAAACAGATTTGGGTGCCACAGGGTGCTTAGGGACCCACAAGCAGGCTTGGCCCCTGAAAGGGATTTGGCCCCTGAAAGGGATTTGGAGCCCACAAATGATTTGGGTCCCTGCATGGGGTTTGGGACCCACAGACACTGCTTGGACCCCAAAATGGATGTGGGTGCCTCAAGGGGTTTGGACCCCACGAGGGGTTGGGGACCCACAAGCAGGCTTGGCCCCTGAAAGTGATTTTTACCCTGCACAGGGTTTGGGACCCTACAGGAGGTTTGGGACCCACAAGCACAGCTCAGACCCCAAAACAAGAGTGGGGCACCACAGGGGCTTTGATCCCCGTGGGGGTTTGGGGCCCACAAGCAAGAATTGGCCCCAAAAAGAGTTTTGGCCCCACAAGGTGGTTGGGATCCAGAAGCAAGGTTTGGCCCTCAAAAGAGTTTCTGGACACCAAGGGGATTTGGCACCTACACAAAAGGCTTGGCGCCCGAAAGGGATTTGGGTCCCACAGAGGTTTTGGGCCCCACAGGCAAGGCTTGGACCCCAAAAGGGGTTTTGGTCCTGTGAGGGGTTTGGGACACACAAGCAAAGTTTGGACTCCAAAAGGGGTTTGCTTCCCCCCCCCGCAAGATGCATAGCAGCAAGGCCTGTCCCCCAGAGGGGATTTTGGACCCGTAGGGATTTGATCCCCAAAAAAGGTATTTGGGCCCTACAGGCAAGGGTTGATCCCCCAGGGGAATTTGGGCCCCTAAAAGGGGCTTGAGCCACATGGGCAAGGGTTGACCACAAAAATGGGTTTGAGCCCCACAAGCAAGGCTTGTCCCCCAAAGAGAATTGGGTCCCCAGAAGGGACTTGGGCCCCCAGAGGGATTTAAGGCCCCACAAGCAAGAGCGACGATGTTTTGGGGAGTTGGTTCCCCAGCACAGCAGAATGGAGGGACATCTGGGAGCCTGCACCAGATCGCTCCCCAGCTCTGGTCCCAGTTCAGCTGAGGATCTCCACATGCTTCCCATTGACCACCGGGAGCTTTCCGAGAGCTGCACCACTGGCATTAAACCCCTTGCAGCGGTAGGCGAGGTGCAGACTGACCCGGCATTGCCCAATTCCAGCACTTGGCTGGATTTTCCCCTCTACAAGCCGGAGCTGGGCCGACGGCCAGTGGCATGGTCCGAGTCCCCAGGCTACGAAGCTGCCTGCTCTCCGGGCGGCTCTTTACAATGTAATCCAGCTGTATCCCACGGGGTTTGGGTACAGCCAAGCTGCAGGAGTCCCTGTGTAGGACCAAGCCCACGGAGGTGGGAGGATTTGTCGCCGCTGGCTCCATGGAGGAGCCTGAAGACACCCATGCCAGGGGCTCCTCAACTCCACCTCTGCGTCCAGCCTCTAAGGGGCTGCTCACCCCCTTCCTACGCCAAGGTCCCACTTCGATCCTTCGCTTGCCATAGCTTCCACTCAAAATCAGACGGAGTCGGGTTGGATTTGCCTTGGCCAAGAAGGTGGATGAGGTTGGATTGGGGTGTGGAGGGATTTCCCCAAGCACCGTACCCCTGTGCTCCATTGTGAGCCCCTTAGCTCCAAGACACTTCCCACACAGTGCTGTGAGTTGGGGCGCTGGCACCTCTTTCCAGGAATGTTATTTTACTTGTAAACCTCTTGGGATGCCTTTCACCCTTTTTTTCTTTTTTTTTTTTTTTAACACAGATGTCTCATTTGGAAGGTGTCCGGTCTGACCATGAAGAGTAGGGAAGATGAGGTGAGAGCTTTGATGTGGTACAGCTCTTCTAGAGTAAACTGCTGTGAAAGTCTCAGCCTCAGTCCTTTCACCAGTGAAAGCTTTCAAACTCTGAGGCTAAAATGTTGGAAAAAAAAAAAATCTGATGCTGAAAAAGGTCCTCACTAGCGCCAAAGCCACAGCCGGTTTGATACTACCATGCGAAGCGATGCCACCAGGATTTTTGCTTCTGGTCTTACCCCGGTGTGTGTCAGCGATTCCCATGGAGAGGGCAGCCCCACCGGTCACCCTTATGGCACTGCTGCAAGGGCAGCAAACCGTAGTGTTGTGCGAGGGTGGACTGAGAACATCTTCAAGCTCATTTTGCTGCTGTGCTTGATGTAACTCCATAACCCCGTGGATGCCCCATGCCTCTCATCTCCAGGGGCTTCACCCCAGCACCTGGCTCACCTCCCTTGTCTCTCTCCCCAGCCCATGAAACAACGGCGACAGCTCCCAGCGGTATAGAAGCACAAGAGGGATGTGTTGAGATTTTGCTTCAAAGATGCAAATATCGTGGAGGCAATACGTAATTCTAGATGGTGCCCTGATGACGGGTGGGTCCTGTCTTTGAGGCACGATGGCCTTCCTGTATATGCTGGTGCACAGTGCTCGGTCACCAAAGGAGCGGTTTTCCTGAGGTTTCGTTTACCATGTTTGGACACGGCCGTGATTAATATTTCCTAACAGGAAGACGTCATGCGTGCAGGCTTTCCTCTTCAGGGTTTGGGTCGAGGGTGACCAAGTTCAGGTTATACACTGGCTCCTCACTTCCTCCACCTCGGAGACTACACCCCCGCCAGCCGCCGGCCGCCATCCCAGCGGCTGCAGTCGCCCATCACTGAGCCCGACATGGGTCCTGGCGCCGGTGAGGTCTCACCGCACAACCCCATGGGACCTGGAGAGCTTCGATATGTCGGGACCAGGGCATAATATCACCTAGCTGTGTGCCGTGCCTGTGAGATGAAGGGAGGGGTGTCATTTGTCACCATCCCTGAGCTGAGTTTTGCATGAAACCCAAGGTGTGGGGGAAAGGGGATATCCTGGAAAACAGTCAGAAAGGCTGCCAGTGACCTCCGGGTTACACATTTTCTCTCTTGCTTGTATTATTTGTAATGAAAGTAAAGCCACTGTGAGATAGAGTCCCATGCAGGGCAGACATTATTTAGCGGTTCAACCAGGCAATGAACAATTCTGACCCCAAACTGCCCATATTTGTGTGTGTGAAAGAGAAAGGAGATTTGAAACAAAACTTTCAGGGTCTTCTTTTTGAAGCAGCATTTTTTTGTTGTTTTAAAATCAACCTAAAAGCACTACTACATAAATAAGTGGAAGCTTGCACAGAGGGCTAAATACCCCTCAACCAATTAAGATGTTTTCCTGTGTAGGTTGAAAGAAATATCTCAGTTTGACTCAACCTGTATTTTGCTGTTGCGCCTCTGAGCCTCCTTCCTCTGACAAATGAATTCAAGAGAGAGAAAAAAAAAAAAAAACAACACCTGTTTCTCTTTAACATAAGCCAGGTTGGTTGGGACCTCTCGAGAACCATCCTCCTTTCCCTGCGCAGCCGGAGTGGCTCGCAGCCCCTGCGCCCAGGAAAGCCCTCGCTCCTTTGGCAAAGGCTGCTGGCAGCACTGGCCCAGAGCTGGTTTCCCTGGCCGGGCGCCACGCGAGTGCTGCTGCGGCGGGAGGAAATTCCCTGCTGACCGGCCACGGCCGGGATAAGTGGCCTGGCAGAGAGAAGCAGCCGCAGACCAAGCGCAGGGAGTGGGGAGCCCAGCAGGAAAGGACCGGAGGGAGATGCTGCATGGTGCATGGGGCGGCGAGATAAGAGGTGTGAACCGAAAAAGCTCTGGATGTCAAGCTCCTCGCTGCCCGTTTTGTGCCTGCCCTGCAGCGGGAGAAGAGCTTTCCCTGGAGGAAAAAGCCTCTTGGTGCTTGGGAATGGAAAAATAAGGAGTATCCGGGCTTGAAGAGAAGAATTTTTTTTCTGGTTTTACATGCACACCCCGAGCATGGTTCTGAAAGGGCTTATCAGCTGTATCTGGCTGTGGATGTGTTGCTGGGTACTGTCGCAGCTCATCTGAGAATGAAAATGCGGGGATATGGGAAAAGAAACCACCGCTGAATCAACCCCACTTGAGCAATCACATGTCCGGCATCACCCCCAGCTGGCCCCGTGGCCCTGACTCGCCCCACGGCCCCAACTCGTCCTGTTTCGCATTCAGATAAAATGAACACTTAGCTTTTATAACACGTTGTGCAATTGCAGGGAACCACCGCGGCTGCTCATGGGCTGCCTGTCTTGGTGCCAGCGCTCCTTCCCACCCCACGTATCTGAAACACAAGCTGAACAAGGGCATTGAGTTATTTTGGGTTTTTTTCCCCCAAAAGATGGGCATAAAAGCGGCAAATCAAAAACTTTGCTTCAGCCATGCTCTGGGCTATTCACCTATGCTGGGAACTGTGGGAGGGACGTGGCTGTACTGGGACAGCCTTGGGTGAGTGAGTCCGGCCATGAACATGTGGCAGAAGGTGTCCTGCAGTTTCCTCACTGATTTTACACCAACGCAACTCCATCAGCTTCTGTGAAGCTGCTTCTGATTTGAGCTGATGCTGGAGGACAGTCAGATCTATAGCATTTAAGGCCCTGTATGCTCTGCTCTTATATACCTGCTGGGTATTATTTGTGCGTTTACTGAAATGTGCTTTCTTCATGCATTTTGCTATGCTGTCAATCCTTGATAGAGATCGGGACATCATAATACTGCGCTCTCCTAAATGTACAGGCACCCTATACACTTGAGAGAGATGGAGAATATGACCTGTTTGCTGAGGAGCGCTGATATAATTGTTAGATTCCCAACAAACATGCAAAAATCATCAACCTGAGCGAGTAAGTGTTAATTTAAAATGCAGGCATGAAATGGGAATTGTGAAAGTGCCGTGTAGTTTCAGCCACTCGCTAGCAATGGTTAGCGGCAAGGAAAATGAATGTGACAAAAAAAGCCTGTTATCCAGACAGCTGAATTCAAGTGGGGCACCTGTGTCCTCAATTAACCTAACTAATAGTTAACTTCGGTGTCAACAGAAACCCTTGCACCAGGATTTGGAGGTGGGAAATACACGAGTGCTGTGTTTTTCGCTCCTTGACATTTCGTGAGTCGTCTGGTTTAGCGCTGAAACATCTCAAGTGATGGGACTGTTGCAATTTCTCTTTCAAGGGTATCGCTCTCGCACAATAATTAAATCTCTGGCTTTCAAGCGTAATTGCCAATGACAGTGCCTCCGAAGTTGCTTTTTATGCTCAACTGTTCTGTCTCCTGGCAGAAAGGGCTTCCGGAAAAAAAAAAAGAAGCCAGGGAAGAGTTGCAAGCGGCCACAAAGGCAAGAAGCAGCAATACAAACTCCATCCTTCCCCCCAAGTAGGGACAACAACTGACTCTAAACATTGAGGCAGCCCAAAATACGTCGCAGTCCTGGATGCCTAACAGGCCCTAAAGGAAATGGTAGCTTATAGTACAGCTCCATCATTACCAGGCTAGTTGGAAAATGGTAATTTTTCAGCGCTAGGACCTGTCTCCTGCTCCAGGTTGGTAATTGGTGGTGTTGGCGGTGAGCCAGGCAGCACTCGCAGCTCTGTCTTGAGAGGACAAAAACCTCCATTACTTTATGCTCTCTAATTCTCTCAAGGTGTTCTGCTGTCTATCAATAGAGTCGCCATGAGGTAATAGAAATTACAACCTCCCCAGACTTATTTGTCTGAAAGCGTTTCTTGTAAAAATAATTATGTGAGTCTCTGGAACTGTGGTACATGAGAATGGCAGAAGAGAAAGTTCGCAAATTAAAATGCAACAGAAGTCTCTTTATCGTAAACTACGAGGGAGACTGCACGAGAGGGTTATTTCCCTTCCATTGGGTTGGCTGGTGGCAGCTTTTAGAGAGAAAAAGCAATTTTTGTTGTCCATTTGTCACTTTGCAGTGAAGTTGCTCTAGTCCCAAATCCGTGTAGGGTGATGGGTTCGGCCAGGCACCACTCGGGGTTCGTTCCCTACCCTTGCCACGGTCTCTCCCTGTGAGCTTTGGTAAGCCACCCTCCTGTCACTTTGGTGGCTCACGATGGGGATGTCACAACTCCCGTGTCACTTGCTTTGCCTGGCTGCAGGCTGGGGACGGGGCTTTGCCTGCAGGCCCCCACCAGCCTCTGCCCTCCTTGCAAGAGGAATCCTAAAGCCTTCGTCGCACCCTGTTCTTAACCAGCAAAACACCATCCAGAGCAAAAATATTTGCAGCGATGTGACAGACGAGCTCTGCAGGAAATACCTGAGCTGTCTGAAAAAGTTACTACCCCCCTGCCTCCAGCAAAGGCCGATCGGTTGACTCCGGCATCTCAGCACGAACCTATTTTGATGCAAAGTGTGAGCGAATCGCCTGGATTGTGAATGGGAAGATCTGGGGCACCCCCACGCCTGCCCCCCACGACTGCCAGGGGTGAAGCCTCCAACACAGGAGAGGGCTGGAGGCTCCTGGAGGGCTACGGTGGCTCCTTAAGCCACTGCAACTGCTCACTTTCAGAGCAGAGAAGCCAGGATCCAAAGCCATTCAAAAGAACAATATGGCTAAAGCTCAGTTTTCTCCTCTAAAGAAGGTTTTTGCAAGCCCACACTATGGGGCAGGGGCATTGCTTCCCCTGGGCAGCTTTTATGGTAATTGAGCTGGACAGAAACAGCAGTGAAATACATACGTAAACTCTGTATATACAAGCTGATGTGTGTGCGTCTCTATGTATTTAACTTGATGGACTGAATTCACAGCAAATCTCGCAACAAAAAAATGCTGCTCCCGTGTCACCAAGAGCTGAAGCAGCGTTTGGTGGCCACAGCGGCCACGGGTGACACTTCAGTGCTTTCTTCTGGGTGCCAGCACTCCGGATGACGGCATTTGTTTAAAAATGGAAGCTATCAAAGGGCATCAGGTCTCCATTTGTGTGCTGGTTTTATCTGTGAGCTGTCGCTATCC
Source organism: Buteo buteo (assembly GCF_964188355.1). NCBI lineage: Eukaryota > Metazoa > Chordata > Aves > Accipitriformes > Accipitridae > Buteo > Buteo buteo. The sequence goes on along the minus strand of NC_134172.1, from coordinate 6,517,562 downwards.
TTCTGACACTTGCAGGATGCCCAGGGCCACCGGGTTTTAGCATCAGATCCTGGCAGCATGGCAAATTTGCTCTGAAAAGGGTAAGTGTGTGGAATTAGGTACCAAGAGTAAATTATTATTTGTCTTTGTTGGTGCTTTATGGGCTTGGTGACGGGTCACACTCCTGAAGTGCTTGTGATCAGCGTTTGGGCTTCCGAGCCAAATTCACGTCTGCTGTAAAGCTGTTAAACTCCTGGCAAGGCCACTGACATAGCTGACATGTCCGGGGGTCTTGGCGCTTCCCAGTGTGATTGTGCCACCCTCATTGCTCCTTGGGGAACAGGACCCGGCTCTTTAACCCCAGTGTTAGCAGGGAAACTGAGGCACCAAGCTCGGACCGTCCTTTTGGAGAAGGATGGGCACAGGCACGAGATTTTGAGGCTGAGCCTATGCCAGCTATTGCCAAGCTCCTCTGATATCCGTGCAGTGGGTAAGCTCCAAAAACAGGGACTCTGAATTACCCCATGCAGGAGTTCAGGTATTTCTATAGGAATCCTAAACCCTCACTGCAGGCACCGACTGAACACAAATATTTAGGGCAAGCACTGCCCTGCAAGGTAGAAGCTGCATGGGAAAACTACCACTTAATAGTTTATGGCACAATATTGATCCTTTGGTAATTTCATCACCAGCCAAAACAGGTGACCTTTAAATCTGGAGGCCTGACCCCAGAGGACCCGGGAGCATCCACCTCTCCTCCCATCTGCAGCAAAGGAGCCAACTGCGTCAGTGTTGCTCAAGTAATTTTGTGACCGATCCGGGCTTTTCCTCTTCACCTTCCCCGCAGATGCTGGCACCCCAGCGCGCTGCTCTTATCTCGAAAAGCTTTTGAGCTCTGGCCCCTGTTCATGGAGCAGCCGGCTGCTGTGTTTTAAAAGGTTACCCAGCCCTCAGCTTCCTGCCACGGAGTCCGCGGGAGGCGATTCCTGCTGCAGAGTCAGCACGGACCGGGGCTGTGCCCCCACCGTCCCAGCACCCACCCGACCTTCTGTGGGGCACGAAGGGCAGAGATTGGGGCACAGGCAGACCTACTGCCTCGCTGGGCTCTGCTCTGTCAGAGCCATTAGCCTCCTCGTTATAAATTTTTAAAAATGGGAATTTTTAGTGAACCTCTATCGTCAAGGGGTGGCAAACAGCATGGTGGTGGTGGCAGCGTGAATCAGGTCTGGTCTGGGGAGCGATGGTGTGCTGATCAGGCCTCATGCCCCTGCATGAGGGGACATCTTGCTTTTCTGGGACACTCACCATCAAAAGTATGTATGTCTCCTAAAGCCTGCAGTACTAACAGTCCTGGAGGACAAAACCTTCTGACTTACACAGCACCCCCTTAACTGTGCACCCGGACAGTCCCACAAATCAACCCATCCCCAGTGTAGCAGGGAGGGTGATTTGGGCTTTGATGTATCTCACCCCATCTGAAGGTTATTTTCTCCAGTCATCCTGTAAAACCGAGGAGCTGCATTTATGCTTGTTCCCCTTTACTTTCGCTAAAGAGTAAAAATGAAAGAGATTTGTACATACACTTACAGATACACTTGTTAACATAATGTATACATAGTGGTGACATCTGTGGGTGGTAGAAACCTCCCTATAAGACAACAAGTTAAACGACTGACACCCCATTTAACAAGAGGCAGAGAGGGTAAAAGGGAGTTGAACATTGTCCTGCTGGGGCCAAAATGCCCACAAACTCATAGGAAGTAAGAGCAGCTTGGCCAGGTGCAGCTTAAACACAACCTTGCTGCAATTCAGTGAGGATTCAGAAAGGGCAATAAACCTGGGTCCTTTTTGTTTCCATTCTAGTTTTTGAGCTCCTAAACATTTGCACATGCAAGCTTTTCTTCTCAACTGCGGCAGCTGCAAAAATGAGTTCTCTCCTCCAAACGAAAGCCAAGATTACCATGTAATCACTTGACCCCAGGAGACAGTCTTTTAAGAAAAGTACCAAAAATGTGGCAGTTTCCCTGCATTGGCAATATGCACATGCATGTCCAGACATAGGATTTAGGGGAAGGCTTTGGTAAGCCAGCATTTGCTACATGCAGTCTGGAGGGCAATGAAAAGAGGAGGCTTTTTGTTTCAAAAATTTTATTTTTGAAATTAATCTACTCAAGACAACAGAAAGAAAAAGATGGCAAGAATAGTATAAAAAAGGAGGTTGAGTTTAATTCAAAAAGTTAATGTTCCAGGAGGCCTGAAACAGCTTTTTAGGACTCAACTTCTCTCCACAGGCGTGATTTTCTGTTCATCCGTCGGCCTGAGGAATCCCTTCCCTGCCCGGCTCTGCCTACAGTGTGGTCGAGGTTGTATCATGCACGTTGGAAAGCATCACAGCTTTAACTTCACAGAAGAACACTGCAGGGGAGAAATAGTGCTTGAAGTCAAGCGTTATAATTTACAAACAGATTTATTAAAATCTTATTAGAAGATTATTTTTTAAAGTCCCGTTTACACAGCCGTTGCCCTTCTGCTGCTGTCTAATCCTGGAAAATCTCGGTGAATGAGTCATTTGCACTTACTATCTATTACACCATCTTATTATAAGCCTGAGCGTGTTTGTGTTTGTTTTGAATAGTGTCAATAGAGCCATAATAGGGCCACAATATCATCTCACACGCCTCCCTTTTTGGAGTCTCTTTTGCTGCTGGAAGAGAGGTGTCTCAGTGTGGTTTCATGGGATGTTTCTGGTGCGCAGGAGGACTCAGGCAACGTTTTGTATGGAAATAGCCTACAACTTCCTTCCCCCAGTCCTGATCCTTATGAAGAGGCTTTTAATGCATGTCTTTTGGGTTTGGTAGGTCAGAGACATATCACTGAGGGTCAAGGATTTGCAAAGGATGTTCCTGCTTCCTAAAGGCAACCTGAAGCACCAACTGCTGTTATCCATGTGCTTGCATGTCACGGCAAAGAAGACATCTGGCAGTAGCGCACCAGGGATATCTGAGGACCACCTTGTTTGTTTGCTTGGTTTTAATATCTGAAGGCTGTGAGTATTAACTGTGATGTCATGGGCTAGGAGCCTTCCATCTCTGCCTTCTTTGGCTTCAGGACATGATGTTCCTACTTCCATGCAAACATTAAAAAGAGGGTGAAGGAGAACCCAATACAAGGACATCATTTTCTGGAGCAGCATTGGTTAGCAGGAGGTGCAAACACTGTCATATAATAATAATTAAAAATATATATTGGTAGGTATAGAGTGTGGTTTGGTCACAGCTTTCATTCCCAGCGGTGTCCTCTACCAGTTGGTGAGCTTCACCATCGCTTTGGTGATACAGCCACCGTGCCACATTCAAATCCTCAGGCTTGCAGCAAATGTTCCCTCAGCCCATCCTCCTCCTCCTCTTACCCACTGGGTGGACTGATAAGGGACAGGGACTTGCGAGGAAGCTGCCCATTCTCCAGATGGGCTCTCCCTGGCTGTGCAAGCCATGTTCTCCTGGCATCCTGGAGCAACCCTTTCCTCTGGGATAGTTGCCCGGGAGTCAAGGGAAGAGACTTGCTCTGAATGTCAGTACAGGAGGGGAAAAAAAAAAATGCACATTCAAGGTTTAAATCGCACTTGCTGCAGGGGATGTTTCCATTGGCAGAGTCACCAGAACCGGCACAAATGATTCAAAACATTTTGTTAAATTAAATTCTCAGATGATGTCAGAGCTGAGGCTGCATTAGCAAAACCAAAAAAGAAGGAAGGTCAAAACTGAAAAGAAGAGAAAAAAAATTACACCGTGTGACAGGGAGGGATTAGGAGCTTGAAATTATATTTATAGGCTATCCAAATATTTGAAAGCTTGGAAATTCACAGTTCCAGTGCTTTAGCTGAGCTCTAGGGTCCTGCCAGCCTCTTAGTGTAAGTCACGCAACACAGCCAGCTGGGCTGGACTCACTAAACTCGTGAAGCCTATTTTCTGTTATCCAGCCTTGGCTCCCATTTCCTGCCAGCTCACAAACAAATCCCACTGCCTTTGCGTGCCTCAGTTTCCCCCTGTGTCAAATACAGACAATTCTGTCCTCTGCCATAAAGCGCTTTGAGATCTGGCGCTGAGAAGAGCAGGGAAGCGTTTCAGTCTCTTCTCTCATCTGGCTCAGCACCCGTACTGCGTGGGTCCCGACGAAATAGCAGACCGATCATTCAAAGATCAACAGCAGCTCTTTGTGTGACCTTTTTTTACACCACCCATTTCTGTCAGACGCAGAAAACCCATGGCTGAGGACAATGCCGTTGAGATGCTGTTTTCTTTCATGCCTGTTGCACCTGCCTGTTTCTCCAGGGCTGTGCAAAATAACCACGTCTTTGTCACGGCTCTGCTAGCCCACTTCATCTTTATTGATTAATAGGTTATAATCCTCTTTTAGTGAAAACATAACCATGCCCACGGCTAGAGGATTCAGATATCACCGATGGGAAGATTACAGCCTCTTAGTCTGAACACGGAGAGTGAGACGGACTGTCAGAACAAGAGCACTTGTTAAGAGGAAAATCAATGGCAAGCTATTTGGGGAGGAAAAAAAAATCCCAACCACCACAAACGCATTAAACACAGGCTTCAGTTCTCCAACTGTGTATAAGCCCAAATTAAACGTGACCATAATAAACTGTTTACTTTCTTTGGGTTTACCCAGTAGAAAGGAGATTCCAGTTTGCTGTAACGCCTGTGACAGTACAAGTGTTGGGTCTAGTTTGTGGTAATATGGTTGCTGTTATTAAGTTTTGCTAGAAGACACTTCAACGCATTCCCCTCCTTTCTTTGGGAAAGTAGAACAGCTAATTGTAAAATGTTAGTCGGGGCTGTAGCCTCGACTAGTTACATCGTCGCCGAGGAGTCGTGGTGGCTCATGAGGGTTTGTGAGATGGGGAGATGGGGTGTCTTGCCCTTTCTCTTCCCTCCCTTCCCCCTGTTTCACCTTGCTAAAATCCCATGCTGGGACTAAGGGGACATTCATGCAAATCTTCGGCACATCCCTTAGCCTAGTGTCTTCTTGATGCCCCAGGCAGTGCTCCCCTTCTCGTCCCCCACTATTTATAAGCTTCCCCCAGCAGGGACTGCTTGTTATTGCATGAACATCCAGCCTTGAGCATCAGGCAGGGATCAAAATCCTGTACTCTGCAGGCAGCTCGCGATGTACAGAGTACTCGTTTCACCCGTGGTTTTAAGACAATGCTGCTGCTGTGAGTTTCTGAGCAAGGGTGCATTTAAGCCGGGGTGACCCTGCAGCTCTGCTCCCTCTCTGGAGCCAGGCTCGCTGTAACCAGCCACTTTTACCAGTTGCCAGAGACACACAGAGTTAACAATAAATAATGAAAAAGAACTAGATTTCCTTTGTTATGCAGCTCATTGAATGAGGTTTCCCACATCTGTAGAACTCACCACATCTTTTATGAGATTTGACTGTCAGCAAGATGTTATGAATCCCAGATGTTAAAATATGGATTTATTTATAACTCAGAGCTTATAATAGAGCACTCAAAAAGATTATAACCAGCCCCCCTCCTCAAAAGATCTTCCTGAAATAAAAGTCTTAGCTTTTATTATTTTTTAATTATTCTTGCTACATCATTTATCTTTGGTATTACCTCTTTCAATGTCCTTTAATTACTGTGGCTTTAGGACTGGTGTGCATTGGGCTTCAGGGAGCGTTGGGCAAGGAGAACTGAGCACTGACTCTCCCAGCCCAAGTGAGATAGATTGCTGCTGTTTGGAGGCTGGAGGGCAGCACGGGGAGAGGGGTGGCGTGGGGGAAATTCAGCCTCAGGAGTTCCTTGGCAAAGCCATCGGCTAAAGGCACAGCCAGCTCTGGGCACCTGCAAAACTTGGAGCTGGAGGTGTTCAGTATCTATTGCAGCCCCGAGGAAATGCTCTGGTCAATAAAAAAGCGGTTCCTCACAGCTGGTGACCATTACGCCAAACACAGCGTTGGACATGCCACAGCTGCTATTCTGCCGGAAGATGGAAATGTTTTTGGAACTGCTTTTGGAGCATTTGTTCCATTAATGCTTTCTCCCTCCCTCCTCCTGCCCCTTATTTTTCAAATCGCCGCAAGAAAAACCTGCAAGTGAAAGAGGAGGGGGCCCTCCATGGGAAAAGGCTACATTGAGGGTTGGGGTGCAAATATTCCTCTGTATTAATACTCCAGCAACACCTCCGGGTCCTGACCAAAGCTTGCAGTGCTCGGAGCTGCGCACTTGCACACGCCAAGAGACACGCTCCGTCACAACCGTCCCACGCTGTAAACGAAGAGGGCAGGTCTAAAGGGAAGTATAAAGAGTCTTGGTTTACACATGAGGAACAGAAAGTCAGTGATTTTACCCCAGTTCACACAAGAAGCTAGCAGCAGCCTCAGGAATCATGAGACAAGTGCTTGAGGCAGCGGTGGCTGAAAGCAGCCCTCCTTCCCATCCTCCCTGCTCCCTGCCACGACAGCCCGTGCTGCCATCTTTTTCAGGGACCTTGTCTAGATTTAGGAAACCTTGTCTCCCATTCCCCTCCCCTTCTTTTTCCAAGCTAGGTCATCTCCCGGGTCCAGTTAGGAGAATGGGCTTCGATGCGGAAATAGCAGAGAGCATCTGGCCAAGTGCGACCATGCCATCAACCCCTTGGATGGCATCACCGCAGCCTTTAAAGATCAAACCCGCCGTCCACACTGCAAAGCTGCAAGGCTGCAAAGGTACTCCAGCTCCTGGACCGTGTCCAGCTCCTTCCAGCTTGTAAGGGATGGCCTGGAGCAAGGTCGGTGCATGGGATCCCAAGCTCCAGTTGCCAGGCTAAGGGCCAGCTGGTCAGAGAGAAAGCAGGCAGCCCGTAAGCCCTGCTGAGCTTAGCTTTGCTTTCATGCCTCACCAGGTCCATGTTTCACTAGAGACATGGTGGCTTTCTGCAATCTTCTCTCTTGGGCTGGGCAGTTTGGCATTTTAAAGGCAAAGCAGAAAGGAGGACGCCTTGAAATCGTACTTCAAGGTGGGCCTCCCGCAGCCTGAGATTTGCAGAGCTGGAAACCTGAACCTTATCTTCACTGCGCCAGCGATGAACTGACGGAAAGCCAGGAAATTGGCTGTCAGGGCTGACACTATACAAATCTCACGGCGCTGCGAGGAGGAACGGCAGGTGGGTAACTGGGAGAAACTACCTGGGCTTGGCTTTTCCTGGCTGCTGGGAGATGGTATGGAGAGGACCAGAGCTCTGGTGTAAATCAGCACAGCTCCTTTGGTGCCTGAAGAGAAAAATCTTTGGAGGGAGTTTATGGGACGCTCACCAGCTTGTAAATATTTTTTTGGCATATCAATTTGTGTGTCATGAGATTTAAAACATTCATCACCCTAACGTTTTCCATCCCACAGAGAACTCTGATCTGAATATAATATGCACTCAGGAAAGTTTGCCAGAAGTGTGATGTTACAAAACTTGTGAAATGCCTCGCTTAACCACAATATTACGCATTTTCCAAGCCACATACCTATCTATTACAAGGTCTTTCAGATAGAGTTATAGACAGACTGTGGGTCATGAGATCCTGACCTTGGTGTGTTTTTACTCCCTTCTTCTCATGAATTAACTCCTGAACTATTGACTCTCCATTGAATGGATAGCAGAGTTCAGCCACATTTTACGTGCAAGCTTTTCCATCCTGTATCTCAACAACTGCAAACCCCAAGGACGAGTAAATACTTCAACCTCAGCCATAAAATTGATGTGTTGCAAAATGAACAAAATGGGTTTAGTAACTTACAAGGGAGATATCATCAAGTCCATAATGCGCCAGAACTGAGAGTTATCCTGTCCCTCTCCTCAGCAGTGTGGCTGGGAGAGCTGGGAGTAGATCACCCCTTTGCAGGTACTCTGTTTATGCCTTATATCTTCTTCACTGAAAGCAAGATCCACCTGTGGTTGTGTCAGATCTCAGCCTCGGGAGCCTCCCTGGAAGGAAGAGATTGACTGACTTAAGAATTGCGAGGCTTGCAGGGAGAATAATCAACTTTTAAGCTCTCTTCTTGCCTTCTAGTTTGAGTCTGCAGATCACTCCCTGCTAGGTTAGTGTGCTTTTCTCCACAACCAGAAAGGCAAAAAAAAAAATCATCAATAAAACATAAAGTTCCCAAGATCTTGGGAAGCACAAAAAAAGCAATAAAAGCACAGAAATCATCCAAATTGCCAGCACCACATTAACAGATCAGCAACCACGCTCTGCTGCTGTAGCAGGGTGCAAATGAACACAGTAAATGTGACTACAGCTGCTGATTGAACCCCTATTTTGTCGTTAAATAAAAGAAGGCCCCTAAAATACACCATATAACACTGGCGTATTAGAAGCTGTGCAAGCTTTTTCTACATTGCACGTCCTACTGAGCAGAGTCCTTAAGAAGCTGAAATTTAAAAACTAAAAATAAAAGGTGTAGTTTTCTTTAGAGTTAGAGGTCAGATGGAAAACATAGTTTAAGATCTGGTAAAGAAATTCTCTTTAATATCTGAAAGTTACTTGGCTAAGGAGCGAAATAGCTTCATATATTCCCAAGGCTCCCTAGCCAGCCTGTCTCTGAAAAACACCCCTCCATGCTCCTCTGACATCAAAGATGAAAAGTTTGAAGCTTTTCATGCTGATTCTTCACGTCTAACTGAAAATCAAAACACAACATCCGTCTCCCCACTCCAAAATACAATAGAGGCAGTGGTGGCATAGTAATAAATATTCTCACTATAAAAGATTATGAAGAAATACTAGGCTGAGCCTCAAAGCAGAATATTTCCATTATCTTGGCAGGGAAAAGTCGCTGATATGCAACCCCGGATTAAACTGCAAAGGGGAACAGAGTGGGACTGAACCCGGCTGGTGGAACACAGGGGTGGTAGGGAGCTGGAGAGATGCGTAGGACGGCTTTCCCTGCCTTCCCGTGTGATCTCTGCCAGGTATAAACAGGGCAATAACACTTCCCTACCCCAGACACGGCTTATCAGGAGAGGTCGGCGATAGATGAACTCGGATCACGTTCACGCTGCCTACACGTACCGTCACTGGGGCACCTTTGCTGCAGAGATCAAAGCGGTTGTCTGCTACCCCAGGCTGGCGGACTGGTTCCTGCTTCCTCGTAGACCCTGTGGAGGGAGGTGATGGCAACACTTGAATTAGACGTGGTAGTAGGTGGTCTGAATGCTCGTGTCTACGCTAGTAAACTAACCAGAACCAGGGCACGGGATCAAACGCTCTCCCGCGATCACCAAGACGTCAGCTCATTCCCTGCCATGGCTTTTGGCCCGTGCAAACTATCAGGGTCCCATCTGGGCATGGGTCGGGGCATTGCGTGGGCTGGGGTATGTGACCGTTTTGTGGAAGGGGGTGGGAAGGAGGTGTCTGGGTGGATGTGAGCTGCCTTGTGGGTAACAACATGGATAGGAGCTGTGTGCTGGTACTCATCCTTAGGGCAAGAAAAAAGGCTGGGGCAAGCTGTCCCTGCTTGGTTTGCTGCTGTAACCAGAGCCAGCATGGGCTGTCAAGCCCTCTGACTGGAGTCAGATATGACTTCTAACTGTTAAAAAGCCCTATTAAAAGGAAAATGGGCAGCTAAATGGTAACCATCACTTTTAGCCAAGCATCAGTTCAGATATGGCTCCTAATGCCTAGGGCTTTCCTTGAGCTATGGCCAGTCACATCAAACTCCCTTCCCCACCTAAAAGTCCTTCTCCAAAACCAATGTCTTTGTTCCCTATAAAACCTCAAGGTAAGAAAAAGAAGAGAGAAATGGGGGAGATTAATATTTCCCCAGGTTTCCTCAGCCAGCTCTTGTGTCTCTGAGTGGAGATCATGGCTATGTGAGTTTGGGACATCAGGCATTTGCCTGGGATTTCAGCCTGCCCCAGTCACATCCATTCTGTGTGCTCAGCCCATCCATACAGTGCATTTGCAGCAGTCTGACAAGCCCAGGATATTCATGTGCGGCGTATTTTTTTTTTTTGCAGGAAATCCTGTGAGAATCCTACAAAGCGGGAATAATAAAATATGCATGATACATCAGTGTTCACTGAACGCATTAGCCTTTGCTGCACTTCATCTCACTTCTTGTTCTCTCTCCATCCTGGCTAGAAACTCCTTAGGACACGGAGTGTGCCCCTGAGTTCTTAATATTTGAAGGATGCTCTGAAGGGCCCAGCTTGTGGGTATGTCTTAGTCCTCACATGGCTCCATGAAGCTGGCTGGGCTCTCTGAAGAGGGAAAGGTGATTTAATTTAAGCAAGATGACAAAAAGTGGGTCCTGTGCTTCAAGGCTTGATTCTGCACTTCAGTTTCCATAAGGAGAAAGGATGCTAGGAAAAAGGGAGAAGAAACATTAATAGAAGTACATCGGGGAGGACATGCTATATGATGAGCATCTGGATTCATCCTGTAGGCACAGGTTGTTTTGAAGGTTATCTCTTGCTGTACAAGGAGCATTCACATTGGAAATGTCCTCTCAGAAGGACAACAGGAGGTTTTAAGACACATATGCAAGGCAAAGCTTATTGAGACTGCAAAGCAAATCAGAGTCCTCCCCAGTAGAAGAAGAAGAACCTAAAACTAAGTGAAGTGAGATGCCTTGTGAGATGGCTCCAGATTTTGGTTTAATATTTGCACATAAGTTTGCTTCCATCATTTGCCCACAATCAGTCACCCATTTACTTACCAGTGAATGTAAATATATAGATTTTCTTCCATTCAGCTGAAATCCACTACAAAAACATCTGGGTTTGCATTGCAAGAGGTTTCCCCCTCCTTCTTTGCATCCTGCAATTGTCTAGTGACATGGAGAATTTCCCTTTTCTTCCAAAGCAAAGCAGCACTGTTGGAATCAGTGCTGAGAATGAGAAAATAAGATGTTTTATATGGACATCATGTGCAACCCACCCAGACCCTGCTTACCTAATCAAAACCACAGCAGCTTATATTCAAAGCTTGCTTGGGCTTGACTGAAGAGCCTGGAAAGGCTGCTCTCAATGTCCACTGTCAAATATCCACCGTCCTCTCTGAGTCCAGCTGGGTGGAAAACTCCAGGGCTCTTCAGAAAGCTCTGTCAACCAGACATGTGTGCCGTGATAGAGAAATAGGTCAGAGCCATCACGTTGTGGTTTGATTTTCAGTGTGCAGCCAAAGGCATTTTTGTGACTGAGTCTTTAAATATGTGAAAAAAAGGGGGGAAGAACCTTAGAGATTCTGCAATTACCACTGGCTGGTCCGTGCCTTTTTGGCAGCACAGGAGTCCTTCGGTCCCAGTGCCTCATGGAAACAGAGCAAAATGTCTCAGGACTGGCTGTGGGTAAGTGCCTAGAGCGTAGTAGCCAAGATAAGGCTCTTGGACACGAAGGGGAGCTCTTCAAAGGCACAAAGGGAAACCTAACTCCTCTTGAATTTCATGCTTTGGGAAATCTATCTAGTCATAGTATTTTTTGCTTGACAGGCAAACTTAGGCTCAAGTTTCTCCTTCTTAAAATAAGCTTGACAAACTAATTAATTAAAAAAATCTAGCTATCATGTTCTACTCTCGCTTGTGACACAGTAACCATTAGTGCATTAGTAGATAAACCTATCTGAGCTCAGCGGGAATTTCGCATATACCTGGTTTACATTAAATAGTAGGTCAACATAGTAAAGTATAAAGTTCAGCACACAAGCAAGTCTGATCAGGACTAGAGAAAACATTAATGTGATTAAGTATGTCATTAATTGATGATTCAGAAGAGCCAGACTAGAGGACACCACAGAATTACTCCAGATTTATTTTCTCTGTTCTTTTTAACTCTTCTGTTTGGATGAGCCCATCTGGATATTCAGGTGCACCACAGAATCTGCCTAATTCCATCAGGACCCGAAAGGCAAAATAACAAAACACAGTGGAGATAATTCCCATGACTTGGCAGATAAAGACTGACCTGCAGAAAAACTGATTTAGCTGTGAATTTTCAAGCAGCTGATTGCTTTGATCCTGGCCTTCTTTCCCAAGTCTAGGAGGCACAGTAGGTTGCTTCATGGTCCTTTAGGTATCTCCAGGTTCCTGGGCAAATATAAAGCTAATAGATTTATATTTTATTTAGATTTATTAATTGTAAGGCCTGGAAGAAATGATTCCTGGTTTTATCATTCAAATATTATATTTTAGGAAAAAAGATATCTGATCTGTTTTTAAAAAAGGTATCTACAGATAGGAAACCTTAGAAAGTGGTTCCTGTAGTTAATAGTTCTCATTGCTGAAAAATACATATCTTGTATCTAATATGAATTTGTCCAGCTTAAATGTTTTTATGTCTGATCTTATTATGCCCCTATCCGGTAAACGGAATATCCTTCTGTCATCTTTTGATGACTTAAAGGAGTCAAGTCACCCTTTAGCTGTTTCCGTGCTTTTCTAGGCTCCTGAGGGCCCTTTAAGCCTTTCAGCGTAGTCCATACGTATTCAAATCCTTTTATTAGCCCTGTGAGTCTCTCCAGTTTATTAATATTTCTTCAACTGCAGAAGTACAACTCAGTCAAATCTTGCATCTGTCAGATCTATGCCAGATGCAGACCGCTGTGCTTCTGCACAGTGGCCTGGTTTTTACCTTCAGGATCTCTCTAAACCCCTGGAAGATACTCTCCAAAATCTCTGCTTCCTGGGGCACTGTCCTATATGGTAAATATGCACAGAAAATCTTCATTCCTCAAAGGATGAATGTACAATATATATTGAATATAGTTTGCCTGCAATGAATGTAGCAAGCAATCAAGGGTATCCACTACCTCTTCTTTCTTTACCAGTTCCCAGATTTCCCCATCATTTGCAAACACTAGTAATGTGTTTCTCTCCAGAATTAGTGAAAAAAGGTTAAAGTGTAAGGCCAAAACCTGAACTCTGCACAGTACCACTAGAAGCACAGGAGCTCAATGAACTGTCTCCTGTTGCAATTAGGGTTCGAGATCTATCAAATGTCCAGTTCTTAACAGATTTTACATATGCCAAATGGATTTAATCAGCTTAAAATACCCTGTGCTACCGATACCTTCATCAAGTGCCAACTCTATTAACACTGTTGTCCCTATCAAGAGCGAAAAGGTAAGTTTACTTTGACAGGATCTCCTTTCCATGAACCAGTGCTGATTGGTATTGGCTACATTAGTGTCTTTATTAATCTAGTAAATTCAAACTGATGTAGTTATCAGTGGTTTATTATTGTGCTAGGATTGATACAGTCTCCAATTCTAACTCACAGACACCGTGGAAATAATGATACTAATAGCCCTTGGGCAGCTTGGTGAAAATCCTGGGGTTCAAGTTATCCATTTAGCTTTAGTCACTTGCTGCTTAATGACCACAACAAGTATTAGCGGAGCGGAGGTATTTAATTTTCAACACATAATAAGACTCTGTCACTGGGCTTTTTCACCAATACAGTACAGAGATATTTACTGAACAATTCTTCCCTCTGTCCTTTTGCTTCCCTTATCAACATCCTAAAATTTCTGACTTCTCATTAATACTTATTGTTAAAAATCAGCTTTCTCTTTCCTCTGGATGTGTCGTGTTTGACTCTGCATGGACACCCAGACATTACCCTATAGGTAGTGCATATTCCCTCTTCTGCCTGGGTCAGTGTCTCAGCTGTGGGGTTTTGGGGCAAGAGCAAAATATGCTCCACCGAATTTGTAATTATTAGTCACATTTTTACTTAAATTCTTTCTTTCAACTTTTTTGTCTTGTAACTCATATCAGCCTTAGGAAACTGGCCATTTTAAGCAGCTCAACATGTATGTAATATGGACACGTGTATGTGTACATACATACAGATTTTCTTCTCGATCTGCTGATTTTTGTGTGCATGTTAGAAAATCTAATATTCCCAGTTCAATCCCTGCTTGTGTTTGATTCAGTCAGTAAAGGAGTAGCTAGAGATGTCTTAGGAAGATAAGGGAACTAGGCTCCAGGAGCTGTAAAAGCCAAGCATCTGTTGGAAAGCAGGACTCTCCCCCCACGGCAGAAGCTGAGGCTGGATACCTGCCAGCTTCTCTTTCCCTCCCACACCAGGATTTTTTCAGCTGTCCCTGCAGCAACAGCGGTAGCAACTTTAACTCGGAGGAGAGGAGAAGGGCTCAGAGGTGTCTCAGAGGGGTATTTCTCCCACTCCCATGTGCCGGTAGGAACTATGGGGAAGCTGCTTAGAGCCGCTTCGATGTTAGAAGTGAGATTCCTATAAATACTCTTTTTCTTACTTGACGAATAAAATACTTGTCCTCTAACTCAGAAAGCATTGTACCTCCATGGAGGAGGACCTTCAGAAGAAGACCAGGTTAATTACAGGTATGATCTAAAGGTTCGGGGTGCATTGGCATGGTTTCTTACACCCAAGGGGTAAACCAAAATCAACATTTGGTGTAAGGGAACATCCTTCCGTTGAAAGAATAGGTGCTGGCATGGCCAGTGTGGGGCTCTCAGGTTGCGTGTGTGAGCACCTCCTCTAGTACCTGAGATGTGTCTTGTGGTTCTTGGTCCTAGGCAGATTTTGGTACGCAGATTATGAAGCCAGCTGTAGTAGCCAAAACACAGAAACAGCATGAGGTCGTCTCTGAGAAGGATGGGTTAGCCACGGCGATGAAACCCTAACCTTCAGCTGCAGTTAAAACCACTCTGAGGGTTGTTACTTCTCGGCTTGGGCCCTCCAGGAGCACTCATATATATTCCCTCTTCCTTATAGCAAGAGGAGGGGATCTTCTGGTGAAGGCACCGGCCTGGGGCTATTCAACCCAGCTCTTGAATAAAGACCTTATCTGTTCCACGTACCTGAAGGTAACCACCCACACTGCGCCTGTGTGATCCCTCTCTAGGCGGCAAGGGGAGCTCAGACTCGCAGCTGACCTACGTATAGTGTGGACAATAAATTTAAATGAAATGGCTAAATTTAGATTTTTTGGCTGTGAGCTGAATCTTATCCCACTATGCCTTGTTCCGAGCCACAGTTTACCCTCGAACTATCATCACCATCACCAAGACACCCTGTTATTCTGAGTACAACCCTTCAAAGACCTCTGCTAACCAAAGCAGTCTCACCACCACCTTGGTGTCCTCTCCCCTTCTCATGCTTTCCATGGGTTCCTGACTCCTGTTTACTTTGGAAAAATCCACATTTCTCAGGTATCCCAGACCAGCTCCAAATCCCTCTGATTTCACCCAGACTTGGACCGCAGCCCATCTCTATAGGACACCTAAGCTGTCATTGCTTGAGTTTTACCAAATACCTTGGCCTTAGCAGACTCGAAACATCAATATTTGACGCAATCCGCGGGGGGGGGGGGCCACAGCCTCGGTTTATGATAACACTCAATGAGCGTTCCAAGAGCTCTCCTAAGCCATTGAGTGTCATCAGTAACGTCAACAAAAAGGTCAGCAAGCTTTGTGGGCTAAGCTCTGACCTCCTGGATAGCTCACGATTTCCCAACGCTCTTGTCCTGCGACAACAGTGATACATTAACTTGATATGCTTATGCAGGTTTGGCCTGAGGAACCTCTACAGCTGTTTGTCTTCTGCCACCCCTTTTCTTGTTAGACTTGGGAAGAAACTGAGTTTTCAGAGACTTCTGTTGTTGTTGTAAAACTTAATTTGCTCTGATGCAAAGCAAGCCAGGCAGAGTGAGCCGTGACTCTTTTCCTTCCTTGCTGACTGCCTGTCTGGCATCAGTTTCTCTTGTAAGCTGGGCTCTTAAGTGGAGACAGTGCATCCAAGGTAAGGATATTACCTCAAAACTCCTCTCTATAAATAGGCCTGGCTGCCGCCCCGAGGTTGCTCGTTCTGCTGTCAGAATATGGCTAAATGGCCACTTACGAATTCCAACATGTGCTTGATGTGGAGATTACAGCTGCTATCCAAAACAAAGGAGCTTTCTCTTCTCACAAGGCGCTGCTCCCTTTATGAAGCAGTTTGGAAAACTCCCGTCTCTTGAGAGGGTTTAATCTATGCCCCGGTGCTTCTTTTGTGTGATGACAACACAGCTTCCTCCAGACCTAAATGAAACCAAGACTCTCGAGTGTCCACAGGAATATGTTTGGTGTCCTGAAAATCACAGGGGAGCAAAGGTCTGATCCCCAGGGGTTCACCTATGGATCAAAATGCAAAGATGCAGGGTTATGTCAGCACAGCACAGGATGGCAGAGTGCGGGGATGCCGTCCTGGACCCCAAAATGGCCTCGGTGCAAGAGTGTGACATTACCCCCATACCCCCAGGATCCTTCACCCAAAGGGAAGATGCTTGGTTTGGGCTCAGGACCACACTAATGTGCCAGTGGTGGTAGCGAGGGTGCCTGAGTTGTGATTAGCTGAGCCTGGCTAATGAATATTGGTTGGTACGAAACGGTGAGGTTTTGTAAAGAAAATAATTTGTTAAATGCTCCTGCACAGTAGTTTTAACAGGGCCAAATAAAACTCTGTTCTTTCCGTACTTTGTTCTCACACTATTTTTCCTGCTTGAGGCATTTTGCAAAGGAAATGGGAATGGCTGCACTCACTTGATGGATGTGGGAACTGGGAGATCAGGTGAAGGGATGTTTCCTCCTGTCCCCCAGCAAGTCCAGGCAGGGTTTGAAGCAGACTTTATACCATTCTTTATAGTAACCAGATGGTCATCAAGGCTGCAAAGGTACCTGACAGTGCCTAGTACAGGGAACCCCTGCCATGCATCCTCCAACAGAGGAGAGATTCCCTCACACTGAGGTGCCATGGCAAAATGTAAGCATGACGTAGTAGCAGCTCCTAAACACTTGGAAAGCCATGTCCTTGCTGGTGTGGTGGGGCTGAAGCACGACTAACCCAGAAACAACTTCTCTCTGAGTTTCGGCAATGGAATTTGGGCCTAATTTATTCATGTATGCTTGGTTGGCATCTCCAGCTGCCATTGTGTCTCTACAAAAAAAAAAAAAAAATTCACTTTCTGCTAGGCAGCCACAAGGCAGATGGCCATCATGGGCTTGGCAACAGCAAGCCAGATGGCACGGTGAAGGTAGTGGCTGAGGGGTGGTCGTGTTCCCCCACCTACCAGCTTTGCTACAGGAGTCGGGTATATTCTGTGGGTGGCCAGTATTTATATTTGCTTGTAAATTACGGCCCGCAAAATGCTAAATGAGTCTGGCTGCAACCTCAGAGCACAGCCTGGCTCCTGTGACCACAGCTCTGAGTCTCGCAAGCGGAGCCGTGCTCACCTCCCAGCTACAAAAGAGCCCTTTGTGCATTTTCTCCGGCTCTTCTCAAGCTGTGCACTTCTCAGCTACGCCACTGTCCCGGTCCATGCCTCAGCCTCATTGCTTCTAGCCATGCCAATGCCTGTGACTCAGCTGGACTCTCTTTCAACTACCTAGAGCTCTTCGCTATCAATCAAGACACCTACCACTCTTCTCCTGCCATCTGCTCTCCTCTTTTCCTGACATCTCCGGAGCTTTGCTCCTCACCCACCTGCCATTTGGTTGCGTGTCTCTTGGAAAGCATCACCCGAACGATGCTTCCTCACTCTCATCACTGAAGCTCCTTGCTCCGGTAGAAGGAAGACGTGGCTCTTGGTGATGGGAACGCTGATGGTCTGCTCGTGTTTTAGCCTTCACCAGCAAGTCGATCCCAGCAGCGGCCAACACGTCTCTCCACCCGTAGAAGCCTAAGGGAGGGTACGCGTAGCACTAAACAAGGATCGCCGCCGTTTTAGGAAGGCAGGACTCATTGGTCGGGTTCTGCTGATCCTGCCTTCAGCGCTCAGCCCGGCGTGCTCCCATGTCCTCGTTTCCCCCACTTGCTGCGGCTGCATCAGTCCCTCAACCTCGCCGCATTACACGGGAGGGAAACCTCAGCTCATGTCTGCGACCATAAGCTCGGTTTCCTTCCTGCTGCACTCATTTCCCAGCAATGGTGACAAGCAGCTTCGATTTACTGGCTCCGAGGGAGTTTTATTTTGAATGTTTTATGCAAGCCAGAACACGGCTGCAGCCAGGGGCAGGGCTTTGGTCCTAGGGGCCGCGGCATCTCCTCCCTCCCCGGCACGGCCGTAGCTGCGGGAAGGCTGCGCGGGTCGTCGGTGTGAATAAACATCCAAAGGGACGTACTTTGCCGCTTGTCTCAGCAGCTCTCGCTAGCTGATGATTTCTGATGGAGATGTGTGTGCACTAATGGGAGACTGCCAGGCTCGAAGTAATTAAAAAAAAGTTCCTTTCAGCATGTTATAATCATTCTGAATTATTGAACAGGACAGAATTTTTAAAGTCTAATTCACTTTTCCATTATTTATGCTGTCAGCTTCAGTTTTATCCCATCTTTTGAGAGGTACGAATTCACCAGAAAGTTTCGCTTTCAGGTTGTGACGCTGTCGGTGCTGGAGACTGCCAAGACTGCAATACTGCTTATTTCAAAAGCCCGGATGGGGGTTGCATCTTTTCCCCTTTCCATGCACAACATTTAAATATCAGGCCACTTTCAGCACTGCACCTACAAGCCGAGGAGTTTTTCTAGTTGCAGCAAAAGGCCACTAAGGATCAGAGAAAAAAGTCAGCACATCAAAGGTGCAGGGTAGGGAGCAGCACTTGGGCAGATCTGTCCTGCAGTAGGTATGTGATCAAACAGATAAGCGTCCATGCCTGCAACCCAGTGCTGTCTTCCAGCCCTTGCTAATACATCCCAGCTCTAGCAGCAATCCTCACTTCTTAAATGCTCTGAAAGAAAAGGGTTTTAAACCATAATTTACTATTTCTTTTTTTTTTGACATATTTCTAAATCGGTTCAATATGGTCTCGAGCCACTAAACTGAAGTGTTTGACTTGCTTCCAAATCGAAGTGTTCATAAAAAAAAAAAAAAAAAAAAAGGAAGGGGGGGGGGAGAAAATGCAAGCAAAAAAGAAGTGCTCTGGTAGTTTAAATCAGTCATCCCTGCACAGTGATTTAAAACCAGTGGAGCACTTCAAGTTTTCATAAGCACTTAGCTTTGGAAGCAGTCCGAGTTCTGAACACGTGCATTTGTGGAACCATTTACCATTATTAGAGAATTCGAATAGTGCTTGAGCTCTCCCTCTGCCCCGATAAGCACTTAGATTGCCTATGATTAGCAGGGTGGTTTCAAGCTTGTGCACAGTTGAGAATGATTATTTTAAAGCGTGCCATCGCCTGTCCCTATCTCCAAAGATCTGAGATCTTCCAAATTCATTAATTCCTTCAGCTCATCTGAATGGAAATTACTAACTAGACGTAGTTACCTCAGTGCAATTTTACAGTATGTGTCACAGAGAATAATAAATGTTTGCAACCAGGGCAGATGGAGCAATAACGTGCATGCCATAGAGCACTCCTGTGCTGGGTAAGACCTGTTATTAAGATACTTGATTGTAGAGACTCTGTGCTCCAGCCACGGACTGGGAAATTCTGGTTTTAGATGCTCCGATGCTTCTCTGAGCTGGAAAGGGCAGAAGGACAGTACTTGCTATTCCCACGTGTTTTACTGTATTGTATCGCGTTGCATTGATGGACAATACTTGGTTGACCCAAGTCCAGATTCTTGCACCCGCGTGTAGGAAGTCAATGAGGTTGTCAGATGAAGCTGTGCAAAGAGCTGATCTTTCAGGTTTGCTGGCTGAACCAAGAAAGTTTAAAAAATTGTAAGAATTCAGGTTGACTAAAGACGGAAATGTTTTGATTTTCTGAGCTAAGCAAAAATCTGAAAGAAACAGCCCTGTTTCTTGTTTTTTACTTGTAAGCTTTTTGGTTGTTAACTGCATACAAATTTTGAAATAAAATTCTGTTGCAATACAAAAAATGGAAATGCTCTGACTTGAAATCATCTCAGCAATTTCCCCCAGGTCTTTTGCTGAGGTGGTAAAACCAGCAGAGAATGCAAACCCAAATTCCTAGTTTTCCATGGAAATTTCTGACTAGCAAAAAAATGCATGGTCCAGTATAAAAGCGACACGAAATGCCCAAATTTGTGCACAAAGCAATCTGGGTTTGTGACGGCTGCTCTTCAGTCCAGCTCCCTGCCAGACAGGGCTTTGCAGAAGCCCGGAGCTCTGCTGCTGCTGACGGGATGATGACGGGAGTTTGAACTTTCGAGAGGGTCCCTAGATTCCTCCATGTGGAAAATCAGAACAATCTGCTGGCAAAGAGGTCAAATTGGAGGCATAAGAAAGATAATCCCACCCCTGCCTCCTCCCAGACATGCAGCCAATGGTCTCCAGTGCCCTGGCCCGCTCCCGAGCTCCCCCAGCCTATCTCAAGACACCGCGAGCTGGCTTGTCTCTAAAAAAGAAAAAAAAGAGAGGGAGTATTCCCTGGCAGACAGACGATGGGAGCAGTGATGCCCTCCCTGTCTCTGGGACTGCCGAGACCCCCCCGCAGGGCGCTAATCTCTGTGCTATCTAAGCAGGTTATTTATTATAAGGTCCTATATATAAGGGTCCTATAGCCAGGATTGGTTCCCCAGCCTGCCCCAGGTCTCGGTCAGGTGTATCTTCATGATGGCTCCATTTTTTGCTAATTGGTTTGCAAATAAAGGGTCTGGGGAGGACCAGACGCCTGGGTGTCCCCGCTCCACGGGAGGCTGCAGTCCCGGCCATCCCTGGGTAGGTGGATTTGGCCGGTCCCCCTTCGCCAAGGCTCAACCTGGGGTTTGTGCGTCTGGCCCATCGCTTTTTAGAAACTGGTACCTCCAGAGGATGGTTCACCTGACCCAGACCCCTGTCTTCAGATGAGATTACTGTCTCCTTTGCCTGTAAAGGCCGGCTGACTCAGATGGAGACGTTTGTGCTACAGAAACCTAAAATTGGGACAGATGACTCCCTCCTGACATACCAACCCTTACCAGTGTACCCCACAACCCCACCATCTCACGCACAGTTACCCTCCTGGCAGCTCCGTTTTACGGGAACTGAGGGAGTGTTTGACTCTGCAGGTCGTCTGTAATGGCCGAAATCAAAATTGGGTCTTCCAAGACACGGGCCGACATATTAAACATGTTCATCCTTCCTTCTGCATAACGTGTGTGCTCTGTCCTGCGCTTGTCTGCGGTCTTCTCCTGCAGAGCTGCAGAGCATTTCATGCACAATGCTGATGTCCATAACGCTGTCAACTCTTTCCTGATATTTAAGAAAGCAGATATCTACTGATTTCCTCCCATAGTAATGTCATTGTCTTTAAAAGCTTGCTTTAAAGAGTTTACAAGCTGTGTGCAGATATCCTGAGACGATGGTGGTATAGGATTAAACAGGGCAGGGATATGGAGCTTAACTTCAACTGGGAAGTTCTGCGTACTCCTCTGATTCCCAGCCAAAATTCAGCTACCTGAATTGCAATCCTTCATTCAAATACTTGTGTGGAAAGGGGTTTTTTTTTGCAAGAACAAATTCAGAGAATATATTTGAAAGGAATGCCCAAGAAAAACCTTAAACCCGTTGATTTTATATATCCAAGTTTCCAGTGTCCTAAGGAAATGTATAGCAGAAGGCCCTCCCCCATCCGTACCTTTGTGAAAAAGAAAACAAACAATTTTGGGCCAGACCTAGCAGGCACTTCTTGAAATGAGAAAGTCATATATTTACACACTGCCCCGCTAGCCTATAAAACGCTGAGGAATTGAGTCTGGAGAGGGTTATTGCTTTCTGGAAATACAAAAGGAGTTTGAAAGACTAAGACATAGCCTGAATATAGCTGTGATAAAGGGGGACAACTCTTGGGTAGCTGTGCTGGTATCTTTAATTTCAGCAGCGCAGACTGGAGCGAGAGGTGTCGCTGAGGATGCAGTTCCTGCTCTGACCACTGACTGTCTGGATGATGCTGTTCAAGCTGTTTCACAGCTCAGTGCCTCAGTTTCCCCTTCTTCAAAATGGAGGCTGGCATTCAGTCCTGCCCTGCAAACAGCTTCGAGCTGTGCTTATGCACTGCTGTAAAACAGAGGGCTGAGAGGTTTGTGGGGTTGGTTTCCCCCCCCTAGATGCCTGGGTCTCTTTTGTATCATTTTACAATCCTAATGGAAGGGGAAAATACACCTGAATTTGCCATGGTCTGGAAGGAGAAAGTCATTCTCATTATTAAGCTGTTATTTTTATGAAGCCATAACTTACCGGCTCTCAATACTTATGTTATAGTAGTCAAAAACCAGGATGAGATCCCATAAACCATTCTTTATAGTAACCAGATGGTCATCAAGGCTGCAGAGGTACCTGACAGTGCCTATTACAGGGAAACACCTGCAGGAACCTTAACCATCTCTGTGCCAGCTCTGCCAGCGGGGTGACCTCTCCTGCAAACGCCGGGTGGTTATTTGGGGGACCCTGTCACACTCCCACTCCCCAGACCCATTAACAGTGCTGTCCTATCACAGGGATGTGCTACCAGCCCTGACTCTTTCCTTTTTATTTTTAACCCCTTCATTGGACATAAGGTGAGTAGGTGAAATATTTACTCCAGCTTTTCTCCACCTATTAGAAAACTGGGTTGACTTTTTCGTGGCTTCCTGCTTTATTTCTTCCTTCCCTTGGGAGATGCCGCTGGGAAGGCTCTTTGGCAAGTCCCCAGCTCACCGTAGCCAGGGCTGAGGGCTCACATCCCCTCCAAGACCCTTTATCGTAGTCCCACCAGCCTTCCCCATGACACCCAGTATAACCCCTCATGGAGGCCACCCATCCTGGGGCTGTTGGCTTACCTCCTTGCACCGGTGAGAGCCAAAATGAGCTTGTGTAAGTGTTACGTCGGTACTAATTCATCTCACCTTGACCAGGAAAAGTTAGCAAGAAGCCTTTGGAGTGTGTTGGCTGGCTGGTGGCAGGAGGATGCTCAGAGAGGGTGTTGAGCAGAGGATTTCCAAAGGAAAGAGTCACCCATCCAGGCACGTGTGTCAGTGCCGTTGGCAAAGCATCTACATGACCAGTAATTCCTAATAGCGACAGGTTCACAGCACCTGATGTGGCAGGGAGGTGCTGGTACTGAAAGGCTTATTTCATCTCTCCTAAAAACCAGAGATGGGCTGGTTTTGCTGTCTGAACTAGTAATTAAGCAGAACTGGTGAAAAAAAAAAAAAAAAGAAAATGAAAACCCTGTGGGGAAAGACACACCACTGGTTTTGCAAAGGGAAATGCTACTGTTTCAAACCTGTTTCTATCCATGCTTATCCCAGCCTCCTTACAATATCCTGCAAGAGTCGAACATTCAATTAAAATCATATTGTTCAAACCCACCATTTCAGGAGAGGCAACAACTTCTGAGAAACAATTGCTGTCACTGAGCTGTCAGGAGAAGCATTTTATTTTATATTATTTCTCTTTGCCCAAAATGGGCTCTTGTAACCTGTTAAAACAATCTCCCCCAACCACATCATGAAGCTTTGTGGCTTCTGAGCAGGCGGGAAGCACTGGGACTCCTGCAGTGCCCCTCTTCCCTGACAACCTGATGTGACCTTTATTTGTGTGCCACTGTCCTGCATGGCCCGATTCCCCTTGAAAAAAAAAAAAAAGAAAAAGAAAAAAAAGAGAAAAAAAGCCCTTACTCATGGGTTCTTTCCTTCAGAAGGCCACACCATGCTCAGTTTCCCGGAGGATGAGTCACGCGTTGGCCTCGCCAGCATCCTGCCTCTCGCTGCCGAGCCTGCGGCAGGACGGAGGAAGGGCAAGAGGACGTTCAGCGGAGAATTTCCAAAGAAAAGGAGAATGTGTTTTGGCACTGAAGTCATCATCACCACCATGGACGTGCTTTGCAACTTTACATGGGCGTGCTGGCGATGGCTGCGGGTGTGGAGGTGCTGTGCTGAGCACCGTGGAGAAGAAAATGCAGCCCATCCTTCCACTAACACCTTCGCGATGGGATCACGCCTCTAAATAAGAAACACGAGCA
Source organism: Buteo buteo (assembly GCF_964188355.1). Classification (NCBI taxonomy): domain Eukaryota; kingdom Metazoa; phylum Chordata; class Aves; order Accipitriformes; family Accipitridae; genus Buteo; species Buteo buteo. Next base: position 6,493,695 of record NC_134172.1, on the reverse strand, counting down.
AGAAGGTTTTTTGACTCCCAGCTAGTATCTGTCCTCTAAAGATCATGGGTGACCTTTGAAAAGCTCAGTCAAAAGTGATCGGGGTGGGTCTGATTATTCAGGTTTGGGGAATTTTGAAGATCCTTTGGTTGCTATAAGTTGAAATAGCTTCAAGGCTGCCTCTCCATGAGCTACCTTTCCAGCCTCTACCTCTCCATCCCTTGCCTCTCCATCCTCAGCCCCACAACAGGACTGCCTTTACCCTTATCATTTCCAACAGCGACACGTCCAGCCCACCAGTTGCCCTTCAGAAATGCTCTCTAATGTCTCTAATCCAACACTGAAGGACAAGTTTGCATCTGTCCACCAGCATCTCCACTTCTATTTTAAACTGAGCTTCCAGACACTTCCTGAAAATAGTTGACGGCTCATGTCCCTTCCTGAGAAATCAAGTGCTGCAAGCTATCTGGATTGGAAAGGGCAGATATCCAGAAACAAGGAACAGTGGAAAGTGTTGATTTCCAGGCTATTCCGGTGTGATATCAAAGCATGATGGAAAAATAGAAGACTGGGTGTTGCCAATGCTTTTGAGCTTAGGGCTGGTTCCTATAAATAGAGACACCCAAAATTATTCTTAGGAATTGAGTCATTAGTTCTTAATATTTCTAGTAAGTCAGTGGGAGTTGTGCTATTTAGGACAGAAGCAAGAAGCGGGTAGGCCCACACAAAAAGTCAGCTTCAAAAAGCAATTACTCGCCCTTTCAGTCTTGAGCAATGTTTTCCCTAACAGGAAAATGTGTTTAACAGTGAGATAACTTATTCTAATCAGCTGTGCACAGCCCTTTTTAGCTCTAAAGACACAAAATTAGTGCCTCTCCCAGCCCCTGGCTGCTCCCTTTTGTAGTTACCAAGTTTTTTCTGTCGGGCTTTTTGTCCCCAGGGGCAGCTCAGCCTTGGTGAAAACACTGGCCAGGGTGGGATGAGGTGGTGGTGGAGGAGGAGGTGGTCTGCAAAGCCTTGCCGTCGGGGTTAGGGAGGTAGTGTGGGTCCAGGTGTATCCCAAAGGGAAGTTTGAGGATATCTCGTTGTGCAGCACTGAGACCCACGCGTGGGAACAAATCTGGGTGTCCCAACAGCAGCATTTTCTGTTGTCCATCGGTGAACATGTATCAGCACGACGTGCAGAGCCCAGGGGTGATTTTCACCTTGTTTTCTGCCTTTTCCACCTCAGCTCAGCCAAACGTGTTCAAATTGTGTCTCCTCCACACCGAGAGGGAAGCAGGGATTTCCCTGCTGCTCTTGCGGTGCTGACTCCTGCATCTGGTCTGCAAAAGTCTATCTATTCACACAAGCAGGAAGAGGATGAGTAACGGAGCCCCAGAAGTTCTTCCTCTTGCAGATTTATGGTCCTTTCCCTGCGTGAGGGCTAAGTTCTTTCCCTGAGCAAAATTCCTAAATCAATGGCTTAATAGCTGAGAAACATTTTTCCTGTCGAGTCTGGAAGGACTTTTCACACGGTATTAGCCAAAAGAACCAGAGAAGATATACAGATTTGTTATAAATTGTATAAAATATCAGTTTTAAGAGAAGAATAAAACAACCTTTCTGGGTGTTCAGTCATACAAAAGAGAACAAAATATAAAATAAAAGGTCTGAGATACTCTGGAAGTCTGAGTCTCTCTTTAATTCACAGCATGCCAAAATATGTGACTAATGACCATCTCAAATTGCATAAAGACCTGAACTAGTAGAGGTCACCTTAATTTCCTCCACCTTAACTAGTGCATCTCTGATAAGCAGTGTGCGTATTAGAAGATGGGAATAAACCAAAACAGAGCATTCCTCATGTGAGTATATACAGGATGGCGGGGGGGGGGGGGGGGGAATCTCTTAGAAATTAATATGTCTGTAGCATGTTTCCCAGAGTGACTCCTGTTCAGACAAGCATAACATTTGCAATTTCCCTTTAACATTTTTCAGTGGGCTAAGGTTTTTTTTTTTTTTAAAAAAAAACAGAAATAACTGCTAATCTATTCAGAATGCGAGGCTGGGTCAGGATTGGATTTTGGAAAGTCTGATGCTACATGAATTTCGGGTTCATTTATAACCGACACCACATTGTGTTAGAGGATGCAAAGCACAGGGATAAGACAGGCTGTCTCTGCCTTACCAGGAGAAATTACGTGCTGTGTCTTAAGTCTGTGTGTAGCTCAAATACAGATCATCGCTGCAGGAGAAGAGCAGGAGGTGGAAATAACGGATGCATTTTGGTGGATTTCAAATCAGTGTACGGGTGGAAAGTGGGCCTTTTGTCAGAAATGCCCAGGTGTGGTCAGGGTATCGACAGCTCCGGGTGCTGGTTGGAAACGGCAATTTGTCTCTCAGGCAAACCAGACCTACTCCTCCTTGAAATTCCCACCTGCCCCAAGACATCACGGGAATCCCTGGCCAAGAAGAGACATTTTCTCGCTGGCAAGACAGGAGCTTTCTCCCTTCGCAGCTTGGGGAGTAGAGGAATTAATCCTTTGGTGGATGTTTTGGGAGGTCTGTCCTTCCACCAGTGCCCAAGGCGTGCTGAGCAGGGAGATGTGCAGGCAGGGGTGCGTGCAGGCATCCCTCCCAGACCACCTCCGATCCCCCACCCCACTGGCCACCAGGACCAGGTAAGGGGATATCTTACCCCAAGACACCCAGCTGCCAACCCAAGGTTTGACCGAGAATAGTGAGATTTTGGCCAAGTCTTCCTTGCAGGCACAAGACCTTGCATGCAGCCCGAGCTAGCTAAGGGTGCGACTTCTCAAGTGATGGGAACATGACAAACCAGCTTGTGGTCGTGAATACTTTACATCAAATTAGAGAGGTCACGTTGATCACAGATCTGTGCCGAGTTTAAACTTGACACAGAACCAAGAGGTTTGTTCTTGCAGAGGCACAAGGTCTGGATTTATCATTTCTGTTGATAACATGCCCTCCAGCATACCATAACACCAGAATTTGCTCCAACACAAAAAAAACCCCACATTCACCTCATCATGCTTTACAACCCAGCACCTCTTCTAACCACCTGGGACCTTGCTACGGTCAGGATTTGAGAGCATGGGGCATCAGGCCAGGTTTAGCTGCCTGCTTGTGGAGGAGATGAGTCCTGGTCTCCCTTGATGAGATCTCCATCGACTGCAAAGGGAGACCGGGGAGACTTGCTCAGATGGGCAAATTAGGTGTCTGCTCTTGTCAAATAAGTCACACCCAAAATATTCAAAGGCATCCTACCTGCTGCAAACGAGCAGGCTTTCCCATGAAACCTCCTCTTTACTATTTGAATACTGACACCAAATCTGATTTTGCATGATAGAAATCAAGTCTACTCTTACTTTGTTGTAATGAGTGCTGTTTATGATATCAATTTATTTCTTTACATGGAGTAAATTTCAAGGGTTTTACCACAACTACAGTTTTACATGGGAATACCACCAACACCCCAGGAATAGCATCAAACTAAAAGAAATTTATCTTCTGCTAAGACCCAAATGATGGTCAGGGAACCACACCAGGAGAGAATAATGAATATCCAGTGCTTGGAGATAACTGCATGTAATCCCCCAGGTGGTATTCCAGCTCTAGAATTTAAGCCAGAATTTGGATTTTTGTGCAGAAAACAATTTAATAGATTGTTTGTCTCATCTCGTGGCAGTTTTCCCACCTGAATCACTTTGTAATCCATTCTCACATCCACTGGCAAAGGGGAAAGGAATCCTGTTGAAAGGATAGACAAGCACAGGAAAAAAAAAAAAAAGGCAACGATCAGAAATTGTAACTTCGCAGCACAAGGGCAGAATAAACACGACAAGCAGAGAGGACTGCATCCTTCCCACGTTAGGCAGTCACTGCCGGGGGGAAGGTGAGGACAGGGAGCTAAGGCTGGATGGATCTCTACCCCAAAGCATCCCAAGGGATCCTACTGACCATTGCAATTCCCTTCCCGGTCGCTCCCTGTCTTTTTGTTCCTAATAGGAGCTGAACTGGTTTTAAGGATGTGCAGAAAACCAGCAGCACTGTTCAGGGTCCTACAACAGCCAGCTGTGAAGACCGAGTTATTCCTGTTGTGGTATTGCTGCATGGTGTAACCACAACATTTAGTTTAGCTGATAAGACATGGCAGTGTGATCTACTGCGCTCAACATCTGAAATCTGATTAGCAAAGCATGACACTAGAGCAGGGCAACATTTATTGAATCAAGCCATTTTTGACGATTAAAAATGGCCTTTCCCCTAAATTAAAGACTCACAGCAACATCTTATTTTGACCTCCTTTTCTTTTTCAGCAAAACACACCCCAAACAACAACAACAACAACAAAAATACGTACAATTTTCATTCATCCTCCCCCTCTTTTTTGGAAACAGCAAGAAAGAAGCTTTCTGTCTGTGGAAAAACTAAATGGATGCATGTTTGCACTGATACAGCTGAAAAATGTCATATTAACAAATAGCTCTTGTCTAGAAATTGTTGAATGAAAAGATTTGCTATTCTGTTCATGAAAAGATCTCTATGTGGATAAATAATCCTATGTAGCTGCTCCTAACTGCTGACTGTTCTTACCACATAACTGGCTCCCAGCAGCAGGGAAGGGCACAACCTATGAATGGATCTCGTCCTGCCTTGGGCAACTTAGATGAGGGATAGCTTAGGATGTAAGAGTTTTGCTCATGGGGATCTCCAGGCACATATTCTCTGGGTGGTCTCCTCTGAGTGTTTTGAACCAGGCTTTGCTTTCAGGAAGGTTGCCATCATTTTCTTAGTCTCAAAATGTCGCTTCTGCAGAAGAGGGCTGCCACGCCGTGTCCTGGGACTGCGGTTACCATATCCTGGGGTTGCACAGACCTCGACTCCCTCCTGGTCTCCTCCAAGTGCCTCTTTCTGCCCCCATTGCATTTAGTGTTGGTGTTTGTTTGTTTGTTTTCCCGAAAGAATAGCCCCAAAACAAGCCAGGCAAGGAGCACATACTGCAACGGGTTTTCAGCCTCTGTGAGACCAAAAGATTTGAGCACGTTCCAAAGGGAAGCTTGCAAGCATCTGTGGAGGTTGTGGGACCAGCTGGGGAAATGCCATGGCAGTTTTGCAGTGGGGTGACCTCCACTTGGCCTGTGTCCACCCCTCAGTGTAGGCTGTGCACCACAGATGGAATTGCCCCCTCTCCCACACCTGGGCTCTGCTGTCTCAGTGCTAACTTGGTGCTTGCGTGCATGTTGGGGTGAGCAGCTTGGGGTCTGGAGCTGCCCCTCACCAAGAGCGTAGATGCACCTTTCCCAGTTGTCAGCAGCGTGCCCAGCTGTGGCCATCAACCCCAACTCCTCCAGCTTTGGGATCCGACGCCTGCGTCTGAGCAGGGGCCAGCAGTGGTGGTTGGACACAAAGTCTTGCTTCCCTGAGCAGCAGAGGCTTTGGGATGGCAGCCTGCCCCCTGCAACATGCTTCGCTCAGTCTTGAGCAGGGGGCTGGAGCCACCCATGCCCAATTTAGAATCACAGAATTGATTTGGGTTGGAAGGGACCTTTAAAGGTCACCTAGTCCAACGCCCCTGCAGTGAGCAGGGACATCTTCAACTAGATCAGGTTGCTCAGAGCCCCGTCCAACCTGACCTTCAACATTTCCAGGGATGGGGCATCTACCACCTCTCTGGGCAACCTGGGCCAGTGTTTCACCACCCTCATCGTAAAAAATCTCTTCCTCGGACCTAGTGTGAATCTACCCTCTTTTAGTTTAAAACCATTCCCCCTTGTCCTTTCGCTACAGGCCCTGCTAAAAAGTCTGTCCCCATCTTTCTTATAAGCCCCTTTTAAGTATTGAAAGGCTGCAATAACGCCCACGGGGGAGGAGGGTGGTTTTGCTGATGCCTTGTGCCCTGGTGCCCTTCGCCCTGAGCACCGAGAGTCCCCTCTGTTTGGAGGAAGGGGGCTGCATCCAGCAGACGAAAGTGGGAGCAGAAACATTCCCTTTTCCCAGTTCCCCTCTTTTCCCTCCTGGCCTGCAGGAAATTTCTCAGTTTACAGGGTCAAGGGGAGATTGGAGAAGTTGATGGAAAAGGGTTATTAAACAGAGAAAAGCCTCATCCAGCTCAGGAAGTCCCTGAGCTGCGAAAGGCTGAGGCTGGGGGGGATCCTGGGGGAAGTATCACCTCCTGTCCCAGTTCTTATATCCTTCCCGTGGCATCTGCACTTGGCTGCTGCTGGGTACTAGGCTAGCTGGCCCTTTTTTTCTGGCCCAATTCAGCCACTCTCATGCTCACTGTGGTTGCTGCCTGCAGTGTCTCCAGCAGCAGAGCTCGGAGCTGAGCTCCTGCAGGGTACATGGCAGGGATGAGGGTAGATGGTGTTCACCACCGGACCCAAAAACATCAGTTTTTCACCTTCATTTACACCAGGTTCTTCAGACAAAGACTGATTCTTGTGCACAGCACTTTGCACAGGATGGAGACCATCATTTTTGCTTTAGAGCGGGGTTTGGAGGCTTTTATACGTTAACCCATGTGGCTCCAGGGTCAAGCCTGTACTTGTGTGTCTGTGAATATATATGTAAGTATACATGTGCTTATGTGTTTGTGTGTGTGGCATATAATAAATAGCTCAAAACTGGCTTCTCCCAAGCTCACTTACTGAACATTTTTAAGCAGTGAATGAGTTAGGGAAAAGCTGGGACAATTGGTGAATAGGTTAAAAAAGAACTTTTAGTGTGTGTGTGCAGCTCCAGAAGTGAAGCACAGTTAAAAGCACAGAACAAAAACCACCAAAAGACAAAGAGCAACAATAGAGTGTTTTCCTTCCTGTATGTTTGTTACAGTTCTTGCTGGCCATGCAAAAAAAAAGCCAAAATAAAATCTGGCGCACAGGTCATTATGTTCTTTGGGAATCAGAAATAGACTGAGTGGGCTTGGTAGGCAAACACACATTTCACAAGCTCCTTCTTGTCACAAAGCCAATATTTGTTCAGGAGAGAATTCTTCCTTTGGGTAATTAATATTTTTTTGCTATTTATTGCTCACTGGATGGAAGTTTTGGAATGCGTAAGGAAGGGGGGAAACCTGGCAGTGTTCCTCGCAGTTATTACATTGCTGTTGAGGCCTCCAACAAAAATCACAGCACTGAGTGTACATTCCTTTCGTAAGCAAAATGGATCATCAGGCAATGGAATGGCTTCAAAGGAATGCGTGCATCATGCCTTTGACATTTTGCTACAGCTCAAGCAGGAGCGGGGGGCGGGAAGCGCTATGGATAAGCATTTTCCTTAGGTCGTACATTTGTTCTTGCCCATCCACTGTGAAGGAAGATTTCCACTTGGCACCTGAGAGGCTGGAGCCTCAGCTACTCCTCTTCCAAGCCACACGTTCGAGAAAAGCCAGAGAGTTTACATTAGAGAGGAACAGGAGGTGAAGGAAATTGTAAACTCGAGTGAGATGTTATGGGGCAGGTTAGATGCTGGTGGGTAGACTAACAAAAGTGGAATGTTATTGCTAAAATCTGGCTCCTTCCAAAAAACCCGTAACGTTGTCAAAGCCTTGAGTTTCGTCTGCTAGTTTCAGACATTCCAACATATGCTTCTTATTTTGTTTTTAATACTTACAGTCCATCCAGAGACAATTCATGGCAACTGTGGCTATTGTAACACTATATAAAACACAGGGTTTGATGACAACTGATATGAAGTGTGATTGGAAAAAATAATGCCCCCTGGTAATGATAATATTTCCTGCTCAGATTGGTCTCACGATAATAGGCCTGCTCCAGTGGTGTTTTCAGACTTATATACAGGACTCTGGTATTACATTACAGCTGCTGCCTAGTTATACATCTGTGTGAATAGGAGGGAATAAATGCACAGGCAGAAATACCAGAACGTCTGAAAACGGAGGCCAAACAACGACGATTTCTTGTTTGACTCCAGGGCTGTGTGAAGCATCCTCCGCTTGGACCCAGCTGACCAGGGCAAGCGTCTGGCCTCGTTTCAATGAGAAAAGAGATGCAGGCTGTGGAGCGTACCCCCAGGCATCCCCAATTCTGCAGCCCCCTGTCCTGCCCCAGCAGCCAGCTCGTCCTTGGGAGCTTGGCAGCCTGGCTCGGGAGGTCAGAAATAGCAGGAAGCTTTGCTTTCAAAGGGGAGAGTGGACGTGGATGAGAAGCAGAGCTGTTCTGGATGGAGGCAGGGAGAGGGGGGCCGAAAACCTGCCCGATGGATGGGGTTGCGGATGGTTCGCTTCATCCCGTTCCAAGAGGAAACGCGTTTGAATCCTTTGTTGTAGCTCCGCAGCTACAACAGCAGCGGTCCGGCTCGCAGGCTCGGGGGGTTTATTCTTGTGGAGGAGCAGAGTCATCACTGGCTCGGGATTCCATTGCTAATACGAGCCTGTTTATCTTGGGTTTCCCCATCTCAACCTTCTCACTCCGTGGCACTTAATTATGGCAGTGCCAGCGGAGCTAGGGAAGGACTGGTCTCTGCCCTCTGCCTTTTAGCATTTAAATCCTCGCTCTTTCCAAAGGGTTCCAGGTTTCAGAGGTCAGCGGGTGTAAGGAGAGGAAGATGAGGGACCAGTTTCCTTGGCCAGAAGTGCACGAATACCTGCCTTGATGAAAGACGTGCCCGAGAGGCTGGCACTGCAAGGCTGGGACGCGGTGAGGATCCTGGTTTTATCCACTGGCTTTCTGTGACCTGCAGCAAATTCTTTCCCAGACTAAAGGCCTAAATCAATGGATGTCAGATAACAGCACCTCCCCACTATTTCTGTGTCTGAATCCAGCTCCGCACGGCAGTGAGATCTGCTGTAAGGCTGCACGCTTATTGCAGCTGCGGGTTGGGCATTGAATCCCAAAGCATGGCTCATGCAAGCCTTGGGCAGCGTGGAGCGTTCAAAGCTAATTCCTGCTATTGAGGGTGACCACGACAGCCCTCAGGGGACAACTGCAGCTGGAAAAATTCTCCAGAATAAGTGTGAGCAAAGGAGGAGTTCCTGAAGGAGGAAAAATAAAGGTCAAAGGGACTTAAAGAACCTGGGGGAGGTGTTTTGGCTCTTTTAAGCTCATTTCTGCCCCACACAGCAAAACTGGCAGCAGATGAGGGTAAAACGCCCCGTTTTCAAGGCTGGTGGGAATCCTGGGACCTATGAAACTGGGCTGTAGGATTTCACCTCCAGAAAGCAGGGATGCCTCCAAGACCCCCGTGCCAGGGAAATGTGCTACCAACAAGAAGGAACAAGATGATGCTGGTACATGCAGAGTCCCCCAGAAATTCGGAGCCTTTGGACTCAGTGGCCCGAGACCGCATATCTGGCAGTTATCTAAGGAGGGGGACATAAGACAAAGTCGGCAAACAAGATCTGATCTTGCTCAGAGTGGGAAGGAACTGAGTCACCCAGATATGCACTAACATCAAGGGGAAACTTCAAAGAGGCCAAGAAATTCAGGATCGCGGACTCCAAGGAAATATCTTCAAAGGCTGAGCAATCTGACCCTGGGGCTGGGTAGAGTGCTAGTGTCCACCCTCTCCAGCGCGACGGCAGAAGGGGAAATTATGCAACTCTCAAAAGTCTGCAAACATGAGCAAAGACACGTGGAGACTGGGTATTGTTCGAGACCACTGGCGTCAAGCCTTGGGAGCAAAACCAGCTGAGGTCCCCACTGCTCTCATGAGGGAGCGGACAGGACTTTTTCTTGCCAAATCCCAATGGCCTGGCGTAAGCCTTCGGCTCTGCGTCACAGATATTGGTAGTGAAATTTCCAACCGGGTTTTTATTCTTCCCAAACTTTTCTTTCGCAACCGCTTCCCCGCTCTGCAAATTGTGTCGAGCTGCTGCTGCAGAGGGACCCTCGGTTCCTGTCTCAGCGATGGGGGGCATTGAGGGGGGTGACTTACACATGGGCTTATTTCACATCCCTCTCCAGAGCGGCATGTTGCAGAGTTGATTACCACGCTGTGCCCTGCCTTTGGGTTTGCCCTCAGAGGTTTCCTTCAGCCTGAAGTGGAAGATGTCTAGCGTGAAGGGATGCGGTTTGCTCCAGGTTTGTTGGCCAACGTCACGGAAGGTTATTTCCCTGCTGAGAATCCCAATCCCGTTGCAAGCCATGGCATTTCGACAGGCTTTGGGGACAACCCTACAGTTACCCCATCTGCCCCAGTGCACGCATGCTCTGTGCTAGCAAAATAACCAGGAGGAAGCCTCTGGAGGAGGTGGCTCTGCAGCCGCTTGCCCAAGCAGGGCCCAAGGGCACATTCGCCTGGCAACAAAGGCAAAGAACAGATTTGACACTAGCAGGGACACCCAGCTCCAGGAGGAGAGGAACAGCCTGCAGCAAGGTGAAGCACAACCAGCCGTATTCCTGGAGTCAGCACGTGGGGCTGAGCCTGACCCCTCCAGCTCAGAGAGAGCAAGAAGAGGGGCTCAGCCCCCCCCCAGCAGCAGTGACAACCAGCTGCGGTGTGATTTGAGTGTGTCCAGGGCTGAATGCTGATGGAAAACCCCCGGGGCAGGTTTTACCTGCACTAAAGCTCCAGCCTTTGCACTGTGAAGGCACAGCACTGGATGATGAGTGATAGGAAGAGCAGCTCAAGGGATGGAGATACTGGGGCCAGGCACCCCGTGCACCCAAACGCTGCCGAAGAGGAGTGCCGACAGGGTTAGCACAGTTTTGCACGCTGGGCACACCTCCCACAAATGCTGCCCACCGCACCGTACAGCACATCCCGCTGTGCAGCCTCGATGCCGCAGCTCCGTCCCCTGGGTACCGAGGCTGGCTTCATCCAGCTGGCATGGAGAGCCACAGAATTGGCCAAGAAACAAGCTAGCAACCGCTGCGCGAGCTCTCCCGGGGCTGCCGCTTGCCAGGCCTTGCTGCAGCCCGCACTATCTTGCCCTGGCTGCCGTGCTCCCCTAGACGGCGAGCACAGGTAGGCACCTTGCCCAGATCAGCCCTTCCCCGGGCTGGGCAGACACCAGCATCCAGCTGTGTGGGTTAGCTGTCTGCCCGCGATAAAAATCGCAGAAAAGAGCCGGCTTTTTGGTAACGGCTGCGATTTTTTTTTTTTCTTTTACGTCTACCACCCTCTCCTGAGCACTGCTGTGAGGGAATAAAAAAAATTCCCAATTAGAGGCACAGCGAGGCTGGTTCACCCAGCAGCAAGCAGAAAATATTCCCATGGCCCTGGAACCAAGCAACGACTAGAGCCCAGATTATGATTTTAGTTATATTGGCAGAAACTTGGAAGAAATCTGCCTAAATAACTGGGGTTTGCTGTGGTGTAAGTGAGATCACAGTCCCCTGCTTTGCTGCTCTCAGCCTGCCAGGCACTGCCTGCACCCTTGCTCTGATTCACGGGTGCAAGTTTGGCTTTCTGGATGTGAACGCAGCCGGTTATTGACAGTCAGGAAACTGGCTCGTTTGCCATCAGTAGCAGCAGGCTGCCAGCACCGCGACTCGGCTTTTAGCCAATATGTGATTTTTTTTTTTTGCTCGGGGGTAAAGAGAGCTCTGATTATTCCGAGTGTGTGATTTTGGGGTGTTCCAGGCACAGACCTGACTGTGCGTCTGTTTCTCAGTCTGTTTTCTATTTGGGACCAAGTGCAAGAAGCACGAGAGAGCTTGGTCTCCTGTTTTTCCCTTGGCCAGCAGATCAGGGCAGGAGGCGTGTACACAACAGGGCTCTGAAACAAACTGCTTGCCAGCAAGCATGGGCTGGCTTCTCTGACAGTGCATTGGGCAGGTTCAAAAAGTTCAAAGGAGACTCAGCCCCGAGTGCTGGAGAGACGCGGGGAACCTGACATCCATCTTGAGCCAAGCTCATGACTCTGCCCCAGGATGATGTGGAAAGAGAATGTCCTAAAATTAAGACCAGGGCTGAAGTTGGTCAGTGTGACCGTGGGGACCATTTAGAGATCCTGCCAGCAGCATGGTGTGGAGGCAGAAAGACTAGTCCAGCAGAAGGAGGAGCAGTCCAAGTAATTGGTTGGGTTTGAAGACTGAGGGGAGCGCATCTCATGTCCCTACTCCTCAGGTAGTTCCTAAGTAGGTCGCTTCAGCTCCCAGCATCTCAACTGGGGACACCTGCGGAAAGAAGGTTAGTAGACGCATTCAGGAAAAAATGCATAACGTGAGGCCACAGGAACATGGGTTTTTCTACCGGCAATACCTAAAAAACTCCTTGCAGAAAGACCCTCACTGACTCCGAAGCCCTTGGCTAAAGCATTATCTCTCTCCAGGCTTCGTACAATCTCCTTTCTTGCCCTGGCAGAGGAGACTGCAGCTGCTTTCGGCTGTTGCTACCTTGCCACCCCCAGGGCCTTGTATTTGAGGGGGTGCCAAGCAGAAGCCGTCATCAGCCCTGGCTGGAGGGAGCCTCCACTTTGTGGGAACTTCGCAGCCGCCCCGTCTCTTCTTGCCAAACAGCCGGGCTTGCAGCCGGCGCAACCGTCTCCATCTTAATCCCTTTCCCTTCAGGTGGGTTGGGAGCAAAAAAGGAGGAAAACGGGCTTTGCCAAAAGAAGGAGAGCCCCTGGCTTCAGTAGGCTGCAGAGGAAACGAGAGAAGAAGGTAATGCTATTATTTAGACGTGATGATGCTTATTGCCTGTAGAAACCATGGCAGAACCATGAAAAGAATTATGCCCATGCCATGGAGATGAAGAAAGGAGAAGATTGAGACAGGGAATACACCCTGCACCCTGAAGCACGTTTCATGCAAAAAGACTGTTCAAATGTCTCTGAGGAAATAGCTAATTCGGTGCCTTTTCAATGCACTAAATGGGATGCTTCTAGGTTGGGCAGTGCCTGCCTGTTTTACCGTGAATCACATCCCATCCATGCAACACTAAATCCAGCAAACATCAGCAGCACAAAATGGGAATGTGCCCATTGATGGAGGAACCGAAACAAAATAGTTTTGCCCAGCTTTACATGGATTGTTCATCTCTGAAACTGTTATGCAACTCTGAACATTGCGTGTATGGATATGTGGCTTATTATTAATTTATCCTTTGGGATTGCATCTTGCCAGGACAAAGTACATTTATAAAGCAGTTTTGTAGGTGAGACAGTGTGTGCCAATGCCAAGTGAAAGTATGTTGCAGCAGTGATTTAAATGACAAGGCTCTGTGCTGGTGTTTTGGCCCAATGTCTCCACAGCAGAGGCTGTAGGACGATCATCCACAGATTTCCATATGAAACCTATAACTTCTAGTGGAGGATTTCCATTCCTTCTCATGAGCTCCTCTGGGCCAAGCACACTGTAAATTAAGTTGCTTTATTTAAGGACTAGAACCAAAACCCTGGAGCCAAACACCTTCTGTCTTCATTCATATTTGAATTTGTGGCTTGGGCCCATCCCCAGCTGTATTGTAAAGAGTCTTTTATTTTTCTCTGTTAAGGTGTAGACAGAGCCAGCAGTCAGGAGACGACATCCAAGGCATTGTGTCTCACGTTCACGTTCAACAGGTCCTCCGAGGTCCACGTACCCATGTGCAGAAATGGGTTATTTAGAGGCGTAAGAATAGGATACAGCACTGATGCCCTGTGTTTTCTAAAGGCTTATCGTACAAGATTTGTTGTGTGATCGGGCATGTTGGCTCACAGGGTAGGAGAAGGAAACCAGATCTGTCCTAAGCCCCATCAGGTGGTGGGAAGGCTGGAGCAGGGAGCGACCGCCGCTGCTGCCTGTGCCCACGGCCCATGGCATTCGTGATTAACGAGGCAGAACGGAACACAGAGAACAAAGAAGAGATCTCCCCGAAGATACCAAAACCACTTGTCTCTGCTGCTTTGCAAACTGAAGCGCAGCAGGCATGTGGGTGTGAGGAGAGGGCATGGGTCCCCCCCTACTTGGGATCCAGCCATTTTGCTGCCCCAAAAACACACACCAGCACTGGTGACCTGAATAGAGGGGATCACATCCATCGCAGCGTAGGGTTTCAAGTGTTCATGCCATTTCCACCATTTCCACGGTGTTTTCTTGTGCAGCTGCTGGGAGTAGCCAGGTCAGCCTGTTTGCACATGGAAATAACCCCTGGCCAGCAGGAAGACAAGCAAACAGGGCGAGATGTGACTTAAAAACACTGTCAGGTCAAGCAGGGCACTGCTCGGTCTCCCCTGAATCTGATTTGGGCTGCAAGGCAGGAACCAGATAACAAGGGAGTTTTGTGCTTTTTTTTTTTTCCAGCAAAGGTGCTTGGACACCAAAGGGCTGAGACCCTCATGCCGGTGGCATTTAGAAAAAAGTAAAATGCATAAATCCTTACCTGTCGGGAGAGACCTCAGCTCAAGGGTACTGATGCTCCTGCAAATAATAAATCCTTCCTCCTTATTTCGTAGTATTTATGAGGCAAATTGGGTGCAGAGCAGTTAAAGACATGGCTCATGGTCTCCCAGAAAAGCCAGTACTAGAATTAAGAGCTCTAACCCCAAAGAGTGTTCTCTAAAAGAAGGGTTTAGGTGGAGAAAGCAGGGAGGACATCACTGATACACTGATTGGGGCCATAGCCTCATGAGTACTTCTACCCTGCAGATGGTCTTTCCCTGTGTTCCACATGTGCCTCTAGGGAAAAAACACAGCATCGAAAAAAGGATTGTTACTGTTCTGTCTGGGTCCAAGAATGAGGCTGAGCAGCTCGACTGGTGGCTGATCTTTAAAAAACAACAACCTTTTGCCCCTTCATCTCGTCCTTTTGCAGGTTTCCACGTAGGCTTCTCTGAGCAAAGAGGCAGGCTAGTTTCACACAGCTCACAGAGAGGAAGGAGAAAATGGAAATAATTTGCGTTCCGGTGTCTGTGTCCCTCCAGTAAGAAGCTGAAGCCCTCTGAAATGCGCTGGGATACAGGAACACAAATGCTTGGACTATCACACACAGGCTATATAGGAACATTTCCTTATTTCAGTTGCTCTGGCTTTTGAGGACACCGAACACAGTTGTTTTTAGGACACAGAGGGGCTTAGATCAAGCAGGAAGATTTAAGCTGGAGCAGGAATAATATTTGAGTGTGTCAAATCGGTTTGTGAAGGGCACATCACCCCGCGTCTCTGCATCCTCCCGTTACACAGAAAATCCGAGAGGTTCAAAGAGAGAGGCTGGGCCTTTGAGGAAGAAAAGAGGGGAAAAACAGCACTAGATGGGATATTACCCACTGACTGCTATTTCATTTCTCGGGAGAAATTTACGATGTGATCATTAAATCCTCAAGAGACAAACCTGAACAGTGTTTTTTTCCTTCTGGGCAAAAATCTTGGAACTCTTAAAAAGACATCGTATTTCACAGCTCAGCAATCCAGCAGCATTTAAAGAACTGGAGAGAGAAGAGGAATTTTTAAACGAGCAGTCTTGGTTTTTTCTTTTTTTTTTAAAGACTCTATGCTGTCAGAATTCTTTTCAGGAAAAATAAATAAATTCTAACATCTGGTAATTAATAGCTTATGAGCCAAAGAATAGTTGTCTACAGAGGCAGTTCACAAGAGCGCAGTGTTTGCCTTGCCCCTTATCTCTGAAGATCACTGCTCTCTCACTGAAGCAAAAGCTCTCTACATATGGCATTTAACTGCGTTTCTGCTGTTGCGCTTTAGGAAGACAGACAGTAGGATCAATATAGAATTTGTCACAATACTCAGGTTATCTGTGTCAGTTTTGTCTCCAGCCAAGGCTGGTACAACTTCATGGCTGCACCAAGCTCTGCTGCTCCATCTCGATGCAACCAAGGAGTCACAGCAACTCATCACTTGGATGGTTCCCCATCTTGGTGGCATCTGGCCCCCTCAGATACCAACAGGATTTGTCCTCAGTAGCTATTCCTGGGGCAGGGAAGGGGGTTTTTTGGCCCTTGTTTTAGGGGGGGAGAACTGCAGCAGAGGGATGAAGCAACTTGCAGAAGGTCACAGAGGCAAAGTGGGCGTCTACCAACATACTCGAAACCGTAACCACAAAACTTTCCGCTTTACCCTGATAACGCTGCTGAGGAACAGAACTAAAACACAAAAGCCTGGTATAATACTTCAGTACGGATGTCACCCACACCATTACAACATTAGTTTCGAGGATGGCATAAAAATATCCAGAGCAAATTAAATTTGTGGGCCTTCAGGGGGTGCGAAGCAAAACCTGTGAATTTCTGAAATGTCCGTTTTTATTTCCATTTCTGGCAGGTAACAACCACAGCTTCTTAATACAAGAAAGACCTTTCCCTTGTTCTTCTCAAAGCAAACCCATGCTACTCCTCAGAAGACTGGGCCTCCCTGGAGAAGACACTATGAGAGGAGGACACAGGATGGCCAGGACATCCAAAATTAATGCCTGCAGCACTCAGCTCTGCAAAATTTGGCAATCTTGCCATTTGTGAGGAAAAGCTTGCCTGGTAGCTGTCACACATCTTTAGATAACTGGGCTCCCTTCCTTGCATTTTCATGGACTTCCTGTGTGATAGCCCGCAAATCTGTACATCCCTGTGCTTAAAGACATTTAAGCGCTTAAATCCGTTCCCCATCTCCACATTGCTAAATGACAGCACCAGCCTCCAGGCGCAGTGAGGATCCATACACGTGAGGACGGTCAAGCATTAGGTACTGCGCAAATAAGGGTAATGGTTTTCATCCTTTAGCCCCTCATGATCTTGAGGTAGGGAAAAAAAAAAGAGTCCTAATGAGTTTAAAGCCTACACCAAATTGCAAAGAACCACAGGGTTTTGCGAAAGTGTCCGTGGCACCCGTAGAGCCAAAAAGGTACTTTTCATCTGGCGTGGGTGAAAATTACACAAAAGCTGAACACCTTTCTCACATAGCAGGGATGCCATACGTAGGTGCCTGGACAAGATGCAGCTGGATGTAGCTATTTAAATCTGACTTGCTCCCTGTGCAAATGGCTTTCCCACTCTTCTCCTGAGCTGCTCTGTGCTGGACCTGCTGCAAGCAGAGAGATGGGACCCCTCACGAATCCCACTCTTGCTGCTGGCTTGCTCACCCTTGAAGCGTGGGCTCCTGGCCGTTTCTGCAAGGCAATTTCCTTTCGGTGACACTCAACACACTTGGACTTCTCCCTCCTATGTGAAAAGGGAGTTGACATCTCGTGCCGTGGAGACAAAGTTAAATTGCTGTGGGCTTCCAGGAGGAGGTGAAGTATGGGGTCGTACCTGCCTAGCTGGGACCGAGCCTGCTCAGGCTGTCTTCTCCCTTCTCTCTGAGCTGCTGGCTGCAGCGCAGTTCAGTTGGGAAGAAATTTATTCCAAGGAGGTGGGAGAGGCAAAGTGGAATTAGTGTTAAATCCACCCAGGGACCGAGTGGCATGCAGACAGCTTGCATTCCTCACAACCCCATCCTCTACAGTCGGGCTGGCCCATCAGAGCAGCCAGGATGCCATATATTGTCCCATTTAACCTCAAGACAGAGGATCAAAGTGCTACCCTGACACCCCACCTAGGAAATTAAAGACAATTTGAAGATAAAGAGCAGATGTGTTTTCTCAGCATGCACTGCCTGAGCAGCACACGCCATGCCCAGGTGACATCCCGTAATTTTCAAGAAAGGACTGTCTCAGTCCTCAGAAACGCAGCCAGGAAACTAATTTAAATTTTTCTGTGACCCTCTGTGCTTTGAAGGGCAGCTAACCTCAGGTCAACCTCCCGGATAACACAAAAGAGCAGAAAAGAGCGTTCTTCACCTGGACCTCGGCACTGTCAAGTATTTTGAGTGCCTCGTGTCATTTAGGGAGGAAAATGCTATTATCTCACTCTCCATGTCACGCTCTGGTGACAGAACACTAAATTTTGAGTAGCTGGAGTTCAGAGGACATAGATTTACATGGCAGAGGCATCTGGACTCTCTGATCAGCCAAAATAACTGGTCAAACTCCCATGGACTTAACACCAGAGTCCTCAGGGAAATCAGTGGGAGTTTTCCCATAGGCTTGCACGGCAGTGGCTTAAACAAAGCAAGGGAAGGGTTTCTTAGTCAGACGCTGAAAGAAAGAAGTCTCCTCTCAGCAATTAAAATATAGAATTCTACTTGAAAGTGATTAATATTTCTAGTGTCTACTTATGGCCAAGCCACGTATCCCCAGCCCTACCAAATATGAACTTAAATACACAACACTCTCCGGAGTTACTTCTCAGTTAATAATTTATGTATTCTGGCAACAGATCAATGCAACTAGAAACTAGTTTAGTAACCTACCTTCAGGGTTGTCTATCTATAAACACTGCAGATTCCTAAGTTAAACAGAACCCAATTGTTTTCCCGTGTAATAGAGGCCAGGGCCTGATTTATATAGTTAATTTAAATGGTAATCTTGAAGAGTTGGAAAAAAACAACCTGTATCATTAAAGGTTATGAAAGAGGGAGAAACTGTTTACTACTGGGCTCAGAAATATGTGATATAAATGAGATAAAATGCAAGTATCAAGACAAAAAGTAATAAAATGATACCGGTATGTGTTGTCTGTGCTTATATAAGAGCGCATTAGTCCTGGCTGATTTTTCCTGAGGTTACCCTGCACCCACAGAGCTGTCTGATGCCGGGATTTGTGTGCAAGTGTGCAACCCCAATTCTTGTCTTTTTAATGCCGGGCTGAGTCCAGTGTCAGAAAGGAAGCAGGGCTTGCCTTGCTGCAGCTAGACCAGGAGTTTAAGCGAAATAAGGGTGTCCAGGCTTGCCCCTTCTCCTTAATTAGGCCTGGAGAAGAGAGGGGACAGCAGCCATTGCGGATGGCTCACGCACCGAAACACGGCTCGCGTTTGAAAGTGCCTTGCAGTGACTAATTAACAGGCATCTGTTACAACTTGTTGAGCCTTATCTTCATTTTCATACGCGCTATTTTGGAATGAAGTTTTATTTAGGCTCTGGCTCCTAAACGTTGCTCAAGAGTCACATTACAGGATTAGCCTTCCTGACAAAGGGGAGGGGATGCTTTGTGGTTAGCAGGGCAGGATTCGGGAGGCTTGACCCTGTCCTGGCTGCTGCCTCGTCACCTGCTCTGAAGCTGCTCGCTTGACTCACGCAGTTAAGCCTGCGCAGATAGGAAGGCTTAGTTAACGTCTATGGGGCATTCAGAAATCCTCTTTTAAAAGCTGCCACGTAAATAACGATTTAATTGTCCTCCCATGCCGCTGAATTACCCTTCTGCAAATATCTGCTGCTGCAAGCTGAGCTGCACAGTGTCCCCCCACCTGCAGACACTCATTCTCAGGGGCAAAGCCTTAAAAAACTTACCTCTGCCCCATCAGGGCTTCACCTCGGCTAGAGTCAAGGCAAGCAGGGCAGAGACCTCTAGATGGAAAAACCACAGCCCATTGAAGCTAAAAGCCTTTAGATGGGATAATAAAAGATACCCTGTTTGCGGGTCAGCGTGGAGGATTACAGATGCTCACCCACATCGTGTAATCTTATCTCCGGGTGTTGCTCATGTGAACTGTGAATTCTTCGGCTGCACGTGTACATGTACTAAGGGGAACTTCCAGATCCCCTGAACCGACTCATCTGAACCCTTTTTTTTTTTTTTTGTCTTTATCAAAGCAAAACCAGTGAAGGCTCTTCAGAGGCAGATATGTGAAAGTCTGGAGATACTGAACCACATCCAAAGCTTGTCTGCATGGGTAGTTACACCGTAGCAATGCAAGGTGTGAACACAAAGCCCCGGAACAGGACTAGTAAGGCTTCCTTGTATTTTGGGACCAAGTAATGGAAGTGATTGTTCCGATAGGGCATGGGGTGGGAAGAAACCCTAGGCTAAGCTGGGCAGCAATACAAGCCAACTTGGCAGGGGGAAGGCAGAGCCCATACCTTAGCCTCTGCTGAGAGATCCTATAGATCTGCACGTTATTTCTGCCTGTGTGGGCACTTTAGTTATGAATCATCAGCACAAGTGCATATATCGGCATCTGAGACGCCCTTATGGTCAATGGAGAGGAATAGGCACTTTGGGGTGCAGTTCCTCTGCTATATTTTAGGCATCTGTAGTAGGAGGAGATGAATTGTGCTCCAGACCTCAGTGGGCTGTCTTTAATAACTAGTCGAGTGGGGGTGACTAGCTTGAATGATGCTGCCTGGATACAGCCGTCTAAAGAAAGCATTAGGATATCAGTCCATTTCTCTGGGATTGTAGTCACTTCCTTACAGTACAATTTAAAATGCCTCCAAAGAGAAATCAACTAAAAAAGAAAAAAAAAAAAAAAAGACTCTCATTTCAGAGACACTAAAATAAGTGGGAGTGTGAACATATGTGTGTGTCCACATGGGGAACTACTCTGGAGTCTCTGCAGTTCTTTAAATACACAGTGAACATGATGCCAGGTTCACCTCCCCTCCTGCACACGCTCTTCCATATGCGTAAGCTGCACACTTCTGGTTTCCCAGTTTTAATGGAGGTGATTGGAGCGGAGAAAGCTGCTGATGAGTTCTAGGCTCCTGTAATGGATAACACAAAGCAATCTCACTCATTTATACTCGTGCATCATGTGGCAGTCATCCTGACTGAGGAGTGAAGGCAAGCTGCTCCCAGTTGACACACACTAAACCATATACTGTTTTAAAAAACAACATTAATTTTTTTTTTTTTTTAAATCCTATTGTTTTGGAGGCAAGATCCCTTAGCCTCTGTAATAGAGCTGAGTAAGAAGACAGCCCACCGGTGTCTAAACCCTTTGATCTTATTTCATCAGAAGAGATGAAGGATCAGATCCTGCTCTTAGCTACACGGATGTCAATCAGGAGTGACTCCAGGTGAGCTACTGTGGATGAAAACTGAGCATCACCAGAGTACAATTTGGGCCCTAAGTGTTTCATGATACATCCTATTAGCATGAGTTACGTGCATGCATTAAAGGAAACATAAAGCCTCCAGATTTTGAGAATGAGATAAAAATGCAGCTTCTCTGCTGGCTTTCCTGGAGCGGTTTTGAACTGCTCCTTGCAGAGGTAAAAAGTGGGTGTTGCAAGTTGCTTGCAACATTTCCCACCGCCCCTGCTCATTTCCAGTGGAGGTCAGCTCGTGTCACCACATTGTGTGGTTTTCACCTTGCGCATTGCGATCTGCGGCGTGACAGGCACGGCAGCAAACAGCTGAGATGTGTGCTGAGGCCAACTTCTCCTTCAGGCCTTTTGGGGGAAATTCTCATTGCTTTTCCCTGAAGAAAAAAAAAAAACAACACTGAGTATGTATTAGCAAGAAAGTCCCAGGAATAGAGAATGGCCCTGAAAAGTCCAATACCTCGATGCAACCACAGAAAAGGGACATTAGTGGATGTGAACTCAGAGCAAAGACGGACAAATTTGTGGTGCAGATTTGCAGAAATCACCCCACCTTAGCTGTGATTTTAAGGGCTCATGGTTGTGTCCCTCATTTACCGCTGGCTTCTGACAAGTAGAGAAGCTGTTTAGGGCTCAGTCTGATGAGGGAACCTCCATATTTCAACCTAAGGCATTGTGGCACCTGATCCTTAGAGTCTGGTACTACAGGCAAGATCCCAAAACCCCAATAGAAGGGAAGCTCTCCCAGAAGTACAGGTAGCTCTGGCGGAAGGGCCAAAGAGCTGCCGCCTTTTTTCTCCCTTACACCTAATCGCACTTGACTTCTTTAACGCGCTACGTCCCAGTTTCAAAAGGGGGGGGAGCGGTGGCCCCACCTGGACCAACCTCCTGACCTGCTGTTAAGGGACATTTGTGGGACGGGGAGAGCTGAGGTTGTCCTCAGGCTGTGGAGCACGTCAAACGCCCGCTTCCCACCTCCTGGGATTTCCAGCTTTATGCCATGAGAAGATTTAAGGCAGAAGGAGTATTCGGCGCCCCATTTTGCAGGCGGGCTGGTCCCGTCCGTGTGGGTGCACGGGGCACTGCGTGGGTAGGATCCCTCTGGGGTGTTCATCAGAGGAATGGCTCGTTTCTGGATGCTAACGGAGCTCCGGGTGACCTCGGCATGACCTAGGCACCGTGCCACTTCCAGCTGACTGCGTCCAGGAGCACCTCTGGGCCCCCGAAGATATTGCGAATCTAAAACCAAGGTGCTCACGGCACCTTCAGACTTGGGTTTCTGCTAAATGGAGTCCCCAGGGTCTCGATGTTGAACTTAAATGTGGGGCTTTTTTTAACATGGCCCTTGGTCTCTTTGATGTTTAGTTCCCAGTAGTAAAGTGGGATGTTAATATTCAGCCCTTTGCCTTCATTTTTTTTCAGACAGGATCCACCTCTGCTCTTTAATGGACCTGCAGTAATAAATGCAAAGTAATTATACCCCAAACAGGCCTGCAAATTAATCTATCATGAGCAGCGTAGACTGCAGGACTTTTTAAAAACTAATTATTGTTTTATGCAGTAGATTTTCTAAATAATATGACCTAATAAAGCTTCAGAGAAATACCAGGACACAACCCGTTCATATCCTGCTTGTGATACTGGGAAGCAGCTTGAGTCCTTCTACTCCTGAACCAAATCCCTTGCAGCTGCCCGGCTGGGTGACCCTGCGCAGATCCTACCAGTACTAAGAAAAATCCCGTTACATGGCAATGTTTTGCACGCTCAGAAAACTGAAGAAGCAGGACAGTGGTATTTGTCATTCCTTGGGAAAAAAAAAAAAGGTAGAAATAAAAAAAAAACCACCTGTTCTAAAGACAGTGAATTTTAGTCTTTCCCACTCCTTTTTCTGGAAGATCTGAACAAGCTGCAAAGATTATAAGAAGTGGGTTAATCAGATTGTGTGCCTGGACATTGATGTTGCTTTGACTGAGCAGAGTGTCTGTCCTAATTAAAGGAAACTTTTCCAGGGGGTAGAAATGCACTTGAGTCCTTGTATGTTTGTGTTGGTCACTTGCTGAACATGGGAAGCTGTGGCTTTGCTTTTTCCTTCAGTGAGGATAAAAATACACATTTCGCACATTTGGCATTTCATTTCTCCATCAGTGGGGAGGGTAATTTTTCAGCAGGCAGCCATCCCTTCTTTTTCTTCTTTTTTTTCCCCCCTTTTTATTTGAAAGGAGCATTTGATACTGATTGAAGATGCCAGAATGACACCTCTTTTTTGGAGACCAGAGGATGAGAGGGT
The DNA here is from genome assembly GCF_964188355.1 of Buteo buteo. NCBI lineage: Eukaryota > Metazoa > Chordata > Aves > Accipitriformes > Accipitridae > Buteo > Buteo buteo. Next base: position 6,470,675 of record NC_134172.1, on the reverse strand, counting down.
GCCTTGCGCAGCTGCAGGGTGAGTTTCTCCCCATGTATGTAGCTCCAGCTTTGACATGACCCCCAGGAATTTAGCAGCCTCTGGAGCCAGAGTGAGCATCTCAGGTTCAAGATCCGCAAGGATTTCTTGGAATCAGTAGGACTCGTAAAAAAGAGGCATACTCTCTGCTGGGTCAGCTACTAACTGTCTGAGCAAACGGATGTCTGTTCACAAGGACATCCCAACTGTGACACAACGAGTGTTGGTCCACACAGTGGAGAGGGAAGGATCTGGCTTCATCCTCACCGTCATGGAGAAACCCCTCTAGGAGGCCATGGTCTCCTGGTTTATCATAAGAATAAGTGGGAGGAAAGTCTTTCCCTTCAGAAGACGCTAAAAAAGAATCCATAAACTACCCCCAAACCGAATGTGAGGGTCTTTTCTTCTTTTTGGCCTTTCCTAACTGTATTGCTCCTGAAGCTTTGGATGGCATCCCTGTCACAGTGGTCCCACTGAAGGAGATGGTGGCGAGGCCAACCGCTGTCCTTTGCTGGGCCCTTTCTGTTGGAGGGGACATCCGCTAAAACCAGCTGTGGCAGTGGCTTGTGAGTGATGGAGAGCTGGACTCGGACTGCGATTCAGCTCATTAAAAGCACCCCGGGAGCTGCTATGGTTATTTGCCCCCTGTAGTGCTGGCATTTTTAAGGCCAGGTCAGAACTCATCGCTCCAGGCTCTGTGCTAAGGGCCTTCTCTATACACTTTGTCAAAGGACACGTATTTAGCCTGTCCCTCATCTTTATCCACCATGTCGAAGGCAGAGACCTGTGTCTGAGCAGACTCCCATCGCTCCGCTGCTCTCCTCTGAACAAATGTGGTCAGCGTGAAACAAAGCCCAAAGCAGCAGCACGTTCCCCTGCGAGCAGACGGAAAGTTTCAAAGGCACAAAGGGTATTTAGGCACCGACTTCAAAGTCAATAAGTTGGATGCTGAAAAAAAATCTCCCCCGTAGCCTTTATGTCATGCCACTTAATAAGTAATTAAAAGCTCAAAAATCATGAGTCTGCTGCTTTCATTACTTCCTAAAGCACACTCGATACATCATCTCTCTGTGAAATGTTTCACATGTACTGCATCCTACTTTAAATATGCCAAACAGTGAAGTGCTTAGCATTACAAAGGCAAAGACATCAAGGAAGCTTTGATAAAATCTGCTGAGCAGACAAACATCTCTTTGGTTGGCACTAGCCAGGCTAGGTTTTTATTCCACAATGATTAAAAACATTTCAAGTGAAGGCAGCTAGGCTTGTATTTTAGACACAAGACCATTAGGTGACAAAGAGTGAAACCTTTCATTACCGGGATGCTGGCTAAAGGGGATTAACCCGTTCGGTGTTTGCAGGATGTTGAGGGTGTAAGGCAAAAGCTTCTCAGAGATTACTCTTTTCGGGGAAAGAGAATGAAAAAATGGATGGATGGCTTTGCTGTGGTGGTGGCAGAGAGGGTGGGAGGGGAGATTGGCAAGGAGATGCTTCGTTTCCCAGTCCCACGACGATGTGAGGTATCTGAGATACGTTTGCAGGGTAGGGCACAGCTTTTCTGAAACAGTGAGGCTGACATCTGTGCTGTTGCAAAAAGCTGCCTGTAAAATAGGCAGGGCTTTATTTTTCCCTCTCAGGCACTGTTTGTGGTAGAGCGTGTCTGGCTGTAAGCTCTGGATAGTACTCAACATGGTGAAGCCCCAACAGTGACAGGGTGTGTTCCTGTGATATAAATAGTCATTTAAGATGAGCTAAATTTACTCAGTGAATCATTTATTTGCTAAAAATGTGGTTTCAGGGTGGCCACAGTTATTTGCCAAATATGATGCATATTCTCAAATGCTTTTGGATTAAATAAAAAAATTTGGAAATGTTGAAGCACTTCGTTTCAGCATTTTCAGAAACATACACACAGACACATATCTCAAGCTGTGTTACTCTCATGAGTCTGAGGAACCGTTCAGAGAGTGGAGGAGACAATAACATTTCTCTCCCCAGCTACCCCCACAGCCCAGTGTTTTCAGCGTCTGATTGGGAAATCTCATGTCCTAGGAGAGTGCTCCCTACCGCGATAATTATGGGGTACTCTGACCTGGGTGCCTCTTGTTTTCTCCAGTTGAAATTACTTCACTTTGTAAGAATAATTAACTACCTACTGGACGAGAGCAAGGTGACAATAATTTTGTGGTTAGGGCACTCCCCTGGGATTTGGGAAGCCTCTCAACAGCTGCATCAATGAGTAGTATTTATACAGAGTGGAACAACTCCAGAAGAAAAGGATGAGAGGCTGCAGATTACCCTATAGCTTGGTCGCTGGAGACATAGGAGATAATGATAATGTAAGGGCTTGAAGCTGCTTTCGCACAGAGCAGGTAATTGTTTTGCTAAGTGGGATGCAGTTGTGTGAGCCCTTTCATGTAGGTTACAAAAACGTGGTAATTTGGTTCTTCTACTTCATCCCAGAATAAGCACATTTTTTAAACCTCAGAAAGTCTTTTAGGACGAGGAAAAATCCTTCCCACCTACTTGGAGGTCCCTCATTCATTTCCCATTGCTGCCCAGTAGGCCAACTGGTGTACCTCTACATCTGAGGGTGGTTGCAGCAGGGAAGCAACGATAACTTTTTATACCGTGGTTGTGATAAGCTCCATTATCAAAACCCAACTTCACTACCTCTTCCCATTCTTCTAAGGAAGCTGTGGGAAAGCTCAGCATACGTAAGCCAGTCTGCCGAGAAGCTAGGACTGCATGTCTGTCAAAGCAAACAGAAAAGAATAATTCAGGTCTCATTTTCCAGATTTACAGCAGAAAAATGTAAACTAAGAAATCGTGAGTACATTATAGTTCCTTGCAGTGTTGCATGGAGGGTATATTCAGAGTAGTTTTCAGTCTTCCCAGGAGAGGCAGAAAGACAAGTAGTTTTTAAAGAAAGCTGAGAGGGTCAGCCATTGCTCGCCTCCAGGAGATAGGGATGTGAGCAAACTATCAAGTAACATGGAACATGCATATTTTCGAGCACCTGAAAAGCTGAGGTTTCTACAGAGCAAGCCACCACATACTTGTGGGATTAGGCATGTTAAGGAAAATGTATTCTGCCGACGAGGCTATATATATATAGCATGATGAAGGGCTTGTTCCTCTGCTTCGGCTGGTTGAGAGTAGACTCCTTTTCATGGGAGAGAAGGGAGGTTCCTTTTTGCCTCCTTGCTTGTCCTTGTGCAAAACTGATAAAAACAGAGAGTGAGCTGAAATCAATGTTATCACCTCACAGAATAAATAGTAAGAGAGCTAAAAAAATAATATATGGAAACTTTTACGCTTATGGACTGTTGCTTATGAACAATTAACTCGAGCTGAATGCAAACAGACTCTTTCAGAGAGGGTGTTTATTGGTAGAAATATTTAACAGGCCATTTAAACCTGGCTGGAAATAAAGCCGTGCAGAAGCACTCAGGTAGGAGAAAAAAACCCTGAATGTGACACTCCCATTCACACTGGTTTCAGTGGAGAAAGAAGCCTGACAATCATCAAGACATGTCCATCTCCTGTCCTGTTCTCCGCGCAGTGAGTTAGGGAGGTCTTGTTGTCCTTCCAGGCCTTATGCTTTTATACTCTACTCGATGTCCAATTTACCGAGGTCATTTCATCCTTTTGTACTTAATGTGTGACTCGGAGTTAGCAGAGGTGCAGGTATTGAAAAGGGGGACCTGCCTGCCCTCCAGGAGGGTGTAATTCAAGCTCACTCAGGGAGAGCATTTGGATCCATGCAGAGCCACGCTTTCGCAGGATTTAGTCTTTTGGACACAGCTCTGAACTGATGCTCTGAACTGATGCTCTGAACTGCTTCTGGACTGGTGCTAGTGTGTATGGGACAGATTTTGATTAATGACCATGTAAACATTTTGGGATGATGCTCCACCGGCCATTACATGCTGCTGGGCACATGGGATCTTATGCACTTTCTCATTGGGAAGGAAAAGAGAGGAACG